>NC_141076.1:42533947-43133947 GCF_041138505.1 Cibotium barometz
CAAGTGCAGCCTCGACTATTGCACCTGGAAGATTGCCGAGAACCCAATCCCTACGAAACATGTGTGTGTGCAATGTACCACCAAGCTTGGGAAACAAAATCCCAAACACGTTTAGCAACCAGGCAATGCATAAATAAATGGCGGCTATTCTCTGGGCAAGTGGTGCAGAAAACACAAAGTCCTGCTACAAGCTTCCTCCTGCACAATTGATCCCCTGTAGGCAAATCTCTCCAAACAAAGACTTTCCCTTGAAAAGGGATCTTGGAACACCAAACACCCATCAATGTATGCTTCCACCACGAGCGTCTTCGAGCTACCCGCCGGCTTTTTCAGTAACCCACCTCTTATCCTCAATCAACCAATGGTAGACTTGGTTAGCAGACACTAGCATAAGATCCCTAGGCTTTTTAAGCATCCAATCAGCCCATGGTGTAGCAGCCTCGAGGGTCGGAATATTCCCAAACGAATCTAATTTCTCCTTAATCACACTCCACAATGAACTATAAGATCTGGGAACCTTGAAATGTTGACGAATCCGACGGAAAGAAAACCCGGCCCCGCCTCGGTATCAATGCATCAGCCACCCGCACCAAGCGCAACCTAGCCATACGGTTCAGCTGCTTGCGGGAATCATCCCTCCTTGGCCAAGTCACAACCCGTGTGGTAACAAAAGGCTCTCTCTACAAGGAGTTTGCATGAAGCCTATTCTATGGTGGATTCCAATGAGTATGCGATAAGACTTCTTGCCAAGAGATTAGCAAATGTGAAAGCAACTCAGAAGCAGGCACCCTGACCGTCTGTGTCCCATTCTAAATCTCCCACCTCTCTCTCTACTTAGTATCAACTAGGAGTCTTACTTATAGTTCTTAGAACTGTAAGACACTCAGTTTATTGTACTTTTCAGTTTCATTTGGTGGTTCTCTTTGATGAGACACCAACTTCAGATGTACTCTCAGTTTTGGTCTCATAGGCCATTATGGCCTCTTAGAGACGTTAATATATCATTTCATTTCTCTCTCTCTCTCTCTCTCTCTCATGCTCCGAGGGATTTTTGCCTCGCCATCGCCTATGTATCACATATTACACCCCCATTATGGTACTGGTTGGAGCTAGACAGATCTGCATTGCATTCTTGTATACCCTACGCATATAGGTTGCATACTGAGCCTCTAGCAGTAGTGCTCCATCCCCCCCCCCCCCCCCACTAGCTTAGTACTTTCATAGTTTATTTCATGTTCATTTTGTCCTTTTTTTTTCTGGACACCCAGAGGACATTGACAGTTGTACATTGATTTGTCTCATAGGTCGAGTTCGGCCTCTAGTAGACGTTAATACAGATTTCTTTCTTTCTTTCTCACAGTGAATTTGGGCAAGACCAAGGTTATGGTTTTTAACACATCCAGGCCCGCAGTGAAAGCCATAAGGAGTGCCAGGAGTTTTGTTTATGGGGGTGACACAGTGGAGATTGTGGACTCATATGTTTATCTTGGAGTCACGTTCACGGGACCCATTTTCAACATGAAACCAGTTGCCTTGGCCTGCCTTACGAGGGGATATGCAGCCCTAGGCTGCCTACAGTGACAGTGTTTTCAGGCCCATTTCCAGGAGCCTAGTACGAAACCGTGGCTCTTTGACACTCTGGTGACACCGGCAGCTATGTATGGAGCAGCATTCTGGGGACCAGATCTTGGGCAGATGGAGTGGAGTAAGGTGGAGAGGCTGCAGGTCATGATGTACTCGAGGATGATTCGAAGCAAACCATCTGTACCACACGAGGTTGTAATAGCAGAGTTTGGAGCTTTCCCCTTGGCAATAGAGGCTCTCTTCCAGACACATACAACGGATCTACACCCTGAGCCATGATAGACTCCCACGCTTAGCACTTGAGTCATCATGGAGACTCGCATCAGATGATCAGCTCTCTTCATGTTATGCTAGGGTGTCGAGATGGTTTGAAACCGGCCTCTGATAGAAACCAGAGTGCGGTGGACTAGCAGTCACCCGTCCACTTGTAGTCTAGATGTGAAAACAAAACAGATTGGAGCTAGAATGCCCAAATCTGAAAACAAAGTGACACCTGTTGGCCCCAAAGCTTGGCGCCCCTTGCGGTATTTCTTTATTCAATTCCAAAAATATGAATGGCTGAGTACAACAAAAATCAGCCAAGAGATTACACCTGTATGTCCAATCTGACGGCCCACAATCCTTCTTAGCACAGAGGATCTATGCACACAGATCTGTGTCTCACAATAACACACTGTGCCTCCCTCTGATCAGCCAAGACCACTAAGCAGGGCAGCCATGAGCATACATCTGGCATAACTCAAGTGCATGATACAACATCTCAGCTCATACATACATGTACTGTCCAAACTCTGTCTCAACCCTTGTCAATCTGCCATACCCCTCCTCTCACAAGGGACCAGATAACTCATATCTGCAACAGACATCAAGCAGTGGAAAGAGAGATAGATGAACAGATGAGGAGCTTACCAAAATCAGCCCGTGAATCAGCACTGGAGAAAGCAACGGTACCAATCTGTACTTGCAGGCACTTGTTTCCACAACCCTGCTTCACACGCATGCACGTACTTGTCTGTACCCTCCTCCTTGTGTTCACTTATATGCTGTCTTTGAATGTACAGATCTGAAAAACAGCCCCGTACCCGTCTGCACTACCTCGGGATACGTGCCAGGAGTTGTACTTACAAGCGCCGCCTGCAACCAGCACCTGTGCTCGCCTGAATCTGCGTAGCCAGGTCTGTCCAGCACCTGTCCAACGCCGCAGTACAGCGCTGTACCTGGACTGTCCGTACACTGCACGGCAGTCGTACAGTGTTGTACTTGCTGTGTACTTGTCTGCACAGCCTGTACAGAGCCTGTGCGCAGCCTGTCCAGCAGGGAGATAAACCCGCAGCAGTTCCTGAGAGAGAGAGAGAGAGAGTACTTGCAGCAGATCTGGCCGTACAGTGCTGTACGGCTGATTTGCACTCAGAAAAACAGCAGCAGCAGCACACCAAAATCTGCAGTCGATTTGCTCCCCTTCAGCTTTTCCACGCATGTACACAAGCGCATCAACAAGCCTCCACGACTCCTTTTCCCAAAAGCTAGAGAGAGAGGGAGGAGAGAGAAGCAAACACTCCAAAAGTGGAGTGGCCTCCTCCCCATAAAAATCCTAGGGCCCCAAACTTTAAAAAGTCCCTAGGTGCCACTAAGGCCTAGGGGCAACTTTAATAAACATTAAAGTTTAATGTTCTAGTTCCCCCCTTCACACCTAGGGATGTCCACACATCTTTAACTCTGTCCGGGCACCCCCCATGTGAATCATTCAATATTCTGACTCAGCAACCACCATGCCCACACTTGTGCTGTTCCATTTTCACAGGGTCATGACATACCCCCCTCTTGAGAAATGGCAAGCGTCCTCGATTGCATTTTGGTGATGCATCAAAATATCCAAAGTGAAATATACAATATGGCAAGATCAGCGTCCCAATCTCTCTAAGCCATACACATGTATCAACATTCACTGCAAACCAATGGCATAGTAATGGTGCAAGTTGTATACCACTGTGAACCATACATATCCACAAAAATCTCATGTGACTAGTACACATATATCATAGAAGTCTCATAAACAGATGTACTGTCAGCCTCAGTACCTTCGGGTGAGATAAAAACTGCACCAAGCGACCTCTAGATGTCATCTGAGCCTGTCTGTATCAAGGGAGTGGAGGTGCTACCCCCCTCTTGAGCATCAGGTAATGCTCCAGACCCATGCTCTGCTGAACCTGAATGAGCCACAACAAGAGTCGGCTCTAACTCAAAGGCATCGAGATAAAGCTGCAAAACCTGAGGTGAATCTGTTAAGTCACCTTCCTCCATCCACTTCGCATCCATCGGTGAATAGTTCTTGAACTTCACAAGATAGCGACGGGAAACTTTACCTCGTACCTTCCTTTCTTTATGTGCCAGTATCTGCTCTGGAATCAGAACCTCATCAAGTTCCTCAACTTCCGGCTGAGCCTCATCTAATACATCCTCAGGCACATCCCCACGAAAAGGTCTAAGAAGACTCACGTGAAAAGCATTGTGAATCCTCCAGTGATCTGGTAACTTCAAGCGATAGGTTACCTCACCAATCTTTTCCAAAACCTGAAAAGGCCCATAATAACGCATGCTCAACTTAGGGAATAAGCGCTCTTTACCCTTCATCTTCTTGAGTCTAGCCTTTTCAAAGCGCAAAAGAACTCAATCACCCAATGCAAACTGTAAATCACGTCTGTGACGGTCTGCGGCTTTCTTTTGCTTCTGCTGAGTTTTCTGGAGGGCCAACTTAACTCTCCGATAAGCTTCATCCAAGCTCTCCACATACTGATCAGCCTCAAAGATCTTATCCTTTGTATGCAAAATGGGTGGTACCTTCTTCCCTCCTTCGACAATCTCAAAAGGTGCCTTGCCTGTCGAGGTATGTACAGTGTTGTTATATGCAAACTCCACCAAAGGAAGATACTTTTCCCATTGTTGCTTGTGCTCTGACACATAACACTTGAGAAGATCCAATACTGTAGAGTTAGCCTCTTCTGACTGACCATCTGTCTGTGGATGAAATGACGATGAAAACTTGAGAGTTGTACCCATGTTGTCAAACAACCCTCTCCAGAACAAACTCGTCATCCGTGGATCACGGTCACTAATGATAGACGTAGGCAAGCCATGATACTTGAAGATGTTCGCCATGAACAACTTCACCATATGATCCACTTTGATCGTCTTACGCACGGGAATGAAATGAGCCTGCTTACTGAACCTGCATATGATAGTCCAGATGCCATCATTTCTCGTTTGTGTCCGTGGAAGATCAAATACAAAATCCATGGCAATGCTCTCCCAAGGTCTATCCGGAATAGGTAAAGGCTGTAATAACCCTGGTGTCTTCTGACGGTCAAACTTTACCTTCTGACATACGATGCATTGCCTCACAAAGGCATCAACATCTCTTCTCAAGGTTGGCCAATAAAAGAAAGTCTCCACTGCTTTTACCGTGGCGTCAATACCTCTATGACCTGCATACGGTGGAGCATGACTTTCAATCATAACCTTGAGTCGCAATGGCCTGGTAACACACAGTCTGCCATGCATCAATAAAAACCCATCTCTGAGAGTATAGTGCTCATGCCACTGACCCTCAGACATCTGATCATACAACCTTTCAAAGTCCTCATCATGGGCATACTGTTCTGTCATTTCATCAAGCTCATGATGATAAGCAAGTGAAACTGCAGAGACCTGTGGCTTGCGTGACAAAGCATCTGCCACTACATTCTTTTTGCCTTCCACATGCACAATCTGGAAGTGAAACATTGACAAAAAGTTTGTCCAACGCATATGCTTCTCTGAAAGCTTAGTCTGCGTGAGGAAATAACGCAAGGTTTGATGATCTGTCTGTACAGTGAAATCAGCCCCAAGCAAGTAGTGTTTCCATGTAGAAAGAGCGTGAATTACAGCCAACATCTCTTTCTCATAAACCTGTAAATGCTTCTCGGCATCTTGCAATATTCTACTCTCATAGGCTATGACATGTCCCTCTTGCATGAGAACTGCACCAATGCTACTTCCACATGCATCACACTGGACAACAAAAGCCTTTCGGAGGTCCGGTAACACCAATACTGGGTCCGAAGTAAGCTTTTCTTTGAGCTTTTTGAATGCTGTAATTTCCCGATCAGCCCATCTAAACGGAGTTGCTTTCTTCGTCAAAGCATGAAGAGGCGAAGCAATTTCAGCAAAGTGCCGTATGTAACGCCTGTAATAGGAACACAATCCTAGAAAACTGCGTACATCATGCACGGTCCTCAAAGCTGGCCAATTAAGTATTGCTTCCACCTTTGCTGGATCCATACGGACTCCATGAGCAGACACAATATGCCCCAAGAAATGTATCTCCTGCAAAAAGAACTCACTCTTCTTGCCATTAACAACCAGCCTATGGTTTCTGAGTCTGCAAACACAATGGCCAAATGCCTTCTATGCTCTTCCTCAGTTTGTGAATGCACAATCATATCATCAAAGAATGTGCCCACAAACTCTCTATGAGGCCTGAAAATCCTGTCCATCATTCGGTTAAATGTGGCAGGCGCATTCGTCAAACCAAAGGGCATAACCAAGAACTCATACAATCCAAACGTGGTTAGGAATGCTGTTTTATGCACATCTTCGGGTCTAATGCGTATCTGATGATACCCGCTTTTCAAGTCAATACGACTGAAAACTGTGGAGCCCTGTAAGCGGTCCAAGATGTCATCGATCCTCGGTATGGGGAATCGATTCTTGATGGTATTCTTGTTCAGCGCCCTGTAATCAATACACATGCGCTAAGAACCATCCTTCTTCTGTACCAAGAGTACAGGTGAGCAAAAGGGTGATGAGCTAGGCTGTATCAACCCCTTATTCAAAAGCTCCTGCACTTGACTCATAATCTCTTCCTGTTGGGCTGCACTAACACGGTACGGCGGTCTATTCGGTGGAGTACTACCAGGAATCAGATTTGTGGCATGATCTTCTGGCCTCTCAGGAGGTAATTCTCCTGGCAATGACTCGGAAAAATAATCTTGAAACCCACTTAAGAAATCAGTCCTGTCCTTATCTAACATAGACAAATTAGATTTAGACTCATCATCCTGTGCATCCTTTACATAAATCAAGTACGCGGAAAGATGCTTTTTCATTACTGATGAAATCGCCGAAGCGGATACAATAGGAACAGATTCCCCTTTGAGTTTTACATCCAATACATGTTCTTTCCCTCTATGAGTCAGAGTGATTTTCCTATTGTAAGTATCCACCACCGCATGTACCCTGTGGCACCATGGCATCCCCAACAAAACATCACAGCCATCCAAAGGCATGATGAAGAACTCTTCGCTGTCCACATAACCCTGCAAATGAAGCCGAAGCTTCCCAATAATAGGAGTAACGGGTTCTGCATACCCTGGACAAGCCAAATTAGCCTCATGTAACGGCCCCATCTCCTCTGCGCGAATCCCCAATCGGCCAGCCAAATCTGGTGAAATGAAATTGGCTCTAGCACCTGTGTCAAAGAAGATCAAAGCATTCTGATCTCTCACTTTGCCCCATGCCCTGCACAACTCTGTGGTTTCACCACCTGGCTGTTCCCCCACAAGATCAGGAACTAAGCCTGCAGAAGGTTTTTGTTTCTTTGGCTTGGGCTCTCCTTTATTGTCAGAGTCCTTTTGGGACAATTGAATGACATATGCCCCTCTTCAGTACAGTAAAAACACTTATGAGCATCTCTCAAAACCTGTCTTTCCTCAAAAGTCCTCTTGGGCATTGGCAACTTCTTATACTTTGTCTCTGAAGACCCTTTAGCATCACGAGAAGCATGCCCAAATTTTTCAGCTTTCTTGCTCAATTTCTTATTGCCTTTAAATCCAGATGAACCACCTGTGAGTAACGCATTAGCTGTCATAGCATTTTCAATCATCTGTGACATGTTCGTTACTCTTGTCTTTATACAATAATCTCGTACCTCCTTGGGCAGCCCACAACAATACTTCTCTACCTGCTCAGACAGTGGCACCGCACGATAAGAAGTTACTGGGAGTAAAGCTTCCCAAAACTTCTTGTTATAATCCTCCAAACTATCACACTTTGAAGCATCCAATTTGTGCCATGCGGTCATAACATCCACCTCGAATGTAGATGTGAGCCATACGGAAGAGAAAACCTGTTTGAATTGGACCCATGTGGTGGGTGCTATGCCCTGCAAAAGAAGAGTAGACCACCACTGCAAAGCATTGCGCTTGAGAAAAGTGGCAGCTTTCCTCACCTTAGAGGACTCTGTGTAATTCCCACCAGAAAAAGCAGCATCAAACTGCTGTAAAAAGGTAAGTGCTTTCAATTTATCTTTGGCCCCACTGAATGTATCAAACTTCACTGCAGCTCCCTCTTCCTTGTAATCCTTCGCCTTTCCCATAGGCGTTAGATTATCATATGGAAGTGGTTTCGCAAGATTGCTACCCCCAACATTCATACCCATCATTGGGTCAACATTACCTATTCCCACACCAGGTATACCATACATTCCAGCCATGTTTCCAAACATTCCATTATGCATACCTGACTGCATACCACCAAACATATTGCCTGGCATCCCAGGTTGCATGCTTCCAAACATATTTCCAGCCATACCGGACTGCATACCACCATGCATATTCCCTTGCATGCCAGGCTGAAAATTGGCTCCAAAAGGCCCGTGCATACCCATGCCTCCCTGAGGATAACCCCCAGTCATGGATTGGAACACCGAGCCACCACCAAAATAACCTGGATGCATATTCTGCTGAGGAATAGGTGGCTGTCCATAGAACGAACTCTGTGGATTAGCACCAAAAGCATGCTGCATATTCGGAAACTGTCCAAGAGATGGATCCTGTGAAGTGGTACCACTATGACCCTGTGGAAGATTCTTTGAACGAACCTTCTTCTTCTTTTTCTCGGGCTCTGTGCGGGGCTCTGTGCGTGATCTCATAAATTCAGCAAATCTCTCACTCTGTGTGAGCTGCATAAAAGTATCCATAACACCAGCCAAACGATCTTTGAACCGAGCATCATCATCCTCTTTACTATGCACATCTTCTGACTGGGTTACATCCTCATATTGCTCAATATTTGCAGCCTGTTCTCCTGCATGAGTATCCTCAGATACATCTCTCTCAGGAGAAGTCTCTTGCTCTTCTTCTTCATGATAGAAGTACTCATCCTCTGTATCAGACATGTTTGCTGAATTTTCAGCGATGGCTTTCTTCGAGACAGCCACGAGCTCACCCCCTTCAGAAAGTTGATGATTGGTCCCGGCAACGGAACCTTGAAACCGGCCTCTGATAGAAACCAGAGTGCGGTGGACTAGCAGTCACCCGTCCACTTGTAGTCTAGATGTGAAAACAAAACAGATTGGAGCTAGAATGCCCAAATCTGAAAACAAAGCGACACCTGTTGGCCCCAAAGCTTGGCGCCCCTTGCGGTATTTCTTTATTCAATTCCAAAAATATGAATGGCTGAGTACAACAAAAATCAGCCAAGAGATTACACCTGTATGTCCAATCTGACGGCCCACAATCCTTCTTAGCACAGAGGATCTATACACACAGATCTGTGTCTCACAATAACACACTGTGCCTCCCTCTGATCAGCCAAGACCACTAAGCAGGGCAGCCATGAGCATACATCTGGCATAACTCAAGTGCATGATACAACATCTCAGCTCATACATACATGTACTGTCCAAACTCTGTCTCAACCCTTGTCAATCTGCCATACCCCTCCTCTCACAAGGGGCCAGATAACTCATATCTGCAAACAGACATCAAGCAGTGGAAAGAGAGATAGATGAACAGATGAGGAGCTTACCAAAATCAGCCCGTGAATCAGCACTGGAGAAAGCAACGGTACCAATCTGTACTCGCAGGCACTTGTTTCCACAACCCTGCTTCACACGCATGCACGTACTTGTCTGTACCCTCCTCCTTGTGTTCACTTATATGCTGTCTTTGAATGTACAGATCTGAAAAACAGCCCCGTACCCGTCTGCACTACCTCGGGATACGTGCCAGGAGTTGTACTTACAAGCGCCGCCTGCAACCAGCACCTGTGCTCGCCTGAATCTGCGTAGCCAGGTCTGTCCAGCACCTGTCCAACGCCGCCTGCAGCAGTACAGTGCTGTACCTGGACTGTCTGTACACTGTACGGCAGTCGTACAGTGTTGTACTTGCTGTGTACTTGTTTGCACAGCCTGTACAGAGCCTGTGCGCAGCCTGTCCAGCAGGGAGATAAACCCGCAGAGTTCCCGAGAGAGAGAGAGAGAGAGTACTTGCAGCAGATCTAGCCGTACAGTGCTGTACGGCTGATTTGCACTCAGAAAAACAGCAGCAGCAGCACACCAAAATCTGCAGTCGATTTGCTCCCCTTCAGCTTTTCCACGCATGTACACAAGCGCATCAACAAGCCTCCACGACTCCTTTTCCCAAAAGCTAGAGAGAGAGGGAGGAGAGAGAAGCAAACACTCCAAAAGTGGAGTGGCCTCCTCCCCATAAAAATCCTAGGGCCCCAAACTTTAAAAAGTCCCTAGGGGCCACTAAGGCCTAGGGGCAACTTTAATAAACATTAAAGTTTAATGTTCTAGTTCCCCCCTTCACACCTAGGGATGTCCACATATCTTTAACTCTGTCCGGGCACCCCCCATGTGAATCATTCAATATTCTGACTCAGCAACCACCATGCCCACACTTGTGCTGTTCCATTTTCACAGGGTCATGACATGGTTCCAGATACATGGTGTCCAGATTGACCACCTTCCACCCTTCAACTATAGCTTGGATGCCCCCCTCTTGCCTCTCACACGTCGGGAGATTAACCGCCTCATACAAGCTGACCTCTCAATGACTGGAGATCCATATTACATGGCAGGCACCCGAGCATCTTGGGACCAAGATGCAACCCTACAGAGAGGTTTTCCTACGTCTCACAACTGATGGCTTCATTCAAAAGCCTGGGTGCCTATTCTGACATATGTCACATGCGATGAGGATAACTATTGGGAAGATCCGGGTCTCTTCACACAGGCTTAGAGTGGAGTCGGCGAGAGCTGAGGGTATTGATAGAGTGGACTGCATATGCACACTTTGTTGACTGGAGGTGGAGACTGAGGAGCACTATGTTTGCAAATGCCCGGTGTATTATGAGATACGTGGGAGATTCCACTGTCTGTTCGGAGAGGGTTTTGGTCCATTATACAGAGTCACTGACTATCAGGATGAGCGTTGTCTTGGGCTCTACCTTCTGGAGTTGCGTAGACACAAGCACCAGCTGCTTGGATCGCGCCGACAGTGTCCAGACACAGATACCTCGTAGCCTCAGATCAAGAGCTTTTTCTCCCACATCCAGGAAGCCTCTTGCTGCTGCCTGAGAGAGGAACCCGCCCAGAACCCCCCACCTCTCAGACGAGTCAGACAGTGCACACAAGAGCCTCTCCGTTTCCCTGGGTTTACCATAGACTAGGCAGTTCAGATGCAGCGCGCTAGGTGCCCAAGACCTACTGGGCTGCATAGGCGCTCTGCCCGTCAACTCCAAGTCCAGGAGATGCTCCGGCGATATAGAGATGCCCACACAGGACACGTGGACATTGATGCCCTTTACACAGTTCTTGAGGATGATGATGAGACCTCTCCACCAGAGCCACCCTAGCTTGATGTTCCTTCGACCTTGGGTCATTGTGCTATTGTATTCTTGATGATGTATTCCTGAGGATGCTACTTGTATTTGTAGCTAGTAGTCTTTTTCCAGTGTTTTATTTTTCTGTTTTACCAGGATCATGTAACACTTGGATACTTTGTAACACCTTTTTGTCTCATAGACCCTAGTGGTCTCTTGAAGACATTAATAAAAGTTTCTTTCTTTCTCTCTCTCTCTCTCTCTCTCTCACACACACACACACACACACACACACACTCAACAACACCCCCCCCCATCCCCCACTCCCCCCCCAAACTAGTAGACCCTATGTATCTCCAAGCCAAACTAGTAGACCCTTCAAGCCTTCATTTTTTGTGTTATTGACTCAATGTTTGTACTTGGTCCCACAGGTCCCCCCTCCCCGACAACCCCTCCCCACACCCACACCCACACCCACAAAACCCCCCCCGCCCCCCCCCCCCCCCCGCGGCGGGCCGCCCTCCCTCCCCCTCCCTGCCTCCCTCCCTCTCTCATCCAACATCTGATAGTCCTCACGTTTGAAGATACCCCAAAATTTTATGTAAAGATATCGGAATAGTACAGTACTGCTAGGTAAATGTTTGCTATTCTTTGTGAATATATATTAAGCAAGGATTAGATGATGTAGATAACTTAAGGCCCACCAACAAGAGGCCTTAACAAGTAGGACGAGTTTAAGGGTAATGATGTTTGAGTTGGCTCAACTTGATTGGCCACCAAGGCAAGTAGGAATGCTCGTGGGAAACTATTCCTAAAAGGAAGTTGCCACATAGAGAGTTTAAGGGTAATGATGTTTGAGTTGGCTCAACTTGATTGTGGTCAGCAAAGGAGTAGGGAATGCCCATGGGAAACTATTCCTAGGAGGAAGATGCCACAGCGCAATCCGTCATAGGTCGGGAGCCATTGGCATCTTTAACCAGAATTTCCTAAATTGCCAATGTGTCATCGTTTGGTTAAATTCCAACTATGTCGATGTGTTTTTAAATTCCAGATATGTTGATGTGTTATCATTGGTTGAATTCCAAATGATGATATCTCAGTCTTTGGTTGATTTGATAGTTTTATCCATCTCTGTGATTTGTCATTTTCTAATTGATTTGATTTTTTATTATTATGGCTATGTTGATGTGTAATCTGGTAAAAATAAGGGTTAAATTCTGGTTTTTAAGATTGTTGATTGTGTGCTCGAGAGTTGCCCTCCTACATCCTTAGAACATGATGGTTAGGTTTGGCATGTGCAAGGGAGACCCAAGTAACGCAAGTCTGGAAGAGAGTGTAGTCTCTCTCTCTCTCTCTCTCTCTCTCTCTCAATTTGTGAAGCAAGACAGGTAGGCCATCAATAAAGAAATTATTCTCTCGTTCATTATAATTCCAGGTGTATCTTCTTTCCTTCTTATATGTTGAGGTGAAGACCCTTCACATTTGGTTATACTTCTCAGTTTCAACTTTTTATGTGTTGAGAGGATCTCTCAATAACATCCACCCTGGCCCTAGGCGACCATCACTCAGTTCTTCCGACCATGAGAGGATGCCCCACCAGCCATGGATGGCATACCCACAGCCTCATTGAGCCACACATTCTCGAGTGCCCGACCCCAAGTACCCCACTCTGGTGATACTCTAGACCGGGCCATGGCACTACAGCGAGCCCGATGTCCCAGACTCCCTGGACCTTGCCAGCAACACAGACATCAGCCCCAGCTTGAGGAGATCTTGGAGAGGCACAGAGCCACCTTCCCACGTCCAGCAGATCTGCCTTCTATAGGCTAACCCCATGCTCGATATCCTTGATGGCCCCCTCCCCCTACCGAGCGGTTAACTCCATAGGTTGTATGATGATTGTGGTCCCGCTTTGTATCATATGGCTGGGGTTTGACACTCCTAGTTCATAGCTTTAGTCTTTGTTTTCTTTTGTACCGTGATCAGATTACATGGACACTCGTATCACTTTTGGTCTCATAGACCCACTGGGTCTTTTGAAGACGTTTAATATAACTCTCTCTCTCTCTCTCTCTCTCTCTCTCTCTCTCTCTCAGGAGGTTCCCTCTGCTGTGCGCATAGCCGGTCGCTCGCGCTACGTGCAGGTGGTCGCCCTTTGCTGTGCGTGTTGGGGGTTCCCTCTGCCCCCCTTGTGCCACCCGCCATTTGCTCAGGCCCCCAAAGCAGCAACATAATTTTCTCTCTCCATCCTATTGGCCGCTCCAAGCCCTCCCAGCCATCTACAAAGAGAAGTCCCCAACGCCAAAGCTGACAGAGATGAAATAGATGATCGAGACAGTCTGGACCGAGCTCCGCAAGGAGTTCCAGGAACTAAAGAAACAAGGAGACACAGGTCTGAATAAGATCTCACAAGATATTAACAAGAAGATAAATGCCTTGCAGGAAAAGATAGCCACACAAGAGAGCAGGCTGGAATCTCAAGAAGCCCAACTGATTGCTTATGAGGAGAAAATCGCAGGCCAAGAAAAGGAGATTGAGGCGTTGGATGCTATAGTGACCAAGCAGGAGAATGAGATTGAGGCTCTCAAAACAGCCCAGGTGGCTATGGAAGAGGGGAAATAGTTCAACCATACCTCAATGATGAGCTGAACACACTTTGGGAGCAATTGAGGACCCTCCAAGAGGAGGAGAAAATTGCCAATGAGGCAACCACATGGGCCAAAGTGATCAAAAGAACACAGAAGCAGGTGGAGGATGCGGGCAATTGGATCGAGGTCGCCAAGAAACAACGGAACCCACCCTCAACCTGGAACATCATTAATGACATGCTCGAGGAGGAGAAGAGGAGGAAGACTCGAGCTTTACATGTGCGAGTTGTGGGATGGAAGGAAGGGACCTCACCAAAGGAAGATGCCGTATCATTATGCACGAAGATGGAATCCCCGACACCCCCTTCGTCGAAGCATGGAGGGTGGGCAAGGACACCACTAGAGAGCGTGCCATCATCCTCAAGTTTGGGGACTTGGAAGAAAAGCAAGCCTTCGTCATCAAAAGGCGAGCCTTGAAGGGGGATAATACTTACCTAGAGGATGACTCACACCAGCCCAAGTGGCACACAGGAGGGAATGCATGCCGTGCATACTGGAGTCACGGAAGGCAGGGAAATGGGCAGTGACAGGAACTTGAGGGTGATTATCACCGCGCAGTGCACCCAATGATGGTGTGAGACCTATGAGACCAAGTTAGAAATTGTGGTTTGGAACTGCAATGGGGCTCTACGGACAGATGTAGGTGTGTTTGAGGAGACAATCGGAGGGCGCAGTATAGCACTACACACAGACACCAGTGCCAGGGGAGCTGGCTACCTGAGGTGAGAGGATATAGATGGGAGTCCACAAACCACCCACAGCTACGCACGGTAGGGGGCACTAGAGGCCCAGGAGGAGTGGCCATACTATACAGAGAGGAGCTACAGCATATGATACAGGTGGTCAGATGAGATGAGGGAGTGCAGTTCATGTGGATCAGGATCAGGATGGAGAGGCCCCGAGATATCTACCTAGCAGTATGCTACTTTGCACCAGCTACATCCAGATATGCCACCCATGGAGAGTCCCCATATCTGCCACTCTGTGATGACATTCTGGAGTTCTCCAACCTAGGAGACATCCTGCGCAGGCAGCGCACAGATACCCTTTTCAAGACAACGGATCCCATGTACCAGGAGATTAACATCGAGCGTACATCAGGGGACACAGCGACCCTGAAATCACAGGACAGCGACCCACACATATGGGGAGCACTTCCTGGCCCTTGGCGGAGCTCATGGACTAGCCATCTACAGTTCCAGCTCTCACATGCTACCCCTTCGCACATGGCGCAAGTATAGTGGACTACCTGATGGGCTCTCTCCTTGGTACCACTCATCCCGGACTTCACGATCTCACCTTGCCCTATCGGTGTTGCAGCCGACCACGCATATCTAGCCTTCTCCCTCACATGCCGGTACACCACCCAGCCCCCTGTTCTACCGCACCACCACCACCGAAGATACCACTTCACCAGAGAGACCTCTTCCATCTACTCCGACCACATTTACCACACCCTCTCCGACCTCGACCCCCTCACCCCACTTGATGAGCTCACCACACGGCTCACAACCACCCTCCACACATCCGCCGCAGCCACCTTCCCACATACCAGAGCCCGCCCTAGACCACCATGCGGAACTGTCCCACAGAATAGCTAGTATGACGAGGAGTGCCATGAGACCCAAGCCCGCCTGCATCACGAGGCAACCCTAGGCTGCACCACTCACTGACAGGCACAAGCGGTCTTTTGATGTCTCATAAGGAGGAAGAAGTGAGCCCACCTAGCCAGCTCGAGAAGGAACTATACCAGCTTTTCTTGGGACAGGACTACAAGGAGGCTTGGAGGATCTTCTAGGACCGCCGGATCACCTCACCCTACATATGGCATACCTACGCCACCTCTCTTTACCACGCCTCCTCCTGGCAGCCACCCCCCCTCACCCACCAGAACCCCATCCCCTCCATTCTTCCTTCTTCTACAGGACCATGGTGAGAGATGCCATTGACAGGATGCAGAATTAGTAGTACGATCTGGACGGAGCACTGAAAGACTAGATAAGTTGCGCTAATCGCTAAAGACTAGAGCGGGTTACTCCAAACCAAATGATTTGCATTGTTAAAGATGGTTAAGGCACCACCTGCAACGCTAGATAAGTATGTGAGAGCACATGATCACAATGGACTAGTCGCTGAGCACTTCTCTCATGCGAGGGATGTGCTAGTCCCACTCTTGGTTCACATGTTCAACAGGGCCTTACGCGAGGGCTTCCCCACCAGCTGGTCCTCCAACACCATTATGCCCATTCTGAAGGCAGGTGATCCCATGGACCCCAGCAATTACAGGACTATCATGATTGGTCATATTGTGGACAAGATCTATGGGTCAATTTTGGAGCATTAGCTGAGTAGCTGGGCCGAGGAGCAGAGACTCAGGGCACCAGGGCAAGTAGGTTTCAGGAGAGGGCACTCCACATTGGACCACATCTTCACACTACGGGCCATCATTGAGGAGGGGAGAGCCCAGGGGCATCATATATATTGTTGCTTTGTGGATTTCTACAAGGCTTTTGATACCGTCCCACGAGCCAGATTAATGAGGAAACTACAAGATATGGGGGTACCAGCAGAGATGGTTTGGGGGATTCTCACACTCTGAGTCCATCACTGGACCCAGGGGGAGACTCAGAGGTCATACATAGCACCGGGGTGAAGCAGGGCTGCCCCCTGTTTCCCGCTCTATTTGGGCTATACATTGATGAGATATCTGACTACATACGTAGACAGGGAGGACCAGGAGCATGACTGGCAGGAGTCTTGATCCCAATCCTGCTGTATGCAGATGACATTGTCCTTATATTTGACTCGCTGGAGGGGTTGTAGAGGCACCTAGATGCATTACAGGCCTTCTTCGAGGACCAGGACCTCGTTGTGAACCTTGGGAAGACCAAGGCTATGATCTTTAACACTACCCCACAGTGGATAGGCAGATATGCACAACAATTTGCTTACAATGGGGAGGCCGTGGAGCATGTCACATCATATGTATACCTTGGGATCACTTTTTCTGGACCCAAGTTCTTTATGAGGAAGGCAACTGAAGCCAGATTGACATCCAGCCCTAGGCTCACTAGAGAGGCAGTGTTCATAGATACAGTTCCAGGAGCCGAGGACGAAACTATGGCTATTTGTCACACTAGTCACACCTACACTATTGTATGGAGCTCCCATCTGGGGCCAGCCTATACCACAGGAGGAGATGGAGGGGGGAACCAGCTGAGATAGATATGGAGGATGCATATGATGGATGGAAGCCGATGGAGAGGCCCTTGGTGAGGATGATCTTGTGCATGATTAGGAGTAAGCCACATGAGATTGTGTAGGCGGAGATGGGGGCTGCATCGATAGGGACAGAGGCTCTACTCTAGACAGTGACATACTAGCACAGGTTATAGGAGCTCCCACATGACAAATACCCCCGGCTTGCAATGGAGTCCTCGAGACTACTGGTCCAAGGGCAGACCCACCCACCCTAGCTAGACCCTAGGCTGATGTAGGAGCTCGAGCCCATAGTCACAAGAAACGTTTCGAGGTTTTTTAGGTTTTGTTTCTAAAGGTTTCGTCCCTTGGCTAAGAAATCGGGAGGTTTCAAAAAATCAATAATTTCATGAAGCATAAATACTTAAAGAACTTATAGTAGCCATCTAAAAACATTGTGTAATGATGAAAAAATGGTGTCTTCTCACACATCTCGGGGAACCATCCTTATTTTGGTGAGGCATTATGGCAATTTTGCTTGAGTAGATGCCACAAGTGGTTCAATCAAGGATTCTTAAGAAATTGAAGAAGAGAAGGTAGAAATTGGGAAAGATTTAAGACATTGAAGGATGGTGTATGAAGAAAAAGGGAAAAGAAGAGAGGAGAAGAAGAGAAACGGAGAAGAAAAGCAAGGGAGGAGGGGAGGAGAGAAGAAGAGAAAGGAAGAAGAAGAGAGAGGAAGAGAATGGAGTAGAGGTGAAAGAAGTAGAAGATGGAAAGGGAAGGAGGCAGGCAGGGGAAGAAGAGGGAAGGAAGGTGATGAAGAGGATATGGAAGAAAAACAAAAATAGAAAAATCCCAGAAAAATCAGGGGTGGGGAACGAAACCTGAAACGGGGGTGAAACTATTGTACTGGAGAGGTTTCGAGGTTTTTAAAAACCATTTCGAGGTTTTGAAAACTAGAAACAGGTTTTTTTGTTATTATGAGCTCGACTGAGAGGAGTGACACCAGATAGAGCCACACCGAGCTATGCAGAGGTCGACGACCTCGACCCAAAGCCCCTTGCCCATGCCTGCGCCCACCATAGGAGGATCAGGGCCATCATCTTACACCATCACAGGACTTCCTCACACCGGCTTAGCTTTACCACTGGTGCCATGTTGCAGCACCCCATGCGGGATATGTTAGGATGATACGCGAGCCTTATGCTCTTTGCACATGGATCAGCCCTAGCATCCCAGCTTTAGCATTTTAGCTTTGTCATTTTCTTTCATTTTAGTATCCATGATGATGTATTCCATGGACATGATGTAATCCTTTTGGTCTCATAGGTCATTTTGGCCTTTTGTAGATGTTAATATAACTTTCTCTCTCTCTCTCTCTCTCTCTCTCACACACACACCCCGACATATACGCATCGCACACACAAGAAAAAAGGGAGGTTAATAGGTTCTCTCATTTTTTATGAGAATAAAATTATACGTGGGTATGGGATGGACATAAATCCATAGTGGGTCCCCTTGCCTTATTTGAGGTGACCTTACCACCTCCTTGGTCTACCAATCCAACATGTGTGTCCTTTTTAACTTTATCTGGTCACGTTCAACATCTAAGTCCACTCATATTCAAAATCTATTCAATGTCACATGCACGGAAGCTCTGTCTTCTTTCAACCCTAAACATCTTTTATAGGAACATCTTGATGCAAAATGCAACGAAGAGATGGAGAGAAGAGAGAGAGAGATAGCTCTATTTTCAACCCTAAACACCTTTCATAGAAATATCTTGATGCAAAATGCAAAGAAGAGATGGAGAGAAGAGAGAGAGAGATTGCTTTGGGTACAAAAGGGGTACATAGTTTTGGCAACCTAAACCCTAAACCATAGTCTTGCCCCAACACCTAATCTAGCCCTCAAGGGTCCTATTTCTAGACTTGCCCTCAAGTGAAGAGAGATGAATCAAAAGATTTGGCTGAGCCTTATATAGGCCTTTTAGACACCCACTTATGCTGGTCGACTGTTGTCGGCTAGCTTCAATGGACATAAAATGCATTAAAGTGTCGACCAACCTAGAATTTCACTCACACCTGGCCGACTTGGTTGTGGTCCATGGGGATTCATTATGGTGTCCTCCTATGCCCTACTCATGCCCTTAATGGTCTGTTTATTTGTTGCCCTTCAGGGATTAGTCTTGGGATTAGCATGTCCATGTGCATGCACATCACATCCCCTTCCGCTAAACTTGATGATGGGATTCCAACTCTTAACCTGGATGACTGTCATCATCGCCTGTCTCCACGTATGGTCTCCCATACCATTCATCCTTCCCTTCATGGCAACCTTTTCACTAAAAACCTTGCCTTAGGTTACGTATTCCACTCCGAAGTCTAGTGAAGATTTGGGCATTTGTTCAACTTGTCCCCTGGCCCTTCATGCCCTGTCCCTAAACACCTTCTTTGGTCTTCTTTTCCTGAGTATTGAGTCTACATCCTCACTCCACCCCTTGGATGAGCGTCATCCCTTGAAACCGTTTTCCTGAAAGCCTTTCCTGGTATGCTCCAAGTGGCATCCGACTCACAGGGCTGCCATTTCCTTTGGGTCTTGTGGAACGCCACCAACCAACCTCATGGGAACTTCTTCCATGTGTTGTGTTACTCTCCTTGGACTGTGCACCTTCATTTGGGACACCATCAGTGCTTAGCATTTCTGAACCTGAAGCTCTAATACCAATGTCACATGCGCAGAAGCTCTGTGTCTTCTTTCAGCCCTAAACACAATTCATAGGACCATCTTGATGCAAAATGCAAAGAAGAGATGAAGAGAAGAGAGAAGAGAGAGAGAGAGAGTTGTATTTTCAATATATTTATTTAGTACAAAAAGGGTACATAGTTCTCTCAGTCATAGGCTTGCCCCAACACCTAATCTAGACCTCTAGGGTCATATTTCTAGACCTGACCTCTAGTGAGGAGAGATGAATCAAAAGATTTCTTGGCTGAGCCTTATATAAGCCTTTTTAACATCCACTCATGTTGGCCGACTGTGTGGGCTAGCTTCAATGGACATAAAATCCATTAAAGCTATCGACCAGCCCAGAATGCTGGTCGACTTGGTCCTGTAGGGTCCATGGGGATTCATTCTAGTGTCCTCCTGTGCCCTGCTCATGCCCTAAATGGTATGTTTATTTGTTGCTCTTCAAGGATTAGTCTTGGGATTAGCAAGTCCATGTGCATGCCATGACAATTCAAAGTCTCTCACGTTAATGTATACAAAGGGATTGCATAGACTTATACGCACCTATTGAGTGCACAATGTGAGGCTCAATCGTAGAGTATTGGCCTTACAAGCTCTTGGGCATTGTGTGGAGATTGGTCGAGTTGTGAGCATTGTCTTAACCTTCTTTGATCACCATACATGCATGCATCTCCACCATCATTATCACCCTACTTTCCATTCATTAATCATCTAGCCTACACTCTCTCATCCAAGGAAATCTCAAGTGTGGCACGACTCAACACAAAATGAAAGTCAAAACATCATGGAATAATCACAATTTATCATTACATTTGAATTCCTTTAAACTGAACATCATATAGAGAATGATTGAAGATAACTCTAGAAGCCATAGATCGTCATTGATTGATAGAGCATCATGTTGAATAAACACACTACCTTGGGGTCATACAAGAGATGCTGGTCTTGATCAATTCAAGTGGAGACCTTCTAGAGAAACATGATGGCCATTTAGGATGATGCATTAAGTCAATAATAAGTTTATATGTTAATCTTTCATGTGGGAAGAGTTGTAATTTGTGTGGCATTGGTAGAGATCATAAGATGAGCACAATGATGGTCAAATCATACTCATTTCCATTAACAATAAGATGTGCATCATCATAAGACTTATCCCAATACCTAGACTCTACCACCAATGGACATAACCATAAACATCCTCAAATCTGAACCTTGGGTATTTCACTCTACCTTGGAGCATTTGACCTCATCTTGGGCCTCTCACCATGTACCTATACTTGATATTGTTGATGACCACATAAACCTCATTTTCAAGCCTTCTTTTGCATCACCAATGTGTCTTTATCTTGGCTCACAAGATCTACATTAGCTTTATCATGTACCTGTTTATTAAGACAAAATGAGCTTTGCCAAGCTTTGTCATGTATATGTGCAAATTCATTTACCTCCTCATCAAGTTTTTCATCACCTAGACCCAACGCCATGGTGTCAAAGCTAGTACCCCCACAAGAGAATCTTCTTGTCCCATAGACTTTTCTTTGCTTGCCCTCTCCATGTGAGAGATTTGTAAGGCCGTCTCTCTTGAAGCACACAAAGTCATCATGTCCTCGAATAATTGTCATCACCAAAATCCCTTGCAGCTCCAAGGATGACTTTTCCAAGCCACCTTCGTGTGACTGACCCATCATCTAATAAATTCAAACAAGCCTCCTTCGCTCTTGCTAGGTTTCTTTATCTTTGACTCAGTAGCCACCTCTATGATTGACTGACCCATCATCCAATAAGTTCAAACAAGCCTCCTTTGCTCCCCTAGGAGTCTTGATCTTTGAGATTCTCCCCCTCAATAGCCACCTTCGTGACCAAACCATCATCCAATAAGTTCAAACAAGACTCTTCGGCCCCCCTAGGTGTCTTGAGCTTTGAGGTTATCCCCCCCTCAACAATAGAAAACCACAAGGCTTTCCTTGGCCATGTCGTGCATCTTTACACTTCATAAAACTAACTAGGATTCCCTCTAGCTTTACACTTACCTCTGCATAATCTATGTAACAATTGAGAAAGTGTTAAACCACTTTGAAGTTAACATAGTTTCATCCTTCCAACCTACCGCAAGATACTTTGCCATCTTAATCGCATGTAAAGGAAGCCCAATTTCTGTAAGCCGATGCAAAACTATGTAAGCGGCCTTACTCTGATCTTAATAGTACATAGTTGTTTTAAGAGTAGAACTAGTGTGACAAACTTCATGTACATAGTTGCTTAAGAACTAGTGTGGAAGCTAGTCATTTGTATATAAGTCAATTTTGATATTAAGAAATACACATTCATTCCCTTGTAATAGAATACTTGTGAGCGCTTTTTATACTCTTTCTTGCTTGTATTATCTTAGATTCTAACATGCTAGATGGTTTCCTGCTTGAATAGTTCTGATTGTAGCTTCTTCTCCATCCAGCTTTTGTGATAGAGAATCACACAAAAGCTATCTCTTCTTTGCTTCTGCAAAGTAAACTCTACCTTCAATCCCTTAGCAAGGAACCATTTTGGTGTGACAACGGAGTGAGGATGTTATGGACAAGCTAGTGCACCCATATTTGGAAGTTTTATTGTTGCTCTAAAGCAAGACCAAACGACACTTATTTGGCAAAGCTAAGGTAATCTCTTGACATGAACATATTTAGCACCACTAACGGCAAATATCCTAGGACTTAGCTCCATTTTTCGTTCATTCTAAGCTATATATTGCTCGATGTTGATTAGGAGATCACACTCTGAAAAACATATGGTTTTGTAGCTTTGGATGTTTTTTATTTTGTTTTCTGAACCTTTACATTTTAGTTTTATACTTGGAAGGAAAAAACGTGATTTCTTTCACGATTTGGATGATTTTGAAGTCCACACTTGAGGCTTTGATTTTGCAACTTTGGATGATGTTTTTTTTAAAAGCCTTTATATTTTAGTTTCATACTTGGAAGGAGAAAACCCTGATTTCTTTGATGACTTGCATGATTTTGAAGCCCACACTTGAGGCTTTGATTTTATTGCATTGAATCAAGAAAGAGCTTAGCAATTGTGTGATTAGGAGTGTAATCCACTCAGAAAACATAAGTTGCTCCATTTTGAGTGGATTAGAGTAAGAAGAAGTTTTTTGTTCATGCATTTCATAAATTTTCATGTATTGTTGTAATCGGTAGCTTAGAAGTGTCTAAAATAAACAAAAAAATATCGTAATCAATCACATGTACAAACACTATTAATTAGGATTATAAACCTTTACACCTCCCATCAAGTCTAAAAATGTCAAAAAAACTCTAAAACCATGCCAAACCATCTCTCGAGTTGGGAGATGTGAGCCCACAATTCTATGAAAAAAAGACGTGAGACTAGCATAGGCGTGAGCCGTGCGTCACTAGATGTGAGCTTGGAGATGTTAGCTATGAGTTGTTATACGTGAGTCGTGAGCCTAGACGCATGATTCTATATACGTGTTTACCACTTCATAGGTTAACATGGTTTTATCCTCCCGAATTGGACACTTTACCAAACCCAGGCGACATTGGAAAGCGGCTTTACCCTGAGCTTAATGCCAAATGAGGAAGTGATAAACTCATGTACATAGTTGCTTAAGACTAGAACTAGTGCTAATGGACTATTTTTAAGTTTTTTTAACGTACTGTGAAAGCTAGTCATTTCTACATTAAGCAATATATATTCATTTCCGTGAAATAGAATACTTGTGAGAAAATGTGAGCTCTCCCTCTTCTCTACTCTTGCTTGCTTGTGTTCTATTGGATTCTTGCATGCTTGAATAGGTTTGCTTCTAGGCTTATCCCTCTCATTAACTTCTCCTCCATCCACCTTTTCTAAGAGAACTGTCGTGAAAGCCATTCTCTTCTTCCCTCCATCTAGGCAAAGAGAGCTCTTCCTTCACTCCCATAGTTGGAGCATTTTGGTGTGAAAACAGAGTGAGGACAAGCTAGTGCACCCACATCGGGGAGTTGCATTCGTAACTCGAAGGTAAGTCCTAGTAACACTTGATTTGGCAAGGCTACGGTAACCTCTTAACTTAAACATATTTGGCATCTTGACACTTTATTCTTCCATTCATTCTAAGATATTGGGATTGTTCAATTTTTAACTTTGAATTCTTTGATGGTTTACATGATTTTGAAGCCTACAAGGTTTTGATATTATTGCATTAAATTAACAAATAGCTTAGCAATTGTGACTAGGAGTGTAATCCACTATGAAAACATAAGCTTTAAGTTTTAATTGATGTGAATTTTTGGTATGGATTACAGCATTAAGGCTCATTTTTATTAATGTATTTCATAAATTTTCATGCATTATTGTTGGAATTGGTAGCTTAGAAGCATCTAAAATCAACAAGAAATAATTAAAAAACACTCAATCACATGAACAAATGCCAAGTTAGGATTAGGATCCTTAGTCTCTCTCCTCCCCCCTAATCAACTCTCAAAAATCCCAAAAAACGCAAAAAACTAGGCCAAACCATCTCTCGGGTTGGGAGACGTGAGCCCACAGTCCTGTGAAAAAAAAAGGCACAAGAGATGTGAGCCTGGAGATATGAGCCTTGAGCCTAGAGACATGATCTGTGAGCCTGAAGATGTGAGTTGGGAGTCTAGAGACATGAGTCTACATGTGAGCCTAGAGACGTGAGTTTAGTAAAGGTAGGAAAACCTAATATTTTACCACCCATTGAAAATACCTTGAAGACTTGTAAGGACCTTCTACCTATGTCTTATAAAGATTTTCCTTTCATACAATTTGTACTAGCAACAAATAAAATTCTTATCCTTTGCAATTATTGGAGCATTAAATACAATTATTGTCCATATATATTGCTCACCAACCTTGTCCATATAGGCCTAGATCCCCATGCACCACTACTTGAAACTGGTGCCTAAGTAGACCTATTTCATAAAAATAAAAAAAGGTGAGCCTATTTCATAAAAAAGTACATCATGAGGCCACAAAGCATGAGCTCATAATACATGAGCCAATAATAGGGATGAGCCGAGAGAAGTGAGCCCACAAGACTTGAGCTTAGCACACGACGTGACGTAAGTCTATCTCACAAGACCTACATGAGTCTATTTCATACAAAAAGGCATGAGTCCATCACGCACATGAGCCCATAAGTGAAAGCCTGTAAATAAGAGTCTCAGATATGAGTCCATCACATGTGAGCCCACAAATGTGAGTCTATAGGCGTGAGCCTACACTAGCAAAAAAAGAAAAAAGGTTTAAAAAAAACCCAAAAAATCAAACACACACACACACACACACACACACACACACACACACACACACACATTTTTTTTAGCTTAAGTAGAATGCACATTTGAATCCATTTGATTTGCTCATCGATTTATTTACTCTCACTTTTTTTTAGACTCTCTAGGACTGCGTTTTTTACTAATATTATAATAGATTCACTGTAATATTTTATTTTTATTTTGTACCCTAACCAAGTTTAGGATGAAATCTAACTTTTGATCCTAACTTCTAATGCTATTGACATTCTAACTATCTTAGATTTGCCAAAGTTAAAGAAAGTATACAATCTAGATTATTATTTTAAAATTTTGGTAGTTTGAGCAATTCTATAAGTATTCTTTGATTGCAAGGTTTGTTTTCAATAAAATTTTCAGTTGTTTTAAAATACTATCAGCTTTGTAGTACGAATTTATAGTTTCCCTCGTATTTCTTTATGGATCTCTCTCTCTCTCTCTCTCTCTCTCTCTCTCTCTCTCTCTCTCTCTCTCTCTCTTCCCTCCATTCTCACATTAATGGTGATAGATTTTCCCAACTGGTAGAGGTTGGGGTGAGAAAAAAGAAGTAAAGATGAAAAGTGTGTTGGTTTTCTAGTGTACCATAGAGTTGGAGCCAAAAAACCATCTTACTCTTCATTGGATCTTTTATGTTACGTGCAAGTTTTGAAAAGAACAAAGTTGTGGAGGTTAATATTCTATATTTTTGTAATATTGTAGATTCAAATGTTATGGTTTGTTGAAGGATTCAACAAAATATTTTGTTTAATAATACGTAATATTAATTATTTTATCTATATTTTAAGGTAAAAAGCTATATTTTTATAGTTCAATGGTTTTGATTACTGTAGCTGATTATGAGTCAATGTTGTTATGAATTACTTATGTAGAATGGATATTTTAGCTAAGTTTCAGGATAGTATAAAAAAAGAGATTTACCTTCAACTTGATGTTGAGTATATGGACCTTTGTATAAGACAACAAAGGCTGCATTGATGCAGCAATCAATAATGCAAGAGAATAGATATGTAGGGAAAAAGCATGTGGATTTATGAGTAGACGAATCAATATATCCAATTGATCCTATATTGCAACGGTCCCTTGTATTTTTAGGATTAAGTTATATGTGTGATGGTCATGTATGTCTCTTTGGTTATACAAGAAGGCTTGCCAACCAAGCACATTATATTTACACATTAGCCCAACGTATGTTGACAACTATTAAATTCATTGATTGAGAAAGAGAAGGAATGTGAATTTGTAGGGTATAATGCATACTATGGAAGTACATAATGCCCAAAAAAGTGAGAAGGTACATGTTCTTGAGAGAAAGAGAATAAGAAGATGCAAAGAATGTTGGAGAACAACATTATATTTGGACCAAGAGTTAGGTTTGAAGGAGCTAAAACTAATGAATATGTTGATAATTGGAGGTGGACAGTGGAAGCAATGAACCAGGGCTTGTAAGAATATCCAACACCTACTTGTAATGATGAGATGGATAGCTCAATTACTAGGCTCAGTTCTTGCTGGAGTTCTCTCAAGAACATGGTAAGGTTTACACTCCAAGACAAGAAGTTTAAATCAATGTCAGAAGATATAACAAGAGATACGATGCATGAATTGAGCAAGACATTCATAGTCAAGAATGCCCAAGGCATATGTGATAGATCTTGGGTTGCCTCAAGAGCATATGTGATGCTATTTGTCCACAAGAATTCATAGCCAAGGATGCCCAAGGTATATGTGATAAGAGCTCATGTTTCCTCAAGAGCATATGTGCTATTTGTAAGTAATTAGACAAAGAATTTATGAAGAAAAAAGGATTTTATCTCTTCTGAAACCATATCATTTAGGACAAGCATAGAAATTGTTGAATGGTAAAGTTCTAGAGCTTAGTGAGCCTATGCATCTATGCCATACACATAAATGTAAGTTAGAGATTATATTTAAGTTGAAGAAATTTAACAATTTTGTGTAAGATGTATGTAAGGTGCAAAGTGCAATGGTCAAGTTCTATAACATGACAATTCAAGAATGTATAGTGGTACACTAAAGTTTGTATTAAAACTTGGTGAATGTGAGATTGTGTTAATCCCATTTGGGATTAACAAGAACTCTCTACTATACACGAGAGTAGCAATAAGTGTTAAGAAATGACGCTATAAAAGTTGTAAAGATTATGAGGAAATCTAGCTAATGACTAAGCTTATTAGTAGGTTTAAGTTTTAGGTGTCAAATATGAATAAGGGCCAGTTGTATATAAGATAATTTCTCAAAATGAAATGACACAATCCCCCGGCATTCTGAAGCTCTATCGCTATATACATAAATACTTAGAAGCCATGATGACTACTGTGGTATATAACTTTGATAAAATACATATTGAATATCCCGACATAACTTCAGAAGATATCACGGAACTCTAGGAATTTATGAAAATACACAAGCCCACCCACCCCCTAGTTCAGGAGAGGACCAAGAAAAAACACTAGGTTCTTCAACTCCATATACTTATCCGGTGTTTTCTTCTATCGTTAGTAAAATACTAAACCCTTATGCAAGTGTTATTCCAACAAACAAATGTGAGGTTGACTGCATTTTCTCTCGTCTTCCTTCTATACCTATAGATTTTCCCACTAACACTCTCGCCACTAAGGAGTTGCCTGCACCTCACCCGTTCCACCAAGGCCCAAGAGGTATGTCCAATTCCACCAAGAGATGAAATTGCACCTTTTACTGACACAAATATTCTTGAGTCTTTATCATGTGCAAAGTATGAAGGCCTAATAAGAGCAGGCAACCCATTATTAAAGCCAAAGATGATGTTCAAGGTGTTGATGATGCAAATCACACCGTTTGAACCCACATGCCATATGCTTATTCAGTAATCACCTTTACACGACAATCATGTGCCTTATCCTCTCCGAGCACCAATGCCTAATTTAGAGGAGTTATTGCCAGTGGGGCGAGAGATGGAACTTTATGGGCTAATGTGGCCAAACATACCAAGCTGGCCAATCCTAAATTAGCAGATCTACCTGAGATCAAAATTGTCACTTTTATGATTAGCTCTGTTTTTGGAGGTGGAGGAAAGCAAATCCCGTACACACAAGAGGGGGTTATACAACCATAGAAATAGATGATGCTCACCCTCGAATTGAATATTTTGGCATACAGCCAGAGTGGCGGAAGGAGTACCTGACAATTCTAGAATACAACCAATAGTACTAGTGTTCACCGCCTACACAAAGAGTGGATCTACTGTACATGCCGATCAAGAGAAGGATGACACCACTTGAGTTCCAAGATACAAAGCTTCGGGATTCTCATGTATGCTACAATTTTCCATAGTTTGTCCTAACAACCTTTACAAATATCACACAGCAAAAACAGTTAATCTGGATACGTGCATGGTGCCATATTGTGGATCCAGTGATCGTGGCCCATGTCAGATTTTTGAAGTTGATCGTAGTGCTCATTGACCAACCAAAAGAAAGGTATGATGGCTTTGATGCAGCTTAACTCCTCTTCGACATGAACCAAGGCCCAAATGAGTGAGGCGTGATGTTGTACTACCATCGTCTCAGGTGCCTGCTAGGTTACATGCATGTCACATTTGAAGACATGGTCGACATTGGGTTCTAGACTTCCCACTCCACATTCCGAAGAACCCTCAAAAAGCTTCAATCTCACCGAAACTTTTATCGCCAATGAGTTTGGTGATCAGGTCTTTAGACCTAGGTAACAGGTTCTAAGGATAGAACCTACATCAATTAAGGGGGATGTTAATCCTATTTTGGATTAATAAATATGCTCCTCTAGTTGAGGACATTAATAAGTGTCATGCAAAGGCACTATAAACATTGTACATTATGAGATACTGGCCACCCAAGGCCTTAGTTAGTAAGTTTTGGGCACCCAAGTGCGAATAAGAGCTAGTTGTATATAAGGTTTTGGGCATAAATGAATGGATACAATCCACCTTTGTGATATGAGAGCTCTTGCCTTGTCTTGTGAAAGAGAGAGAGTGTGTGAGAGTGTACTCTAGTGCATGTTCCCTCTCTATGTATGTGTAGAAGAGTGAAAGAGAGATTACCTTGTGTTATGGTGTGAGCGACTCTACAGTGACAGCGTGGAGGTGGAGCTTGGAGGATTGGAGCTTTCGGAAGCAAGCTTGGAGACCTCAAGGTACGTGAGCTTGGAGCATTAGTAAGTCCCCAACGATGGTTATTGTCTATTGCTTCATCCAATGGTGAATGTTAGAGTTCTCTCTTTTGGAGGTGTGGTAGTCCATAACGTAGAATCCCTTTTTAGAATCTCTCTGACTGAAATCAAGACATGAGCATCGAAGGAGCTTGGCAAATTGTAACATAGTATGTCAATCCCTTCTCTATTGATCCTGCAGTGTGCGCAAGTGAAAGACATGCACCTCATTGGGTGTCACAATATTCTCCCTAACAACCTCACCTTGCAATTCTTTAGATCTCTGAATCCTTTCATGAAAACCTTTGTTAGGTTTTGATCGCCATCTCACCAATTTTCTATCCCTTATAGAATAACATGTGACTATCATGACTATCATTGTCTAGAATAACACATGGATTCACTGAACCTCTTTTTTGTCTCACACTTCTCTCTTCCGTTCATGGCCTATTCATTTCAGGTGATCGTATACCTGCCTCTTCAATAATTGTATGTGTCAAGTCAACTAACTTCTTATTCGTGGGTTATAATTGACTCTCGTGCAAGAATTCTCTCTCAAAGTCCAATCTTGGTCTATCATAAATGCATTACAGTAGGCACTTTGCATGAGTGTCATTGCCAAATTTGAATCTGATGCTTCATACAATGAGATATACTTTAAATGATCATGGTCTGCTCTCATACTAGAGTGCTTGTTTTTAGAAAGGTTCACTGGGGGAAACAAAACTTGCATTCTCTACTTGTTGCAAGAATATACCTCCCCAATGTGATACTCTCACATCCCACCAAGCCAACCATGTTTGCAAGGCTGGAAACTCACCTTATTTCACATGTTTTTTATTCCACCACTTTCTAAGATCCTCCTTATATATTTTTACAGAGGATTCTGAAGATGATTTATTCCACTTTCTACAAAGCACTTTATGGTCCTCTTCAAACTCAAGCTTGATGCATCTTTTGGTATGATCCACCATGTTTATTTTCCAATGAAAACCATATGAACTCTCTTTGCCATCGGTTTTTTCCTAGGGTCACCATTGTATACAGCTCTGAGTGCAAGGCCAATTGGCACTGGCTGTTGAAATATACAAGTGAATGGGTGTGTGCGGGAACAAGCCCTTAGCAAGAGGCTGTAAAAGAGAATCTATAAATGAGTGAGAAGCAGTGAAAAGGTGAGAGGTATCTACTAGGAGAGAATAAAGGGTAGCATGAGAAGTTCTAGGATGTGTGGAGATATTCTGGGAAAAGTGAAGAGGTGGAGAGAATCACGCAAAAGAGGTAGAGTGAATCAAGGGAGAGATCAGTGGGATTAGATGCTTGGCATCTTGTGGATGTAAACTCTATAAATTGAGGCATTGGCCTAATGAGAATTTGCTAGTTTTTGAGTACCCATGCCTACATTAAGCTATTAGTTAATTGCTCACTAATCTTGTCTTAATCATCGTCTGGTCACTTTGCTAATGATGTTGATTCTTGCATTTGATCCACCATAGCTCATCACTTTGCTTGTATTTTAACATGGTATCAGAGCTCGTTTGATACTCCAACCATTCACTATAGATTTGTTACCCTTGGCTTTATGTAATTTTTGGTGAATTTATGCTCATAAATCTATTGTAATCATCACATAAACACCAGATTGAGCTGTAAAAGGGTAGATACTGCCCTTGAATCTTGAATTGGATCAAGAGGTAAGACCCCCTTCACATCATGAGCATGGCACAAGAGATAGCTAAATTTAATGTGGGGAGCAGTTTTATACATGGCAAACAAAAACCATGTATTTGCTCATGAGGAAAAATCTGTGGGGGCTACTTGAGGGAAGAGATGAATGCCCAGAGGTGATTGGGAAAGATGAGTGGAAGATCAGGAATGCGAAAGCATTAGGACTCATCGCACTCAGTTTAAATGGTGAAATCATTCACTATAATGGGCAAAAGATGCATGGGATGAACTCAATAAATCATTTGGCACTCAAGCAAAAAATTCAAAGATAAATCTGCTAATGCAATTCTACAAACTTGATATAAAGGAAAGTGAACCTTTAATCACACTTGAACAAATACAAAAGCATTAAGCAAAAACTGGTAGCCATTGGTAAGAAGGTACAGGATGATGAGGCACTAGCAGTGCTTCTGAAGAGTGTGGACAAAGGTGAATATGAAAACATTGTAGCAACCTTAAAGAATGTATCTGAATTGAAGCTACATGAGATAGAAGGAGCTCTACTAGAGCAAGAGACCAAGGTCAAAGAGAAGAAATGGGTGGACTCAACAGCTGGAGAGAAAAGAGCATTCTTCACACGAGGAGGATTCTCACGAGGACGAGGACGAAGAGGCAGAGGAGGAGGAAGGACCTTCACTTGCCACCACAACTGTGGGAAGCCAGAACACATGGCACGAGACTGCTACAGCAAACCCAATGGGTGGAGAAGGAACATCGGCAAACTTCATGGAGACTCCTAATAAGGAAGTGGAGTCAGATCATCTTTTTTGAGAGAGAGAGAGAGAGAGAGAGAGAGAGAGAGAGAGAGAGAGAGAGAGAGAGAGAGAGAGAGAGAGAGAGAGAGAGAGAGAAACCCCACAACCCAATGTAACCTGCCCCAAAACAGAGTAAAACCACCTCTAAGCCACTGATAATGTAGGCCATGTGGTAGATGTATGTGTGAGCACTTTAGTCAAGGTCACGGGCACTTGTAGTAAGCCTTGGACACATAGAGAGAGAGAGTGTCAAGGACTATGAGTTTAGGGACTTGAGGCACTGGTTGCGGGCTACCAAGTAAGAGGGAAACTTGGTATAGGGTCCAGGTGTGCTAGGATTATTCACTTGAGGGGAGGTGTTAAAATATACAAGTGAATGGGTGTGTGCAGGAACAAGCCCTTAGCAAGAGACGGTAAAATAGAATCTGTAAATGAGTGAGAAGTAGTGAAAAGGTGAGAGGTATCTACTGGGAGAGAATGAAGGGTAGCATGAGAAGTTCTAGGATGTGTGGAGATATTCTGAATATTTTTATTTAAAATTAAAGAGGAATTTTAGATAAATTTATTTTTATGCTTGAGAAAATTTAAATGATAAAAGAGGAATTCCCATGACATTTGGAATTCAATCATTTAAATGCTAAATTGAATTAATGGATATTTTTATTTAAAATTAAAGAGAAATTTTATATAAATTTATTTTATGATAAAAGAGGAATTCCCATGACAATTGGAATCCAATCATTAAATAAGAAAAAGAGGAATTTTAAGCTTATTCAAAAAAATGGATATTTGTATTTAGTTAAAAGAAGAATTTTTATGGTATTTAAGTAGAGAAAGAATTGAATTAATTTTTGGTGACAAAAGAGGAATTTTCACCATAATTCCACCTAGAGAATAAGGATTGATAAATTAAGTTGGTAGAAAGAATATCTTTAGATATTTTATGTGGTTAAATCACTAAATTGGTATTTATCCAAAATTAGATTAAATGGAAGAAGAGTATTTTCATTAAAATATGATATTCTCATATAAAATCATTTCTTAATCTATTATGATTAAGAAGGAATGAAATTCACAAAGTTGGAATTTCCTTACGGTTAGAAGTTCAATAGATGTTTATCTGAAGAAAATCCTTGGAATCAAAGCTAGAACTAAACCAAATGATTTTGGTTAGACCACGACTATGAGATGGATGGTCAGTAAACTACTTGTCCATCTCTCGATCTTGATCAAGCAAAAACCTCATGATGACCAATTCTAGTTATTAATACAAAGAATAGACTACCGCTGAATTAACTAGTTTTTCCTTGACCAAAATTACCAAGAATCTAGTTGGACAGTCAGTCAAATGATGGGTAGATTACCCTGATGAGAGATCAAGGATTCTCATTATGAAATTGTAGATTAAGGAAAAAGGGTTTTGTGGAACCAATCTCAAACTGGGAATTTTACTTGCATAGAACCTCTATTTTCTTCTAAAGGATTGTTTTACGCCAGAATGCTGGAGGAAGCATTTGGTATGTGTTTAGTCTAAGAAGAGGCTCATTGCAAAACAGCTGGCGGGGAGTCGTCGAGGGACGTCACTTGCGACAAAGCCTACTGACCAGCCTCCCGTACGGTTAAAATGGTGTGCTTTTGGTACGATGGGCGAGGACCGACGAAGCAGTCCTCCCTGAGTGAGGTACTAGGACACCTAAGTAGGATCCTAGAGGGTTCTGACCAGGTGATGCACGGGCTCGCGGTTGCTAGGACACCCATGCATGCGTCGAGGAAGATTTGGATGGACTATAAAGAATGACTTTTGTGAATCAAATTTTGATATTGGATCTGGTTGGTTGGCCAGCTGGTCTTCAATGGAGAGTCGAGATGAAATATTTTGTAATATAGTGGACTCAGAAGTTTGGAGGATGATGATCGGTAATATTATGATTTCCATTGAAGGATTGTTTTAAAGACAGTCGAATTTGTTATAAATGGCAATTTCATATTGGGTGTGTACGTGGTATGCCTTCCTTAATTTTTGCATGAAATGCCGGCTAGGGGATCTGGGAATTCTTTTCCTCGGTACCCGAGCAAAACATAACCAAATCTTTATAAAGGAATCCCACCAATACAGTGGTCGGGCGGTTGACCCATGGGCTGGATCAGGGGATTCCTACGATACCATTGAGTTACGATTAGTTATGTTAGTTAGATTAAGTCCTGAGAAGACCCTTGTTTTGTGGGAGGGAATCAGTGCGGGCTGTGCCTCGTTAAAGGAGGAAAAAAGCGGTGATTCTATGGACCAAGTGCAAGTCTCTTCTTTGATTTGACCATGTGACTTTAGGTTCGGTCGAATCAGTTTTTCAATAGTTAAGACTTTGACCCGTTAGATTAATTCTCCTGTTCGAAGATTTTCCCTGGAGGAATCGCCTGGGTGCCTTCCGGGCGAGGGAAGTTTTTCCGGGTTCGGTTTCGGAGGAACTACCGGACTAGTCTCTTGTCTGGATATCCATGGTGGGCGAGGCCCCGAGTGTGGATCCCTGCCCCGCACGTGAGGCTGACGTTGCTTCCGCTGTCAATGCCCTCGGAGGGCGCATCATGGAGGGGGCGAGGGTCTCACAAAATTTGCTAGTTTTTTAGTATCCATGCCTACATTAAGCTATCAGTTAATTGCTCACTAATCAGAAAGTGGGGAACATAAGGTTAGTGATCTTGACCTCCAACAATGGGCAAGTGGAGGTGATGTGATTGAAAAGTGCAAGCTTGTGGATTTCGACCAATTTCCTCGAGTTCCTTTGTGTAGATTGATCACTTATGTCTGTGTGGGAGCATTGAGAAATGATGTATTGGCCCTCAAGTCTACATTTCAGCATGAGGGGTATACATGGTGGAGAAGGGTGCATTTATTGCATTGGTTTCTTCATGTAAGGGAGATGAGATTGTTGTGGATGATGCTATGAGGGCCTCTTGGTCTCATGTATGGAAAGATATTGAGGTAGAATTAGCAAAGGGAGGTAAAAGGTAAGGACTTGGTACCCTTGAAAAGTTGAAATGCATTGCCTTGACACCTCTCCAAATGAAGAGGAGGTTCTTTCTACTTTCTTTGCTAGAGAGTAATCCCATGATGTGAAACATGTATCACATACCCAAGAAAAATGTGGAATACCAAGGGTTAATTTCTATCATTGGCTCTTGTTGATGTGTACATAGATATACTAAACTTCATAAAAGATTTTGGGAGGTTTTGATAACCTAATCTTTTGGTGTTTTGCATGAATGTGTACACATGGCTTTTGTATATATGAGATTTTGTATTATGCTATTGATTTACATTGTGTGTTTGTGTTTTGATAAATATGGTTATCATCGGTAGTGTTCTTGGATAAGATTGAGAGGAATGCAATTGCCTCTTTGGAAAACCTATGTGGTGTTCTTTTAGTTGTGTGCCCATTGGTAATCCTAGGGGATTACTCCCTTTTGCATTACATGGATGAAATCAAGCTAGAGGGAAGAAAGCACATGTTCACTCTTTTGAGAATGAAAGATACTAAAGTGGAGTCAAAGAATGCAATGCCAGGTGATGCATCAACTGTGAAGCCAAATGCTGAGCTTATACAAGCTATGAGTTGAGTTGTATATAGGTACAATACATTGTTAGCATTGCCATTTGATGGGTTCTACTTTGAATTGTTGCTCCAATATGTATGAATGAAACTATGCTTGAATTGTTTTTTTTTTTTGGTGTTAGATATCTCTCTCACTTGCTGAAAGAAAAAAGAAATCCTGAGATGCCAAAGAAATGCATAGGGTGGAAAGAAATGTCTTAAACTTTGACTTGTATGTAACCTAAAAGCATGAATGGTCTCTCCCACTGGGAGTTTGGCCAATTTCCCTTGGTGGATAGACTTTATCCCAGGATAGGTGCTCACAAGAGAGTAGGACATGTACAAATTGCATGCTATAAAGAAAAGGGCCTCAATGGAATCTTCTAAGAAGTCGAGAGAAACAAGGGGGGGGGGGGGGAAGGAGGAGGAGGCAAAGATAGAAGGTGCTCCTAGGCAAGAATTTTAAAGTATGTTGCATATATTCAATGTAGTGAGGAATGTTATATTTATTTTTCATGTATGTTGCATATATTCAATGTAGTGAGGAATGTTATATTTATTTTTCATGCATAGTTATTGATGATGAGGATGAGGATGACTCATCGTCACCCCTGGCACACTAACCCATAACGTTTGTAGGTAGGTGCTGCTCAATAGATCCATGGGAAAGGAGATGTTATGTGCTTTGAAATAAAGTTGTGCGTATTTTAGCATTGAATTCAGATTTTATTTGTTGTTTAGGATAAATCTTTTGTGTGATTCCCATTTTGCATTGGTTTGAGTAGACATTACCACCTTGGAAAGATTGAGGTCCATTATGTTTATTGATATCCACCATTTCCGGATGTATCATTGTTTCATGAGGGATCTCTGATTAGATGTGGTTGTGTGTGTGGGAGACTATATTGTGATGGGGTGTAATTTCTCTCAGTAGACAAGAAGAACAATGCCAAGATACATGAGTTGGTCTTGTCCATTGTGCCTTCTGCTTCCTACAAATGAATACACAAAGATGGGAAGAATGGTGAAATGGGCAGAAGACTTTGTTATGCTAGACTTAACCATAGTGGTGAGTACATGCAGTACATGCAGACTAGAGAAGGGATTCCACCATGGAATAGAGTGAGTGAGGAGCATGTTAAACATGGCATGACTACTATAGCAAGCCTAGAAAATAGTAGGTCATTGGTTTTTTTATGTCCTTTATTTGGTAAGCAGTGAACATGAATTACGTCTTTTATTAATTTTGAAAATATTGGTGCATGACTTTGAGGTGGCTAGGCGAGTTGTCATGCATGACAAGCTTCCTTATGGATATGCCACATGCATTGGAGAGCATTTGATAGAGTGAGGACCCTAACCAATAAACATTGATTTGTTTGAAATAAAATTTGTGTGTATGAAGCAATGTATTGTAGAAGAATATGTTGAAGCAAGTGCCTTTTTTCAGAATACATGGGAGCCTAAGATATTTTCATGATCACTATATCTACAGTTGTGTACTTCACAGTTGTTATTTATGAAGCGTTGTGGAGGGAGTCCTGTTATGTTTATTGCAGATAGTAAGCATCTATTTGACGTGCATCAGATCATCCCTTTCAAATGATGTCTAGACACATTATATACCAGATGTCCATAGAACTTCTGCACCATCGGCATCGCAGCCTATTCGAGGCATCTTGGGGATGTGCTTTGCTTGTTTTGTTTCCTGCATCCTAGAGTTATTATATGTTCTTGTACTGAAGATGGGGTGTCGGGCAACTCCCCTCATGAGAGCTTTTCAGGCCTCTAGAAGGCCTTGTTTCTCCTTCGACTCGGTTGCCTCTATAGTGGATGCCTTGGTTGTCCCTCTTGTGTAGGGCTACAGCTAGCAAGATGGCAAGAATCGAGTATAGGTAGGTGGACAAGGGGGATGAAGACTACGATAAGAGGCCACTAATGAGCCCTTTTAACTAGTGAGATACATCTTTGCTATACTCACTTTTTTTGACACTATGTTTATGAACATATTCTATTTCCATTTGTGTTTTTGTTTATATTTTGAGTATTGGTGGTTCCATTTTGTATGTCGTTTAGTTACTTCACTTTTGTATTGGTGCTTACATTGGGGGCTACACAATTTGTATGTCATTTAGTTGCTTAGAGTATCTCTTACAAATTAGATTTTTTTTTTTTGGGATGGTGAGAATGAGTACTCATTAAATTATCAAATTCATGTTTTCATGTAGCTACATCTATGCAGAATCCATAGCTAAAGAAATGGTCACGAGTAGGAGATATAATACGTGGAAGGTTGACCGCCTCCCATCATAAAAAAAGAGTGGCTTTGTAGATGATGAGTGTGAGAGGATTAGGTGTGATTACAATTGCTTTTCTTCATTATGAGTTTTATAATTTTGAAAACATACATTTTCATTTATACTATGTCTATGGTGGTGTTACAATAGTTCATAGTGAATTTTAGTTTAAATTTATCATGAGTTGTATCATTTTGAAAACAAACATTCTCGTTTATACTATCCCTATGGTGGTGTTACAATAGTTTGCAGTAAATTTTAGTTCAAATATATTAGAGAATTGTGAATATTTGTGATGATCACATGCATGGTAGTGAGGTTTTAATATGTCACAATATAATCTATATTAAGTAATTCTATTAATCCTCCTTGAGCAAACATGATGCCTCTAATGCTAATAAGATAACACTAAAGGAAATGATGTGGATAAAGAATATCAATATTTATAAGGTTAAACAATAGTCTTGCTAGCTCTATGAAGCGAAATTCCAACGGTTTTTGCTCAGTTTTTAGGGTCACTCGATTTTGATTGATGACTTCCTATTTTAAAAAGGATTAGGAGGGATCCATTGTTAAAGGCCTGTATTTGAAAAAATTTAACAAAAAAAACAAACACATGCATAGTCTTATCCTTGCCAATTTTAGAATGATAATGAACTTCCCCTTAGATCACAACATATTGAATGCTCTAAAGAAAGTCCTAATAAGTTGAACTTAGATTGTGTGATTACCTAAAGCATTATTTCGAAGGTGTTGATTATATTGAACATATTTAAATCCATTGAAATGCTAATTTTATGTAAAGCATGGGGTTATATTGGGACACATTATGTCTAAAATGGTATCTCCACTAATGAATGAAGTTAAACTGATTTTGGAATTACCTCCACTTGCTAAATTCAAGGGAGTACAAAGATTCATGGGACATGTTGGGTACTACAGAAGGTTTATTATATTCTCTATGCAAAAATTGTAAGGCCATTATATAGACTACTAGTAGGATTTGAATGTACTGAGAAATGTCAGTAGGCATATGATGAACCAAAGAGGGCCTTGGTAAGTGCACTTATCGTGAGACCCCCAAAATAATCATAATCTTCCTTGTGCATATTGATGCATCAAATTTTTATATTAGTTACGTATTAGCATAACTAGGGGAACAAAATTAGACTACCCTTTGTTTTAACAGTTTCTTTTACCCCAGTAGGTAACTCAACAAGGCATTATGTCATGGAAGGAGGAGCTATACACATGAACCAAAGAGGGCCTTGGCAAGTGCACCTATCTTGAGACCCCCAAAATAATCATAATCTTCCTTGTGCATATTGATGCATCAAATTTTTATATTAGCTACGTATTAGCATAACTAGGGGAACAAAATTCGACTACCCTTTGTTTTAACAGTTTCTTTTACCAATAGGCAACTCAATGAGGCATTATGTCATGGAAGGAGGAGCTATACACAAGGGGGGAGATTGCACCCAATAGTGTGTTGATGGTGATGTCTACTCTATCTCATATTTTTGTGTTATGCTTTAATTTTATCAATTTTGATTCAAATCTATGGTTAATCCTTGATGTATATGTGAGTTTGATTAATTCTTCACAAGAAGTTGTTATGGGCTACCACACCTCCAAGAGGGAACTCAATGCATTCACCTAAAGGATGAGCAATAGAACACAATTATCGTAGGGAACTTACCAATGTTTTGAACTTGAGTCCCTTGAGGCCTCCAAGCTCACTTGTTAATCTCCAAACCTCCAAGCTCCACCTCTATGCTGTCACCGTAGAGTCGCTCACACCATTGCATAAGGCAATCACTCTCTCTCTCACTCTCCCACACAAGCATGAATCATACAAGCATAGAAGAGGCACAAAATGCTAGAATGCTCTCTCTCAATCTCTCTCAAGACACAAAGAAGAGCTGTCAATAGCACAAATGGGGATTGTGTCTTTTCATTATAAGAAAATGCCTTATATACATTTGGCCCTTATTCACACTTGGGTGCCCAAAACTTACTTAGCAAGGCCTTGGGTGGCCAATATCTCATAATGTACAACTTTTATAGTGCCTTTTCATGACACTTATTATAATGTCCTCAATTGGAGGAGCATACTTGTTAATCCAAAATGGGATTAACATCCCCCCTCCTACCTGATGTAGGTTCTATCCTCAGAACCTTTACCGAGGTCTAAAGACCTGGTTGTTGCTGAACTCATGATGGTAGAAGTTTTGGCATGACTGAAGCTTTCTGAGGGTTCGTCTGAATGCTGAGTGTGAATGTCAGAACCCTATGTCCACCATGTCTTTGAACGTGACATGCATGTATACCGAAAGACACCATAGACGATGGTAATATAGCATCATACCCCGGTTAGATGGGCCTTGATTCATGTCAAACTGCATTTGCTCATCTTCATATCCATTATAGGGTTCTTTGGGTTGATCAATCAAGACCACGAGCAATTTCAAAAATCGAACACTGGCCACGATTGTTGGGTCCGGGATACGGCGCCATGCTTGTATCCAAGTGAGTATCTATTTTCTTTGCTCCCGTATATCTATAAAGGTCACTAGCATGAAGACTAGGAAATTGTAACAGACATGGGAGTCACGCTGCTTGGCCTCCTGAAACTCCAGTGGAGTCCATCTTCTCTTTAGTGGCATGTATAATGGGTCAACTCAGCGTGTATAATGGGTCAACTCGCTGAGTTGGTGGCGTGCACATATAGATTTGACTGTATTATGGACTCGTTAAGTATTCTTTCCTCCAATCCGGCTGTATTCCAAAATCTTCTAATTTGGGATGTGCATCATCTGTGATAATAGTTACATAGCCTCCTCTTGTGTGTATTGGGTGAGCCCTTCTCCACCTGCAAAAGCAATAACTGATCATGAAGGTGACAATTCTGATCTCCAACAGGTCTGCCAATTGGGGATTGGCTAATTTGGTGTGCCGCGCCACATTAGACCACAATGTACCCTCTCCAACTAAAGGGAGTAATTCTTCTAAATCTGGGCGAGGCACTCATAGAGGGTATGGGACATAAGGTTGTTTTGCTAGTTTGACCTTGGAGTAGGCTTCTGGTAGAATTCTTCGAGTTGGCTCAAATGGTGTTACTTGCATGAGTACCTTGAACATCAGCTTAAGCTTTAACAGTGGATTGCCAGCTCGATCTTCCTGACCATGACTTGTGCTGGGGGTGGGTGCTAGGTTTGTGAGATTTCATAAACTCTTGAAGGTCAGGGATATCCTATGGTAGGATATTCAATATGGGTGGCATCAAAAGTGTAGAGTACATTGGTTAACATGGATTCTAAGTGTTTGTAGATATTAGAGTATAGTTTTAGAATTCCAAAAGGGTGATATAAGGTAGACTCACATAAGTTTAAATGTTGGTGAGTATTGTAGACTTCGAGCCACCCATGTCTTATAATCCACTGATAGCTTTGTGCTACCACCTCGTAGTTGGCTAGTGTCTCAGGAATATCATCTGGAACAAACAGGTCTAATTTTTTGACACTCTTGTCTAGAATTTCAAAGTTTTGTAGTACTCAACACCAACTACAAAGGTTTAACACAATAGGATGTAATGGATAAAAGAAGATATCTTGTGGATTAGTTAATACTATATCTCCCCGTAAAATTTCCATTATAATTATGGGGTCAACATCGCGTTCAGTATTCTGCTTAACTTAGGGTTAGTTCACCTAGGCCTAGGTCCTCAGACAGATTTATATCATATTGAAGTAAGGAGAGGGTTAGTGTAGACAAAAATAGAGTAAGAGTTTGAGGAGGGGCCCGAGGGGTTACTAGTAAGTGACCTATCTCCAAGGCTCGCTCAAGGAGTAGGTGCATGTCATCCATAGGTTCCTGTCATTGACTTCGGTCCTGTATTGCCAACTGGCATTCCAATTCTTGTAGAGACGAGAGTCATTGGTGCTAAGGAGGTTTGATATTGCAGTTTCGCGGACCATCCTTGTGGCATCAAACTCCTCAAATTGCCGGGTTACTTCCTCTTGGGCACATCTGGCTGTACCCTCTCTTTCTTGAGCTTCTGTGATTCTCTGGAGCATTTCGACGGCGGCCAGCCTCTGACTGTCTTATAACTACTGCGTGATTTGTGCCATTGCTTCTTGGTGTGCTATCACCATTCTTTGGATCTCGATTTGACTGGCACTTATGGCATCGTTAAGGGCTCTCACTTTCTCTACATGTGCCTTGTTTGTTTGTTCTCTTTCTTATTGTAAGTGAGTGGCCCTGCGTTAAGAGCTCAAGATGGATGGCGACTTTCGTTGGATCACACGATGCGAAATGACAAAAAAGGAAAGATTTTTTGAATTTATAGCATAGCCGTCAGACTGGGCGGCTGTCTTAATGAAGAATGCCATGTGGTATCTTGCAATTGGCCCGTGTGAGAAGTGACCGTTTCACGACGTGATGCATTTTAGACGAGTTCATGGCGTGAACTGTTTTGAACCAGTCTTCATGGCGTGAACTTTTTTGGATTAGTTCATGGTGTGAACCTTTTATGATTGGTTCACGGCATGAACTTTTTAAGATTGGCTCACGGCGTGAACTTTTTAAGATTATGGGTGTGCAAGATTGATACCTTCTATTTTTTTCTTCATGCTCAGTCATTCAAACATGCATCAAATGAGTCAATGATACCCATTTTACCTTGTATCCATTGGGTAACAAATGGATACCTTCATCTTTTATTGCCATGAAAACCAAGGTGATACCTTGGCACTTCCGAGTAGGTGTTGCTGTAGGTGTTTTAGCTCCATGTGGGAGTTTTTGATTCTTCCTTCCACCCAGCTGAACAATGTTATTATTGGGTCCTGTGGTTGGGGGCTTTTATCCGTGTCCCTTTGTTGAACTTCTTTGTTTCTACTTTTAGGGTCCTTGTCCAGCTCCTTGATCGAAGTGGTTATACTGACATTGCTTTAGCAACCCTCAACCCATCTTGTTGAGTTGTCTCCTTCCTCCATACCAATGTTTGTGCAATTTTAGCATTGGTTTTAGTTGGGAGTTGGTGCTGCATGCTTTTACTACCGTTTCCTTTGTTATCAGAACAGTTTGTGTGATGGTGGCCACTAAGCGGGGTTTGGGCACCCACACTGCCATATTGCCATGATAGTATCCTTGTGCCCATAGTAAATCCTTTCGGACCCATTTCTTATGAATGCCTTGTGGGGTGTTGATATGTCTAGAGTACTGCCAACCTGCTGGTAAAGGCCAATTTTGGTTTTTGGCCCCTTTTTTGAATCTTTCTTATTGTTTCCATATTAACCTGCTTCTCCTCCTTGTGGGGCTAGTTTTTGAGTTGAACCTTGGGCACCCATTGCTATGTACCTTGTCACTTTCGATATTGTTTGTGTAGGGTTTATGGAATTGATGCTTGTTTTTTTAATGAGTTGATGTCACTGTACTCGGTGTTGCTATCTCCTCAATCATGGCCTATTTCCCTATGTTTGTCAGGCTCCATAAAGGTACGAACATGACATTCCCCCGTTTAGCAGGGCTGTCCGCTTCTCCCATTGGATATTACATTTGCTGGCGCAAACCAGGATCATTTCCTCTTCCATGGAACTTGCAAGCATGACGAACACCTTTCCAGCCAAGGAATTATTTCTGATGAGAATGTTAACACTTAAAAATCCCTCAGTTTTCGTAGTTATTAAGTGCACATAAGTGCACACTGCGTACTTGTGCATTGGTGGGTTCAAGGTGCGATCTATCTAAGGCTACCCATGTCTCATATGAGATCAGGTTATGACGATCCCATATCTATTAGTGCAATGCTTGTTGCATGGCCTTTAGCTGTAGAGAGTTCCACTCTGAGTCGTGCTAGCTCAATGTTCAGTTCGTCTTTGTCCAAGAGAGTCAAGGAAGCCATGTTAACGTGTAACATTCTCTTTTAGAGTAATTTTTTAGCTTTGGCCTCCCTTGCCTTAGCCTCTTCTTAAGCTTGCTAGATTTTATCCTTTACGAGCTGTTTTTGTTGTTTTAAGAGATGTTCTTGCAAGAGAATCTCTTGGGTCAGTGGTCCAAAATATTTTTTGAGTTTACTTCCATTGATGCAACCCTCCATCTGTACACTGTCAATTGTCTCAATTCTAATCAACGCCTGTGAGGTGTGATCTCAAACACTCGGAAGGGTCCTAGGCCTCTGTATTTGAGTTTCTTTTTCCTGGTGCGTCCTACACCATACATGAGGACAAGGTCCCCCGTTTCCAGTTCTTTTTGTTTTAAGTTTTTATCAAACCAATGCTTTCTGTGTAGTTTCTCAACCACGAGTGCATACGATGTAGCCTGGTCTCATCAAGCTTCTCTAAATCGATTAGCCTTTCAACTTATGCATTCTTCATCAGACGTCCTTGCAATGCAATCCTTAAGCTCGGAACTAGGTATTCCATAGGCATTACTACCTCAACACCATAAGCTAGACGGAAGGGAGTGTATCCCATAGCTACCTTATATGATGTTTGTTGGTATGCCCATAGGGCCGCTGTTAGCTTATGTTCCCGGTCCGTTTGACTTGCTTCCAAGGTTTTTGTCAAGATAGTACACAAAATTTTGTTTGTGCTCTCTGATTGACCATTAGCCCTGTGGATAATAAGGTGATGATTTCCGATGGACCACTAAGAATCCAACAAGTAAATGATCAATCACCTCATTAATAAAATGTTAGCCGCGATCACTGACTAATTCTAATGGGCAGCCAAATCTCGAGATAATTTTCTCATATAAGAATTTTGATGTTGTTCGTGTATCAGCTCACTTCGAGGCTCTGGATTTTTCCTATTTGGTGAAATAGTCCATGGCCATGATCACATATTGGGCTTGTGATGGATGTGCCGCTGGACTAATAGGTCCAACAAAATATACTCCCCATTTTTCAAAGGGTTGTCTTACAATAATAGAGGTGAGCGGCATCTTGTCTCCAGGATAACAAAACACTGACATTCTTCGCACCTTTTGAAAAATTCTATAGTGTCTCCGAACAACGTGGGCCACCATAATCCTTCTTGAAGTACCTTGCAAGCCGTGATCTCATAAGCAAAATTTCCTCCGGCTATCCCTGAATGAGCTTCATCTAATATCATTGACGAACTCATCTTCTCTCACACATCTTCTTAGGACATTGTCTTTACCTAGCTTATATAGTTCTCCCGCAATTAATTGATAAGGTGCAACAAGCTTGATAAGCTGCCGCATTTTATCTTTGTTCTACGGAAAACCATAAGCTAGATAATTAGATATTTCCTCTCTCCATTCGACTACCATGTTCAGTTTAAACAAACAAGCATCAGGGAGATCATCTTCAACACCAGTGGTTCCCCATTTGGAATTCGTGACATATGATCGGCTAACACATGTTGTGTCCCTTTTCTTACCGTAACTGTAAAGTCGGATTCCAACAGTAATAGCAACCATCATGTGATTCTTCCCGTGGTGCAAGACTTATTCCACTAAGTATAATAAGGCTTGATGGCCATGAAGAATACGAATTTGTTCGCCAATATGTAGTGTCGATACTTCTTGACAAGTGTAAACCATGGCCAATCCTTCTCTATGGTGGTGTAATTTACCTTTGCATCATTCAATTGACGACTAGCGAAGCAAACTCGATAGTCCAATTTGAACTCACCGGGCTGGGCTAGTACGCATCCAATAGCAAAGCTTGATGCATCAATATGTACGTGAAATATGAGGTCCCAATTGGGGGGTCATAGAATTAGCGTGCTAGCCAATGCCCATGTCAGTCGATCATATGCTTCCTGACATTCCTCAATCCATTCAAAGACAATGAGTAGCTTGTACAATGGCCTGGCAATTTTAGCATAGAAAATTATGAAGCGGCGGTAATACCCAACATGGCCCATAAATCTTTGGACACCTTTATAATTAGTGGTGGGTGGTGGCAGCTGCAATATCAACTTGACCTTGCTATCATCCGTGGATATACCGTTCTTTGAGACAATGTGTCCCAATATCACACCATGTTTGACCCAAAATTGGTACTTTAAAGGGTTTAGGGATATACGATATAATTGACATCGCTTGAACACCTTCCTTAAGCAAGTCAGATGGTCCGCCCATCGAGAGTGTGCACACAAATCATCAATGAATACCTCCAACCACTTCTGCAAGTAGTCTTTGAAGGTTGTGCACATCAATCGTTGGAATGTTATTGGGGAATTGGTGAGAACGAAGGGCATGACTTTGTATGTAAATGTCCCCCATATTGTATTGAAAGTTGTCTTATGCTGGTCTTTTGGTGCTATCGATACCTGACTGTAGCCTGAAAATCCATCCAAGAAGCTGTAAGCTTCTTCACCAGCCACTCTCTCCAAAACATATTCCGTATAGGGTAATGGATATAATGGTCTTTCCTAGTAGTTGCATTGACCTTTGTAAGATTGACACATACCCTAAGTTTTCCATTATTTTTTGGCACTATTACGATTGGTGACAACCAATCCATGTGTTCTATCTCATAGATGAAATCCGCACCAATGAGCTTATCTATTTCCTCCTTTATAATTGCCACATATTTAGGATTCATTTGGTATGGTTTCTCCCTGGTTGCTCTTGATCCTTTCATGATTGGAATCATATGCTGCACTACCTCAGGTGGTACGCCCTTCATCTCCTTGTAATTCCAGGTGAAACAGTCCTTAAATTCCTTAAGGAGGGCAACGAGCTCATATTCTTTAGCCAAAGTCAAGTCCTTAGCAATGTATATGGGTCTAGCTTCCTCCCTTGGTCCCGCGAATATCAACTTCCTTGACTTCCGCTGGGCCATCGTATGATGTGGATAGCCCATCCTCCTTAACCCTTGTTGTCGTTAGTCGGACCACTTTTCATTTCGTCACAACAGTGTAGGTTTTGAAGTGGTCTGGTACTGAGAGCAAGTCTGGTTTATCCTCATTCTCACTTTTTGTTTTAGCCATGACTTTTCTAGCCTCACGTTCAGCCTCTGCCAAAGCTTTATTTTGTTTTCGATGCTGCCCAGCTTTCATAAGCTTAGGTGTTTTTGGCTCTTGAAGAGTGAGTTTCTCCTTGTGTTTTCCCTCCAGTGATATCTTACTCAATTCCTCACCCCAATCCTTGGAAAACTTATTGTGTACCTTACTGGCCTCAAGGTATCTCAGCTATACTAGGCATCCGTAGGTTTTCTTTATAATAGGGCATTTTGTCGGGCAATATATCATTTCTGTTTTTGCCATCTTCTGAGGCGTTGAGCGTTGGTATGGCCTTGTGTTACGGTCCCTTCTATGCTAGAGGCCTCCTCTTCTGATTCTTCATCAATGGTTTGCCAATTAAACATACAGATAGAGGTCATAGGGACAGTTCCCGATTCCACATATTGGGCCCCCCTGGGTTGCATCACATCTATGGTAGCTAGCACATGCATCCAGTTTTCACTGAAGTCGGTAGGAGGAAGTGATGCATACATTTCCATTTCCTCTTCTTCCTTAGAAATTTTCACCGTGGGTTGGCATATTTGTATAGATGTGGTCCACTCCGTTGTGACCGAATCATTACCGAACAATTTCCTTTCCATGGGGTGTGCTTTCCACGTTCTCATATCTATCTTTAAAATTTGTGAATCCGTACGCACATACACGTGATCTAATGCCCAATCATGCACCAATTTGGACTCCCTCATGAAGGGTCTCCCCAATATTATGTCATATGAGTCGGGTTGGCGCGCAGGAAGTCCATTACCTCAAATGTATGATGGTAGCGAAACGTAGAGTTTGAGTTTCACATTCTCCAAAAGTCCAATGGGTCTTGAAGATGTTCCGTCAGCCATTTTAACGATTAGATCTGCCCTTTTTAGATCGGGGTTTCCCCAGTTCTCCTCCAAGCAACATTTTGTGATGATGCTAACCCCTGTCCCACCATCCAAGATAGTCAGTGCTGCCTGGTACTCGCATGATGAATTGGGATTGTAGCTTTTGTGTCGTCACTTACGTAATAACGTCCCAATTGATTAACTGGTTTCTTGTGACGACTCGGGTTTTCCTTGTGTTTCTTAGGTTTCTTTCTGCCAGAGGTGGCAAAACCTCCTCTATAGTATTGGCTGGCCTTAGTTCGCTTTCTACCCACTCCTTTATGTCTATCCATAGGGTTGGTGAACTGCGTAGCACCCCCAATGGCATTTGCACAGGTGTGGATAGTACAGTCGCGAGACTTCCTATGTCTCTAGGTTCTCTGGAAATCGAGGGCTCTCCCCAAATGTGTGTTTCGTACTAATCCCAAGGGAAGGAATGGATGGACTCACACAACGCATTTTCCTCAAACATCCTAGCTTGGCTTCATGCAACCGTTGACATTCTTCTACTAAGGCCCTGGCATCCTCAAGCTTTCTTATCTCTTCGTCGGCATTTGGGTACTCACCGACTCCTTTAGGGGTTGATGGTTTCTGGCTTTGCTCCCCTAGGTTTAGGCTCTTTGTGGTTGATCCTTTGATCCCCTTCTTCTCTCGATTGGGTGAATCTAGTGTTGATCGTATCTTCTTCGGATCCATCTTGGATTGTAGCCTTGGTGTCACCCTTACTACCCACTTTTTTCACTCTTCTCCTGCGACGGCAGCCAGTTTTGGAAATGGTCGCATCTGTCCAGTTCTTCCCCTTCTCTCCCAATTGAGACTGGGCTCATGTCAGGACATTGAGTGGTGTGATATTTCCAGGCTGTACACTAATAGTTTGGATGGTGGCCTGATTAGAAGTGGAAGTCGAACCACTTGCGCGATATGGACAATCCTTGATCAAATCATCAATACCACATTTAGTACAAGTGAGTACTGGCATGTCATTGGGCGAAGCAGTCACTTGTTGGGTTTGGTGCGTTAACCACATTCTTGTTTGGGCACTCAGTGATTTGATGCGGCCCTTCGCAGCCAGCGGTCCTCTCCTCCTCATGTTCGAGTTCATGTCCTTACCCTTCCACTGTACCATGGTTTGAAACACAGATACTGGCGTGTTATTTTGTAGGACATAGAATTCTGGTGTGACCTTCATAGCTTCTTCATAGTATTCTCCACTAAATCCTACTTCACGTACCATATCAATATCTTTTGATGGCTCTTCAATCAATACTTGGTTGATTTTAGCCTGTGGTGGTTGTGGTGGTAGAATAGGTGGTGGTAGAGGTGAAGTGTCCTGTACCTGGAACATCCCCCTAAGTAAATAGGAAGAGTTGGGTTGTCTTGCAGCTCCAGTGATTTGTCCAGGTGGTGCTGGTAAAGCCAATGGAGCTCTAGGTCATGATAGCTATACAAAAGTTTGGAACCTTGGATATCTACACATTGAAGTGTCATGATTCCCTAATTTTACAAAGGGTGCACAATAGAGTAATGGCCTTGCTCTTAATTGTGGACATTTGGTGGTAGTGTCATTCAATCTGCACATAGAGTGCCACACCAATTCCCTATGGGGGTAAAGATGGTTGTTATGCCCATGCCACTCAGATGTTTCTCTTCCCTCCTTTACCTTCAATTTCTCTAGTATTGCGTTACTGAGCTCGTCCACAATCATGTTTCCGACTTGCTTGCTTACGAGCTCCAATCTCTTGGTGACTCGAGACATGAGAAGTCATTGTTGCCGAAGATATTTTGACATCTTCTGGTTGCAGAATTTCCAGCATATTATCTTCATATTTAATTGCCAGTTTGCAACATGCATCTAGAGTGGCTAGTCAGGCTAGTACCAAATAATCATGCATCTTGTGGTCTCTAACTCCTCCCCGGTAGTGGCGCCAAAAATGTTATGGGCTACCACACCTCCAAGAGGAAACTAATGCATTCACCTAAAGGAAGAGCAATAGAACACAACTATCGTAGGGCATTTACCAATGTTTTGAACTTGAGTCCCTTGAGGCCTCCAAGCTCACTTGTTGAGCTTCAAACCTCCAAGCTCCACCTCCATGCTGTCACCGTCGAGTCGCTCACACCGTTGCATAAGGCAATCACTCTGTCTCACTATCCCACACAAGCATGAATCATACAAGCATAGAAGAGGCACAAAATGCTAGAATGCTCTCTCAAGACACAAAGAAGAGCTCTCAATAACACAAAGGGGATTGTGTCTTTTCATTATGAGAAAATGCCTTATATACATTTGGCCCTTATTCACACTTGGGCGCCCAAAACTTACTTAACTAGGCCTTGAGTGGCCAATATCTCATAATGTACAACTTTTATAGTGCCTTTTAATGACACTTATTAATGTCCTCAATTGAAGGAGCATACTTGTTAATCCAAAATGCGATTAACAGAAGTACATGAGGTCCCATGATAGTTTGTCAATCTCTTCTTATACACTGGTGGAATACTTGCAATTCATTTGATAAGGTCCCCTCATTCTATAATAGGGATTATGTGTTATACCACCTCAGGCATTTTATATCGGTGTATTTCCAAGAAAATAAATACTTAAATTATCTTAGAAAATCTACTAGCTCCTCATCCAAAGTTATATCCTTAGCAATTAACATTGTTTGGGCTCCTCTCCCCAGTTTGACAATCACTTCTTATACACTTGTGGAATAATTGCAATTCATTTGATAAGGTCCCCTCCTTCTATGATAGGAATAGCATGTTATACCACCTCAGGCATTTTATATCAGTGTATTTCCAAGAAAAGAAATCCTTAAATTATCTTAGTAAATCTACCAGCTCCTCATCCAAAGTCATATCCTTAGCAATTAACATTGTTCATCCTCCCTAGTTTTGCCAGGTATAACTCCTTGACTTTCATAGGTATGTCATAAAAATGCCTTCTTGCCCTTCCTTAGAGCGTTAGGCTCTAAGGCGAACAATTGTCCGGTCACCCACAGTGTATAAGATTTATAATGCTTAGAAACCGGTCTTTAGTCTATTACATCATCTTCTTTTGCCGTCTGGGTCAAAATCCTCTTGGCCTCTCATCCAGCTTTTCTACCAAGGCTTCATTCCTCTGATACCTTTCTAATCTAGAAATTCATGACTTATTCTATAGAGATTGGGGTCTCTCTTTTGTCCTAAGCAAGGGTACTAACCTTCTTTAGTTCCGCTCCCCAATGCTCGGAGAAATCTTTGTGCATCTTTGTAGCCTTGACGTATCTGAGCATTTGTCAACTTATTTCGTAATTGCACTGATGTGGTTTGATTAGTGGTAATTGACTCATTTACAAAAAGGTTGTCCTCAACCATCGATAGATGAGTCTTCTCTGTTTGTTTGCAAATAGACTTAGTCTAAGGCCCAATCATGTACCAACCTGGTCTCCCTCATGAAAGGTTTGCCAAGTATGACATCATATGAATATGGTTGGTGCAAGAAATTCATCACCCAAAAGTGTGATGATATCAAAGAGAAAATATTCTCAATTTAATCCATTGTAAGATTCCCATGGGTCTCACAGATGTTCCATCGTCCATCTTTTATGACAAGTTCTGTTCATTTTGTTTTAAGGCCAACTTTCGCCATTTTTTTCACCATTTTTTTGTAATGATGCTCAACCCTGTTTCACTATGTAGGACCATTAGTTGCTTAATATTTGCTATGGTAGATAGGAATGCCATCATTTATTCCATCATTCTTGTAGTAATGTCCCAATTGGTTGACTGGAATCTATATGAATTTAGGAGCATTTCTGTATTCTCTCACATGTTGTGAGGTATCAACTTTTGGTTTGTGCCATGGTTTAACTTATGGTCCTAAAGTTCCCTAAACCCATTCTTTTATATCCCTTCACCATAGGCTATAAAGAAATGGTCCAATAGGCATTTTCATGATGTCTAGCTAGCTACATCCAAGTGTGGTCCATATGCCATCTCACTTTCCCCTAACCAGCTGTTCAATCCCATTTTTTGATCTAGGAGTATAAACCTCATCCCTTATTTCAAACATTCCATACATGAGGATCCATACATGAGGAGGAGCTAAGTTCTTGTTCCTCCTCTTGTTCTCAAATTGGCCTATGGGATGCCCAATTCTCTATTTTATCTTATCTCCTCTTATTGGATACATTGTGTCAAGAGATTTAATGCTCCTTAATTTTTGTTCAAACTTTCCTTGAGCTTCTCAAACTAAGCCCTTTGTTGTTTCTAATCTCCCAATCTCTTTTTTAGCATTGGGATATTCTCCCACGCCCTTTGGGGTCATTGGCCTTTTTGAGGCTGCTTGTTTTGGGGAATGTTTATATCAGGACACTCTCTTAACTGGATCCTATTAACTCTGCTTCTGTGGTTCCCTATCTGGACCATCTTGGATAAGGATCATTGACTCACCCTTGCCTACCCTCTTTGGTCACCTCCTGCTACCTTTTTTAGAGGTAGAAGCTAGTAAACTGGTGAACGTCCACCTTGTCTTTGTTCAACTTGTGGGCCTGAGCTTGATTTAGCATGTTTACTGAGCCTATAATAATGCATCCTGGTTGTATACTTATCAAGAAGAGGCTTGTTTCAAGATTGGTGGAAGTTTTCACTTTCCCGCTTGACTTGTATGGATAGTACTTAATTCGATGGTCTACTTTAGACTTTGTACAAGTAAAGCTGGATTGATCAATGGTTATTGAGGAGCTTGTTGCTTAGGAGAAACCATTTTTTATGGACACTCTACTACTCAATGAGGTCCTTCATAATGATAACATTGCAATGGGGCCCTTCGAGCTATTGTGGCTTCCCCCACTTACGTTGTATGGATAGTCCTTGATTAGATGGTCTACTCCACACTTTGTACAAGGAAATGCTAGAGCCTCAATGCTTGTTGAGGAGCTTGCTGTACCTTCTTACAAACTTTCGGGCTTGTTTCATTTTCTCTTTCTCCAACCTAGGGTTAGGGTACTATTTGAGTTTCTTCTCTTTGGAAAAAGCTACTTTGAACAAGATATTTCTTGTTATCTCTACAAATGGAGGCAACTTTGGAGCTATCATCCAAACCACTTTCAATGGTCATGACATTGCTACCCTTGAAAACTGATCGTGTGTTGCATTTCTGTGTGCTCTTCAAGGTTCTTCTTTTGGACCTTCAGTTCTAGTCCTTTAGCCTTTTCAGGGCCTACTTCAGCTTTTGGGCTTGCACACATCAAGCTCTTGGGCTGCTAGCTTTGAGGTCAAAGCTTGAGCTTTCTGCTTCTTTTTTGCCTTGGCAACTTCCCTCGACTTGGTTTGGAGCCTTGTGATAATATTGAGAAGGATTGTGTAAATAAATCCTCCTTGCAAGCTTAAAAAGTTAAGGCTCACCGAAGTGGCTGATGCTCCTACCATTAGGGTGATTATCACTTTGCTGGGATAATCCTTGAAGCCATGTCCACACTTGTAACATGTGCCTCCATATGGAATGATATTGGGGTTTAGCATTGGGGGGATTTGGGAATGGGGCTCAGACACTAGGTGCAATGGTTCCATGAGGACACTTGACAACATGGTGTGGGCCCTTGTAATGGAAACATTACAAAGGTGGCTTACATGACATGTTACTAAATTCTCTCGCCCTTATGTCCCAAACATGAGCTATTTTCCTATGGTTATTTCTACCATTTATCCTTGCTGTAAGTGCTCTTTGGTGAAGCACATTTACCAAACATCTAGCGTACCATTTTCCCTTGATTTAGGAGCATCACCTAGAGTCTCTCGACATTTGGAATCTACCACTTTTAGGTGCTCAATAATCTCCACTATTTTAGCCTAGCTACTCTCCACCTTTACACCTCATAGGTGATGTAAGCAGAGCTTGGCTCTCTCTCAATGTACTTGCCTATATATTAGGCCTCTCATTTTCAATAAGATATGCTCTCATTTTACAACTTAACCTCTCCCACATTATGCTCATTTGATTAATGCATTCTTAATCACTTTAGCTTAGTTTAATTATGCTTAAGAATAAAGTTTAATGTGTGCTTTGATCCACCTTGAATCCAACATGGTATCAAAGACAGCCACATCTTCTGTTACATTGCTCTCTGTCGTCACCTTTGCTGACCAATAAACAACAATAGAATTGTTGCCTTCAATTACTACAGCCCGCACCATTGTCGTTTCAATCTGTTGTTCAACGTTCTTCTTCAGCTGTGCTTCTTTTCAGTATCCCATGCCATCAACGATCAGCAACATCCTCTGAGGCAATGCCTCCTCCAGTCGTCGTTGACGTCCAACACACATCGAAGTTCACTGTTCGATGTTAGCTTACTTCTTTTTCATATTTATAGCCAGAGCCGACGTCATCACGTTTTCAGCTCCTGATGGTACGCTCAAGCGACCAAAATATTGGGTAAGGAGTTTTCATCAAGGATTTTCTTCAAGTCTTTAGAGCTGATTCTGACTACCTGGATGATTCCGACTGCCCCTGCTTGAATCCGATTGGCCGGCTGATTCCGATTGCTCGGCTAAATCTAACTGATCAGCTGATTCTGACTTGTTTTGCTGATTTCGACATGTCTTGTGGATTTTGACTGCTCCGGTTGAATCCGACATGTCTTGTTGATTCCGAATGATTCCGACATGTCCAGCTGATTCCATCCTACTGATTCCGTCATGTTGATTCAGCCCTACTGATTCCGACTAGTTGATTCCATCCAGCTGATTCTGACTAGTTGATTCCATCCAGCTGATTCTGTCTAGTTGATTCCATCCTGCTGATTCTGTCCAGCTGATTCCGTCATGTTGATTCAGCCCTACTGATTCTGACTAGTTGATTCCGACCAGCTGATTCCATCCTGCTGATTCTGTCCAATTGATTCCGTCCAGCTGATTCCGAGCTGCTGATTCCAAACAGTCCAACTAATTCCAACTTGTGATCCTTGGCCTTTGTGTTCTTATATGGTTTGTATGCTACATGTGTCATGTTTACTTTATGGACCTTTTATTCAAGAGGACACTGCTTCAACAATGCTTGTGCTCTAGGAGATTCAAAAGAACAAAGACAAAGACAAAGCTTGTTTTTCAAAGGCTGGCTACTCATATGGAGAAGAAGAAGTGTAGCACCATCTAGTGGAACATTATGAGGTCTTCTTTGGGACCTACTTTCCTTTTAGTGTGATTATGCTTTTTGATGTTCCATGGCACTAGTCTATTTATCTCTCACTTTATTTCCCTTACTTGTTTTAAGGCTTAGATACTTTTCTTGTGGCATTGTAAACGAAGGAGCTTTTAATGTATCATCTTTTCATATGGGCATCTTTTGTTTATGAGTCACCCACTTTTATTTTGTGGAGCCTCACCTTGGTCATCATGCCCACAATATCTTAAGCTTTGTATCCACTTTTTGATTGTGGGAGGGGCATTTAAGCCTAGGATATCTTAGCTATCTTATTTTATCTTTACCCATGTTTGGTTCATGGGAGGGTGTTAGAAATAATGTCCCAAACAACATGAGCTATTTTCCTATGGTTATTTCTACCATTCATCCTTGTTGTAAGTGCTCTTTGGTGAAGCACATTTACCAAGAATCTAGCCTACCATTTTCCCTTGATTTAGGAGCATCCCCTAGCGTCTCTCTCAACATTTGGAATCTACATCTTTTAGGCGCTCAATTATCTCCGCTATTTTAGCCTAGCTACTCTCCACCTTTACACCTCATAGGTGATGTAAGCAAAGCTTGGCTCTCTCTCAATGTACTTGCCTATACATTAGGCCTCTCATTTTCAATAAGATATGCTCTCATTTTACAACTTAACCTTGGCCACATTATGCTCATTTGATTAGTGCATTCTTAATCACTTCAACTTAATTTAATTATGCTTAAGAATGAAGTTTAATGTGTGCTTTGATCCACCTTGAATCCAACAGTTGCACCATGGCTTCAAACAAGGAGGCATAGTCAATGGCTACTAAGAGTTGATCTGGATATCCATATATGAATTGTATTATTCATATGACTCATAGCTCTCGTGTTGTGGATGTTAGCAATGTCACCGAGACGAGTACTGTCATATTGTTGTGGTTCTAGGAGAAACTAGTTGGGGTATCAAACTTCTTTAGGTGCTGAATGGGATCTTGAGTTCCATCAAATTTAGTCATCATCCTTGAGAGGTGGATTGGCTTGGTTTTGCCCAACTCTGAACCTCTAGGTGTTGTGTTTGTCATAAACCACCTTCCCATTTCAAACAACATCCTCAGCATGTCTTTTACGTATTCTCATGGTGGCGGGGAGGAACATAAGAAGGTGGTTATGTGAAACCCTTAAGTTACATGATCTTTCACCTTATGGAGTTGGGTTGTGCTTTCCAATGGCACTTGTCCTCCACCAACTTGGCCTTGAGGCTGTAGGCTTGTTGTGCAGCTAAGGACATGGTATGTGAATTACTCACATGGATCCTTTTGAGATGAGGTAGTCCTTGACACTCTCTTCACCCTTCTCGATGTTCGTTGTTCCTCATCCAAAATGGGAGAAGAACTAGAACTTGGTTATGTGGTAAAGGCGCTTCTACAAATGGGCTCTTATGGAGAGTGGAGCTTCTACTTGCACTAGGTATATTGTGGAACACTTGTCTATGGTGGTACAACAAAAGAGATATGTTCTGTTTGTCATAATTACATTTGCATTAGGTTGCTTATTGGTCATGGTTTGCATGGGATAAACCCAGCAAACCTCTATAAGTTCACGTGTGCAGGCTCACATGTCTAGGTTCACGTCTATAAGGTCACGTGTCTAGGTTCACACCTCTAGGCTCACGTCTGCAAGCTTATGCCTCTAAACTCACATCTATTGTCTCACATGTGCAAGCTCGCGTATGATGCATGCTCATGCCATTTTTGAATGAACTTGGCTTACGTACTTTCCTTATATGAAATAGTCGTACTTGGGACATAAATTGTACTTTAATTTCCTTGGAATTTATTGGTACAGATTCTATGATAAGAAAATCTTCTAAGAACATGCATAGGTATGTCCATAATACGAGTCTTTATGTGGCAGTAATAACTGGTTCGTACAATGTTAGGTATACCTACCTCTAGATTCACATCTCTAGGATTATGTCCGTATGCTCACATATTTGGCCAGCCTCACGTCTCATGTGTCTAGACTCACGGCTCTTACATGTCCAGGCTCACGACTCATGTCTCTCGGCTCACGTGTCTAGACTTATGTCTTTTTCTGTGGGGTCACATTCTCACCCGAGAGTTAGTTTGGCATGGTTTTTGGTAGTTTTTATGATTTTTAGACTTGATAGGGTGTGAATAATGATCCTAATCCTAATTAAGGATTGTGATGCAAGTAATTAAATATTTGATTGTTTTTTAATGGATTGCATGCAACTATGCTACCAATTCAATAATCCATGAACAAATTACGAAAAAATATGAATTGCATGAACCAAAATCAACAATCCCACTCTAATTCACCCTAATGGAGCTCGATGCTCATGTTTCGAAGTGGATTCCACTCCTAATCACAATTGCTAAGCTATTCCTTGGCTTAAAGCAATGACTCTTTCTTCTACAGAGGATGAGTGCAAAGTAGCATGCTTTGCCTCATATGAGGCATTATGGTTGAGAAGACTTTTGGGAGATATGGGAGCAGTCCTCCCTAGGGGCAACCTACAATGATACTATGTGACAACCAAAGTTGCATGGCAATTGCAAGAAATCTCATGTTTCATGTTTGCACATAGCACATTAGAATGCCTAATGCACTCGTTGGGTCCCATTGTGAGGACCCAGGTTCGATGCCATCGAGTTGTGCGACGGGGGTACTGTGTTGTGAGCCGATGGATATACTCCCCCTTCCCACAAACAGAATGCCTAATACAATTGCAAGGGTTAGTCTTCATAAAAGCATGTCTTGGTTATGCATTACTTTGTATCCACAATTTTTTTGACAGGTCTAATGTAATATGGGCTTGAAACATGCCCTCGCAGGTGAAATCAGGGAGATCTTCCCTGACAACAAGCCTGTTTTGTGAAGGCCCTTCGCATCATTAGAAATGATGTTCTTTCATGGAGTCCAGGGTTCTTTGGCCAGAGTCTCATTGAAGCCGTAGACGTGGGAATCGAGGGATTGAACATGGGAAAAGCTTATGTTCATTAGCCATGTCTACACTCTGCATGCCTCTTGTTGTTGGAGAAAAGTGCAGTCTATGGAAGCGCAGCACTAGTTCTGATCTAAAGGTTGATGGCCCTGGAGCACATCTGCTAGAGAAGAATGACTGTAAGATGCTGAGCGTGGAGGAACCGTTAGACGAACTGCTCCCAGTGCAGGACTTTATCTCCATCATCCAGAAATGCAGGAAGAAGGCAAGTCTGACACATGCCAAGGATGTGCATAGACAACTTAGCATGGTTGGATTGGAAGGTCACAGAGTGCTTGGAAATTACCTTGTTCAAGCTTATGTCGAATGTGGAAGCATGTCCAGTGCAGAGCAGGTGTCTAATCGGTTAGCCCTTCGGAATGACCATTCTTGGACTTCCCTCATAGTGGGCTATGCTGAGTATGGGGACTTGAATCTTGCGTTTTGCATGCTCAAGAGAATGCAAGATGATTCTGTGCATCCAAATACACACACATTTGTGTCCCTATTGAAAGCTTGTTCTAGGATGACATGCCTGGAAAGGGGCAGAAAATTACATGCTGAGATTGGCAAAGAGAGGTACAAAGGAGACCTCATCATGGCTAGCGCTTTGGTGGATATGTATGCCAAATGTGGCTCACTTACAGAATCACAGGAATTGTTTGATGAGCTGCCAGTTCGAGATGTTGTTTTGTGGACTGCACTGATTACAGGATATGCTGAGTGTGGGCATGGCGAGGAGGTCCTGCAATGTTTGAAACAGATGCAGTTGGAGGGCCTGTTTCCAGATGCTGCCGCTTATAGTTGCAGCTTGAAATCTTGTGCCAGGCTAGGAGACATAGAAAAGGGCCAAGAAATACACACTAAGATTGCTACAGCAGGCTTTGAAACAGTCCTTTCTGTGAAAAGCACCCTGGTGGACATGTATGTGAAATGCGGATTACTTGCAGAAGCATGGGAAGTCCATCGCAGGCCACCAAGTGCTGATGTAATCTCGTGGAACACATTGATTGCAGGCTATGCTGAATGTGGGTTGAGCATGGAAGCACTGAATTGTTTGGAACACATGGAACTAGAAGGCGTGTCAAAGGATCCTATCACATTCATTTGCAGCTTGAAAGCTTGTAGCACTTTAGGATATCTAGTTAGGGGTCAAGAATTACATGGTGAGATCGTGAAGGAGGGATTTGAGAGAAATCCTCTTGTTGGAAGCACATTGGTAGACATGTATGCTAAATGTGGTACATTTACAGAAGCTTTGGAAGTCTTCAGCATGCTGCCAACTCAAGACTTAGTGTCATGGACGGCACTCATTGCAGTGTATACTGAACAGGGTCTTGGTGAGAAAGCTTTGGACTGTTTGGAGCAGATGCACGAGGCGGGTTTTTCATTGGATGCTGTTACATTTATCTGCAGCTTGAAAGCCTGTGATGGCAAAGTCCCCGTAGGTAGGGGCCGAGAACTACACTGCAAGATATTAAAACAAGGGTTTGACAAAGATCCTTTTGTTATCAGCACTCTGGTGGGAATGTATGCCAAGTTTGGCTCATTCCCAGAAGCATGGAAAGTGTTTGGCAAACTGGCGACTCGAGATGTGGTTTCGTGGAATGCACTGATTGCAGGGTATGCTGATCACAAGCTCGGTGAGGAAGCGTTGAGCTGCTTGGAACACATGCAGCTGGAGGGCGTATATCCAAATGCTGTCACATTCGCATGCATTTTGACAGCTTGTGGCAGCTTAGGACTCATACACAAGGGCCATGAAATCTATGCTGATATTGCCCAAGGTGGTCTTGAAGAAGATCCATTAGTTTGCAACACACTGGTGGATATGTATGCCAAATGTGGCTCACTTGTAGATGCACAAGCAGTGCTGGATAAGCTGCCGGTTCGAGATGTAGTCTCGTGGACTGCACTTATTTCCGGGTATGCCGAACATGGGCTCGGTGAGGAAGCATTCAACTGTTTGCAGGAGATGCAACTAGAGGGGGTTTCTCCTAATGCTGCCACGTTTGTTTGCACTTTGAAAGCATGTGGCATCAAAGCCCTGGGGCAAGAAGTACACACAGAGATTGCCAAGGAGGGGTTTGAAGAGGATCTCCTTGTTGGCAACAGCTTACTGGATATGTATGTCAAATGTGACTCAATTTCTGAAGCTTGTGATGTGTTTGAAATGCAGCCGGTTCATGACATTGTATCATGGAACACGCTGATGGCGGGGTACGCTGCACAAGGGCTTGATGAGGAGGCATTGAACTGTTTCCACCAAATGCAGCTGTATGGTGTATCTCCTGATGTAGTCTCTTGGAACACTTTAATTTGCAGTTATGATGAGCAAGAAGATAATGAGAAGGCTTTGAATCTTTTTGCACAAGTTCAAGAGCAAGGCTTGCTACCAAATTGTGGGACATTTGTGAGCATTCTTAAAGCATGTGGGAGTGCAGCAGCCCTTAAAGCTGGAAAAACTCTTCACAGTCGATTTCAGGCCATGGAAGTAAGTTTGGCAACTGCTCTTCTTGACATGTATTGTAAATGCGGGAGTATGGCTGATGCTCAGCAAGTGTTTGATGCAATGCTAACGAGGGATGTTGTCACATGGAACGCCTTAATTGCAGGGTATGCCCGCCAAGGAGCGTTCAAAATCGTTTTTGATTTGTTTGAAAGAATGAGAGTGGACGCCAAACAGCCAGATGGTGTCACATTTTTGAATGTTCTCACAGTTTGCAGTCATGTTGGTCTTGTAAATGAGAGCCATAAGTATGTCGAGGCCATGTGCCAAGAATTTGGGATTGCTCCCTGTATGAAGCACCACAATTGCATGGTGGATCTACATAGTCGTGCAGGCCAACTTGGTGAAGCTGTTGTGACATTGGAGAAGATACCTTCTCAACCAGATTTTGTGACATGGAGTATCCTATTAGGTGCTTGTCAAAAATGGGGTAGCATGGAGCTAGGAAGACATGCCTTTGAACATGCAGTGAGATTGGACAAGAAGCATGCAGCATCATTTGTTTTGTTGTCCAACTTGTATTCGGATGCGGACATGTGGGAGTGCATGGACGAGATCAAGGCATTGGGAGTGAGCTTTTAGGCATAAGAGGAGCCATGATTGGCCAAGGTTGCGAAGTAAGGAAAGTGTTGTATGTGTTTGTGGCCAGGTCTTCTCCAAGCATGGGTGCGATATTGAAAAAGAGTTAGAAGGGCAGAATGCAAGGCTTGGGCAAGGAGCACAATAAAGGTCAATATGTTTAAGCAGTCAATGCAGCAGCAAAGTGGGCTGAAGAGGCAGCAAGACAAAAACCCATGCCACTTACTCCCATAGGGCTCATGTATATAGAGGGATGCATGCTAGCTGTTTGTGCTAATCTAAGGGTGGCCTGACAAGATGGTTCTGTGTCTGCCACTTGCAGCCACTCTCTCCACAAAAACATCCCCGCACACCCCCCCCCCCCCCCTTTTCTCCCCATGCAGCCCCCGGCCCGGGCCCCAACAAGATCTCTCAGCGGACAAAGCCACCCTAACTTTGGCTAGGTGATCTCTATAACAGGCTTAAACAATGATACAGCTATAGACATCCATTCCACTGTCCCAACCGTATACCCACGTTAAGGCATTGTACCATACTCAAGCTGGGAATTCAACAGATGCATACACCTAAGCCTCTAGCAACCTAGCATTGAGATTGCATAGTAAGTTACACAATATGAAAGTCAGGGATGCTATGTTCATATTACCACAAGTATTGACCTCACGACCTAACCTACAACGATCCCCAATGGAGCAAACACGTCTCAATTATAGGGTGAGTACTATGCAAAGCTAGGTACTTCTCATTGAGACATAGTAGCTCCTTGGACAAGAGTAATTTCTTGCCAAGGTGCTAGATGTAATCTAAGCTACTATTGAAGCTTTAGATCACACCCCTAGCACCTTAGTCAAGATGTGCTTCACTGAAAACCTTCTTCCATAGAATAACATAAACACATTACACATTCTACTAAACAAGATAAACAATAAAGAAATTTTCCACACGAGCACAATCAAGCGTCAAAAGCATTTACTAAACATGGCAAACACGACGACGTTTCTCAAACATAAGAGCAAAACAAAGCATCAAAGCTTAGCATGCATAGCCTTTCATGTCTTGTCTTCAATTCCTTAGAGAGGGCATGAGGATATTTTAACATGGTACACCGGCTTATCTTTGATTTTAAATGTGATGATGCTCAGATTGCACCATGCATCGGTTGAGGCACAAAGTCTATTCAAGAGGGGAAAAAAGGGTAACCTTATAGGACTTTGTTAAAAAAGGGTAACCTTATAGGACTTTGTTAAAAAATTGTTCGTCCTATTAAAGAAAAATGCATACCTAAGTGTAAATAATAAGGTTATGTAGCTTACATAAAGGTTGTGTAATGTGGGTATAATGATATCTTTCAAAAATGAGTAAATTCTCATAGAAGATGAAGAGTTGACTAGTATTGGGGTTTATTAGTAAACAAATGAGATTTATTAGTAAAAAAATAGAATTTTGACACCTCAAGAAGGGGAGAGAGGGCTCATGAAGGAGGCGCCTAGAAATCACATCAAAGGGAAAAATTTTAATTCAAAAATATCATAAAGTGGATAGACATTTCATCTCTCCTCTCACCTCTTCCAAACTAGATCAAAAAGTGGACAAAACTAGTCTAAAACTTGTCCAAAATGGATCAAATTGAAGCTGGAAGCCTCTAGATCCCAGTTGGGCTTGGTTGGTGGCTTCCCTCACCTATAAATAGACCCCCATTCTTTTGTATTTTCATATTAGAGTAACTTTATGCTAGTGTAATTTTTAATTTAGTGTATTTTCCTCTTTTCTCTTCATTGGGCTTTCATTGTGAAGCTTTGGAGCTTCACTAATCCTCTTCTTCTCTTAGAGATTACCCTCTTCTCCTTGGTGGCCAAGCTTTCTCTTGTAGGCTTTTCTTCTCTCTAAAAGAATCAAGCTAAAAATCAAGGGTAAGCCTAAAACAATGGTGTTTTACTCTCTTTTTCAATGGTAATCTTCTTCCCAACCTCCCTCATGCTTGGGAAGCATTTTATTTTGTGGTTTTTCTCTTAAAATCATGTTTTTCTTGATTTATGATGAATTAATATTTATGTTTAAGTTTAGGTTTATGCATAAACTAATCTTTTTATTAAAAGTAAAATTTTAATGATTTTTAATTTATAGAAAATATGAGAAAATTATGGTAAAATTTTTATCATTAAAAAAATAAATTATATGCATAATTAATTTTTATGCTAAAAGTAGAATTATGAGTAATCTCATTTCATAGAAAATACGAAAAAATTATGGTAAAATTTTTATTATTAAAAAAAGAAATTATGTGCATAATTAATTTTTATGCTAAAAGTGGAGTTTTAAGTATTCGAATCACGAACATATTTAACTTTTGAAAAAAATAAAGTATACGTCTAAATTCTCAAAAAATAGAATCTTAGGTACATTCTGAAACGGAAAAAGGGATTTCCTAGAAAAAGATTAGAAACACGCTTAGTTGGATGAATGTAAATACTTGTGAGGACTGATTGATTCCTAGATTCTCTGAAAAAGAAATCAAGAATTCTTGAAAGGATCGAGGGTCCAAAAGAGAACAAAATTTAACTGAATTGAGTCGAGAAAAAAGTTACCTTTAACTAAGCCAAGTAATGGCCGAGACTTAGAAAGTCTGTTAGTATGAAAAGTAGAGTGACTGTACTTTTAATCTGGTTGAATGTGTAACAAAGATTCTGATAACTAGATCAAGAAAAGTTGATAATCAAACGTGATTCGCTCAAATGGAAAAGAGACCATTTTGTTTTTGTAGAAATTAGAATTGATGTGGAGTGATGAGAAGTGATGTGTGGGATGTGTGGAATGATGTGGAGTGATGAGAAGTGATATGTGGGATGTGTGGAATGATGAGAAGTGATATGTGTGGAATGATGTGGAGTGATGAGAAGAAGTGATGTGTGAGATGTGTGGAATGATGTGGAGTGATGAGAAGTGATGTGTGGGATGTGTGGAATGATGTGGAGTGATAAGAAGTGATGTGTGGATTGATGTGGTTGTTGTGGAGTAATATGGATTAATATGGATAGATGTGGATTAATGTGGTTGATGAGGATAGATGAGTGAATTGATGTGATTGATGAGGATTGATATGAGAATTGATGTGGTTGATGTGGATTGATGTGTGAAACGATGCGGTATGATGTGAATGAATGTGGGAATGATATGAATGAATATGGGAATGATGTGAGATGATGTGAATGGATGTAAATTGAAGTGAGGTGATGTGAATGGATGTGAATTGATGCGAAATGATGTGATAAAAAAAGTGGGATAATGAGAAATGACATGGAATGATGTGGAAGTTATGAAATGATGAGGAATGATATGGAAAGATAGGAATTTTGTTGGAAACTGTATTTTGTATGTGAAACCTATTTTTTAAAGATTGTTTTACGTCAAGAATACTAGGGGAAGCATTTTGACTATCTTATGGAATGAGGTCGTGGGGGACCTAAGTGGAAATGTTGCAATAGCTGACGGAGAGTCAAAGAAGGACGTCTCGCGTGGCAAGATCGACCGAGGTCTTGGTTAAAATGCTAAGCTTTCGGTACGGTGGATAAGGGGCCAAGGAAGCGGCCTATGAGTGAAGTACTAGGTCACATGCGAAGGAGCCTAGAGGGTGATGACCATACGGCGCTCGGGCTCTGGATCGCCCAAGATACCCACCCGTGCGTCGAGGAAAAAAATGGGTTGGAGTTGTTTTCTGAACACGGGTATGGATCTGGTTGATTGGCCTTGCTGGTCTTCAAATGGATGAGTTCATGGCTCTTTTACATGGATCTTATTGGTTGATCTAGCTGATCTTCAACGGAGAGTCCATATGTGTCCGGACATTCGTGGGTGTGAGACCCCGAGTGGGAAGCTTTGCCCTGCACACAAAGTTGCTACTTCCGCTGCCAGCACTCAGAGTTCGATGCGCAGAGGGGGCAGGGATCTCACAGGCATCAATGTGGACATGGAAAATCACATCCCAACAAGGAGTGCAAAGAATTGGGGCTGAAGCAAGCGACTTCTTCAATTTCTTGTAGAATTCTTGGCATTCTTTGGTCTAGACAAAAATTATCAACAGTTTGTACAAAGGTTGGGCTATATCAGCATACATGTATATAAATCGTCCAATAATAGCCAACATGATCCATAAACCTTTATACTCCTTTGGCGTTTATAGGAGAAGGTAATTCTAGAATTACTTTGACCTTGTCGAGGTTAGTAGAGATCCCCCTCTTGGACACAATATTTCCTAGGATTATGCCATGTTTTACCATAAACTGACACTTGAGAGAGATTCGATAAAGTCTGCACTTGAGGAATACTTTACATAAACAATTCAAATGCTCCTTCCAAGATGAGTGCACCCCAAGGTCATCCATGAAGATTTCAAGAAATTCCTATAGGTAGTCTTTAAAATATGTACACATAAGTCTTTGGAAAGTTGCCAGAGCATTTGTCAAACCAAAAAGCATGACTTTATAAATGCCTTTGGTGATAAATGCCATCTTATGCTGATTAGCAGGGTCTATTTGCACTTGATTATAGCCCAAGAAACCATCCAAGAAACTATAGAATTCTTTTCCAACCACTCGTTCTAAGACTTGTTCAGTAAATGGTAAAGCAGAATGATCCTTAACCGTTGTAGCATTGACCTTTTTCATGTCTACATACACTCGGAGTTTTCCATTATTTTTAGGTACAACCACAATAGGAGAAACCCACTCAGTGTCTTTTATCTCATAAATAAAACTAACATTGATCAATTTATCAATCTCTTCTCTAACCAATTTGGCATAATTTGGATTCATAGGATGAGATCTTTGATGCGCTCGTCGTGTGTCATCCATGATTGGAATAGTATGCTTGTAGACTTCAGGGGGGACCCCTTTCATGTCTAAGTATTTCCAAGCAAAAACATACTTGAATTCCTTAAGAAGATAAATGAGATCCTTCTCTTCCCATTCATTCAAGTCTGTGATGTAGACTGGTTTGGGATCTTCACCAAGGTCTGCAATATCCACTTTCTTAATTTTGGCAGGGCCTTCAAATGAGGATTCAGAACCTTCGCCCTTTGTTTTGTGCTTCTTCACATTTTACGAAGCATTCATCTTGTTTATAATTCCTGAAATAATCAGGAATCTTGGAAGCATCTTCTTCCAACTGTTCGTCTTATTGAGCCTTTCGTTTTGTGAAAGATCCCTGCTCCCTCCTCCGCGTAACAAATTCTGGGGTGCTAGCAGCGAAAGTAGCACTTCTTGCATAGGGCACAGTCTCCCACTCAGGGCCTTGTCCACGTATATTCGGACAAGAGACTAATCCCTCGGTTCTTTCAAAACCGAATCCGGAAAAACTTCCCTCACCCAGCAGACATAGGCGATTCCACCGAAAAAAATCTATTCTAACGTAGTCAAGAATCTTAACTAACCAAAGTGATCCGACCGAACCTGTAAGTCACATGGTCAGATCAAGGAAGAGACTTGTACTTGGATCATAGAGACCAACGCCTTTTTCCTCATCAAGAGGCACAGCCATTGATTCGTTTCCATAGAACAAGGACTATTCGGGATTTACTTCAACTATCGTAACTTGACTGCATTTGAGCTCTCAGTTGAATCCTCAAAAATACTTATGCATTATACACGATAAGATGGACCTGAAGAAAACAACAATCCCTAGATTGAAGGTGCACTCAAAGGAAATAGATAAATCCGTGCAGCCTATCGATATCATTAACAGGCATGATAACTCATAGACATGGTCAAGAACTTATGGGCACTTTTTTATCGGCTTATGGCCATCAGATCCAAATTTCGCAATTGGTTCTCTTTCCTTGTGTTTAAGGAACTTGGAGAGATGTGACAGACATGACTATGGGGACCTTGCTTATGATGGAATGCCAAGATCAAGTAGCACATTATTTAACGCCTTGAACTCATGAGTGGCTCTTGATCACCATAATACCTCAAGCTCTGGGAAACCCTCTTATATAGTTGTTGACCCAGATCTTGCATCTACATATGAGGAAATACAAAACAACACACAACACGGTGATTTCAAAAGGCTACCAGAGAACCTAATGTTGCAATTGGATAATTGTGCATCTGAGAACAAGAATCGTTACTTGTTTGCATACCTTTATTTGTTGGTCGCTAGAGGAGATTTCAAAATGATACAATTGGGTTTTCTAATAGTGGGTCATACGCACGAGGATATTGATGCAATGTTTAGCAGATTCTCTGAAAGGTTGAGGACAAGCCAAACATTCACATTTCCACACTTGATGTATATTTTCAAGCAATGTCAAATTTCAGCTCCAACACCATTCTTGATTACACAAGTTCCAGACTTCAAGACCTTCATTGATGGATTATGTGATGGATAGGATGCCTTAATAGGACACTCAAAGCCACTACATTTTCGGTTCTTCATGCAAGATGATGTGACAATCATGCAATACAAAAGGTCCACCCAAAATCAATTGAGTGGTTGCCAAAAGAAGGTGGCATTGAGCTATGGAAAAAGGATACTGAGGGTAAGCCTATATTGCCAAGAGGGGAACCATGTTTGTTACCAATGTTTGAGTACATTTAAGACCACTCAGAAATCAAGGATTACACAAAATATTAGCAAACATGGTCAGATGACCAAGGACCAAAAGCGGCTTTCACGTTGTACATCAAACCTGTGATCGAGTATTGGAAAACCATGATGCAAGAGCTTCAGAAGCTTAATGTAGAACAAGGTTCGTATGCAGATTTCTGGCCAAGAACACAAAGGATAGATAAAGAGAATTCAGAGGAGAATCTTGATGATGACTTCTTGGGAATGGAAGAATTGGATGATCACTACTGTGGTCCAATTAGTAAAAGGCCTAAGGAAGCATTTCAACCAATGGTTGATGTTAGGAAGGGAGATTTTGTACTTATTCGACCAACAGATCCAATCTACCCAATTTGGCTAGGCATAGCACAAAGTAACATTGATGTGAACAGGTCATCTGAGAGCTACAAGAAAGTTTTGATACAGTATTGGGCACCAGTTAGTAAATGAAGAAATGCAAGTAATGCCGAGGTTTATGCCGATTGTTGGAATAAGTTCTAGATGTGCAATAGGAAAGATCCTGTTCGTTGGGAAGATGTTAACTCAATAGTGTTTGCATGGGTTACAAAGGGACAAAAGATTCCACAAAGGATCAAAATACCACCAAACATTTGCTCAAAGGCACTTCAGAGCTTACGTGGTTGCAATGTGGAGAATGAATGAGGATGCATTTATGGTTCTATAGCTTATTTTGTCATGTAAATATTGAGAACATGGTCATGCTTTTTTTTAAAAATATTTTGGCACCATACTAATGTTTTCTTTTTTTAAAATTTTGTATATCCTTTACACTTTTTTTAAAAAAATTTGTGGAATTGTTCAAGTACAATCGACTTAAATGGTGTTTATAAACACCACCTAAAAAATAATTTAGATCAACGATCAGCAATGCTATATATGTTACAACTGACTTAAATGGTGTTTATAAACACCACTTGTAAATTGATTTTAATCAACAATCAACAATGTTATGTATGTTACAATGATTAGTGCTTATAAGTAACAAACATTATATACGCGTTGAACGATAACTCAATTCACGTTTGTGTAAGAGTCTTCTTGACAAGTTGGAAGGAATAAATCTCAAATTTAATGAAATTACCAAAATTACTAGGAGGCTCTATATTTCAGATTCCCAAAGTACGTGGATTTTTCCAAATTCCCTAATATGGTGTTAGGAGATGAAGGGGGTACCACCTGAGGCAGTACAACATACGATTCCAATAATGGAAGGGTTGAGGCGAACGAGACAGAAACCATACCAGATGAATCCTAAGTATGCGAAAATTCTAAAGGAGGAAATAGACAAGCTCATTGCTATGGATTTCATCTATGAAATCGAACATATGGATTGGTTGTCACCAATCGTAATTGTGAGGTCCCTATCCCCACCGCACAACGAATTCAGGGGTTCTAGCAGTGGAAGTAGCCCTTCTTGCGGTGCAGGGCAGGGTCTCACACTCGGGGCCTCGCCCACGGATATCCGAACAAGAGACTAATCCATCGGTTCTTCCAAAATCGATCCTGAAAAAACTTCCCTTGCCTGGAAAGCACGAGCGATTCCTCTAGGATAACCTTTCTCTAACATAGTTAAAAGCCTTAACTAACTGAACTGATCTGATCGAACCCGTAAGTCCCAAGTCAGAGATCAGGGAAAAGATTGCACTTGAATCATAGAGACCAACGCTTTTTTCCTCATTGAGAGGCACAGCCGTTGATTCTTTTCCATAGAACAATTTTTGTCCGGGATTTACTTCATCTATCGTACCATAACAGAATTGAGTCTCAATTTAAGGATCCATCAATCCAGCCTAACCCCATCCAGTCCCGTGGGTTAGCCAACCGCCCAACCACTGTAGTGATGGGATCCAATTAAGAATTTGGTTAAGTTTTATCCCGGGTAGTACCAGGGAAAAGAGTTCCCAGGCCCCTAGCCGGATATTCATGTAAACTTAAAACTAGTCACACTTACACACCCAATATGAAATTGCCTTTTTCTCAGCATCAGCTATCTTTAAAACAATCATTTAATGAAACCATTGTGTCACTGATCACAATCCTCAAAATCTTTGGTTGAATTCTTATTTCCAATCATTCATTCATTGGTGTACCTATGGCATCATTGGCAACCAGAACACTCACCACCTGTTCACTCAGGGGCCTTTTCGATAGTTCCTAGCTCATAGTAGCCTGGGGCCGAGTATGAGAACATCCGTGATGAGGCTACAGAAAAATCTTGCAAGGCCATGTCATTAATGATGCACGTCTAGCCCATGGACATATATAATAGGGTGCCTTTGAACAGAATTGCTAAGGTATATGAGGAGAAAGAGGAGGACTGGGCCTACTATGTCCATAGAGAGATGGAGAACTACTTGAAGGGATACCAATCCAAGATTTGCAACCCGTACCCGCTCACCCAAGTTCTTAATTACATGGAAAAATGGCCTCTCCCAGAGCCTGAACCAGTGGAGCACTTGCAACTAGCACTGCTGCTAGAACAACCAACACTAACAGCTGAAGACATACAAGAGGGGCAAGCTGTCTTGATGGAGACCCAAGCAATAATGAAGGAAATCAAGAAGGGGAGAAAGAAGAAGACAGAGAAGAAAATGAGGGGGATCATCCCAGATATAGCTGCCGAATCACAAAGATTAGAGGCGGAAGTGGCACAGGAAATCCGGACATACCAAGAAGCATTACAAGAGACCACAATCAGCCAAGCCACATAGGAGCCCATGCAGCAAGTTACTCCCCCAACAAGCCCGGCTCAGTTGATATTCATGGATGTATCCCCAATCAAAGATTCATCTCTAGTAGCAGACACACCAACAGAGATAGCACCCGAACAAGAAGCACCAGTACAGGCTAAGGAAATACAAGGCGTCAAGGCGGCAACGGCTCAAGTACATGAAACAGAGGCCCACAATGAAGCAAGAAAAAGGCAAAGAAGTGCAGAGCCTTCAAGCCCAAGCAAAAGAAGGTGGTTGAAAGATGAAAGAATTCCCCAACTGGCCTTCCTACAAAAAATGGACTATTAACAATTCATGCAAGAAACCATGGAAGGGCTAGATGAGCTGCTAAACCAACCACAGGCTGCTCGAAGAAGGCCCAAGCACAAGTGCAATCTAGGAGCAGGAAAAAAGGTCTGGTGGTGCCACCTCCTCACAACGCACATGCTCCACGATTGTAACACTGCCCTTTGGAAGCAGGTTAACAACGCATGCACACAAGTGCAAACCTTAAAAGACCACTTGGTATAGCAGCTGAAGCTACACATAAAGATGTCACCTCATGAAAAGTTTAAAGGCCATAGAGGAGCAAGAGAACAGGTATAAAGCCCTGGAAAGCAATAATATGGTCCTCAGTCAATCAAGGAAAATGTGGACCTCAAGGCAAAGTTAGAACAAGCTAAAGAGTAGCTTCAGAAGAAGGAGGTCACCCACACCAATGAGCTCACTACACTTCATGCCCACCAAGTACAGGAGCTCCATCACAATGCCAGGGCCAAAGAAAAAGAATTGCAAAGCTAGATCCCGCAGCTAACCTCACATCTGAAGGCAACAAAGGAGAGGGCAACTCACTTATAGAGTAAGAGAGAGAACAAACAAACAAGGCCCATGCAGAAAAAATAAGAACACTCAACGACACTATAAGTACAAGCTAGGTCAAAATGCAAAGGAAAGAATTGGCAAACCAAGAAGCAATGGCACAGCTTACATAGCAACTACAGAACATTCAGAGGCTGGATGTCAAAAGGCTCCAACAAATCACTGAAGCTCAAGAAAGAGAAGCAATGGCTAGGCGTGCCCAAGAGGACACAACTGAAGATTCAAGGAGCTAGATACTGTAAGGATGTTTCGGGAAACTACAATTTCAAACCTCCTCAGCAACACTAACTCTCGCTTACAAGAGTTAGAACGTCGGTGGGCGATCCAAGACAGAAGTCAGCGGTCGGAGTCTAACGATGACCTATGCCTACTTCTTGAGCGTGCCTCAGAGTTGGGTCAGTTGCCAGTAACTCCTCGGGCCACTCCTCAAACTCTCACTTTAATTTTATCTACACTAACCCTCTCTTTACTTCAGTACAATATACAAGAGTGGAAGAGACCCCACAGACCACCTCAAAAGGTCCAACTAGAGCCAAGATCCGAAAGACAAATTTGGTGCTAAGGAGAGTAGACATTATCATAGTCTCATAATCAGTTATTAACTAAGAGAGAATGCTCTCTCAGGATTTGCCTACCACAAAAGGGGAAGGGAAAGGAGAATACATAGTAGAGAAAACAATTAAGCTTGGTAGCAAAGTAGCAACATGAGAAAGAGGTAAGTGGTACAAAGAAAGAAATGCCTAAGGACACAAGGATGTTGAATGGAATATCATGCTCACATAGTGTGCAACAAACTCTAGCTCTAAAAGAAACTAGAGTAGTTATAAGTATGTGCATAGTATTATTCGGAATTGGCAGGGCCAAAAAGTTGGTGTACATGTATTGCAATGAGAAAATTTTGAAGTGGCTTGAAAGTGATGACTATGACAAGGAAATGCTGAGATGGATGTATGAATGTGTGGACAAAGGGGATGCACTTGCTATAGAAGATGATACTCAAAATATTACTCCATCTATCACATTGTGTACACAAAGAGAAATAGAAGTAAATTTGGAACTAGATGCATATGAAGTGGAGGCCCTGAGACAAAAAAGGAAACATATCTTCGCAACCAACTAGAACAAAAATTTAATAAAGAAAATACATATTAATAATAAAAAATGAGTTACAAGACATAAATCACTTAGTTCTTCGCATTCAAAATTACAAACTAGAAGTTGTTCGATTACAAATGTACAACAAATATTCAATTACAAGGTTGTGGATGCACCATCACCACTCTCAAAATTTAAATTTCTAATTACACTAGGGGTAGGTTGTCGAGCTACTTTCATGAGATGCTTATACTCAGCTTGCATATCAAACATTGTTTAAAAACCTTCAAGTGGGGCATATTGACACAATTTGCATTGATTATCTAGTATCATCATAGATTTCACCAAAGCAAGATAAATGATAGTAATGACCACATGACAACGTATAGTAGCCACTCCAATTATCAAACGACTTACTGCATATTAGACAAAGAGTACTTGCATCATAGTCACATGACTTGATTGATGCTGGTGGATGGGAGATGAGATGACTTATAAGTCCCCCCCCCATTGGCTTTGTAGCTTCTCATACATATTATCCAACTTTCCTTATAGGGTACATAGCTCTCTTCTTTTAGTGATGTCTACTCTCATGAAGTAGTAGTGGGGTTGTGTCTAGATCTTATCTCCTTTTTAAATTGGTCTCTTGGCTTCTTATTTGTGAACACATCTCTTCTTTTGTTCATACATCTCAAAGCCTTGCTCCTTGTAGTAGTGAAAAATTAAGATTCTCTTAAGTGAATGTGATAGTTTCTTATCGGATATGTACCACCATTTGTGCGGCTTCTTTGGAGCTAAAGTTCATAGCGATGCTTATGACAGAATGCATATATAATATCTTTGAAAAAAATAATGGACAATCTGCATGATGCGGAGAGGATGGCTATACACTTCTAAATATGTCTTTTTAGCATCTCTTAATGGCCTCATTAGTGCATTTATCCCATAGTAGATCATAGAATGTCTTGTCTTCAGAGTCTTTCATGAGATGCATGGATTCATTTGATGTCAGGCTACATCTGATTAAGAGAAAAGCTGATGGAAGAGCTCGATGTGATGGAGGTAGTGAACTGATGGAAGAATAGCATGATAGCACAAAACCAACAAAGTCAGGTTGCATAATTCACACCGTTCTTCTATGTGGAAGAGAAAATTTTTCTCTTTAATATAGGGGCAGTGACAGTGGGAGAAGGGACTTGCTTGTCTTCTCAAGTTAACGAAGGGGCATGCACGCCTGCTAGCCGCAAACACACCAACTTGATAGGGGAGGAGAGACCACCGATTTGAGAGGGGAGATTGCCAAGCCAAGAGACCTCCAAATTGAGATGGGATTTTTATATAATTCCTTGGCTAGCTCGCAGCTTCACTTGTGTTGTTTGGTGCTAACCTGCAAGCCATACAAAACGAATACAATGAACAAGCCCAAAAGTCATACGAATGTAAATGTTCTCTTGCAGTAGGAATGGGGACAAGGGACTGTGCACATGAGCGTGGGTATCGCATAACTAGAATACTCATCCTCTCTTAAGGAGGCCCCACAAAAACACACAAGACAAGTGGGAACGACAAGCTTGGGTATTATGGGCATTGATAAGAAAAACTATTTAACAAATAATGACCATGGAGTGATGTAACCCTCATGTGAGGTAGTGGGGTGGTGTAACCCTGGTGTAACCCTTGTGTGAGGTGGTGGGGTCTTGGTAAAAAATCATTAACTTCCAAGAGATATTTTTTGAATATTAAATGAAACATATGAGTGCAATGAACTACATGGGTGCATGAGTGTAGTATTGAGAAAATTATTTTTACTGAGCAATACATTGATGCTTTTTATCATTAGTGAATGGCGACGGTGCATTGTGGCATGATGGTGGGTAGGTTAGAAGACGGTAGTGTGCATGGGGATGCAAGGTTTTGTGGTGCATTGGGCCAAACCGATGGGCTAGAGTGAGGTGATTTAATCATTATGATTACACCTAGTGGGGGTTAAACCCACGACCCGAATGACTCCATCTCACTGAAGTTGTAGGTGGTGCGGTGTTAAGGGCATGGATGAGAAGATAGTGTGTAAGCTTCACAGTACTCCAATGAGACGTACATCCATCGCTTTGCCATAGGGAGGATGCCTTTGAACACTTTCCCGAATGTGTTTGAGCCAGGTGACGAACTAAAATTATCTGTGGGCAGCTACAAGCTCTGCATATGAGAAGGCCCATATCTCCCATTGAAACTTTCCTCCATAGGCTGCGTCGCCCTAGCTTGCGATTTCGGGGTGCCACACAACGTGGCACCCCCATGGCACGTTGGCCCGCCACAGTCGGGTCAACCTTGGCATGTCGCCGGCCTAGACGTCAGAGCGCCAACGTGAATGCAAATATATTTATACTTTTCACCAAACCTTGAATGTGGACCCCATAGCCGCCAACACCATTCCACCACCCCTTCCGCTAATACAGCTTGCACAATCGAGGAGTCGGTGCAGCTCACCATTTCGTTAATGCGTATTGATTTTTTTTGGCTAGACTCGTATTTTTCGAAAATAGGCAAGGCTTGCTAATCGAAGTATGAGCTAAAAGGAGATTAGTTGCTTAAACAAGCGCAGCGCCCCATAGTGATGCACTCCCAAGTTGCTAATCGAGGTCTGAGCGTCTATCTGGAAGTGCTTAAACAAATGAGAAGCATTGTCCAATGAACACAGGCGGCCTTTAACCATAGTTTTCTATAGCCATAGTATAGAACATTTTAAAATTTTACCACAAATCCCTCCTAGTGGTCCTTTCCTTGCATCCTCATTACAATGGGTTTTTGTTCATGAGATGGAGATCAAAATACAAAGTCTTGTGGCAAGCTTCCATTCCATGGTCTCACGAGTGGATGACTTTGTGCAAGGTGAGGCCAACGTGCTTGACTTTCCAACATCATTCAAGACATACAGTCACCATCGACGACAACATGGCCGATTGAAAAGGCCACAAAAAGATGCATGGATAGAGAGAATAGTGTAAGTGCCCCCTCGTTCATATTCAATATCTAAGATTCATATATGCTCCTTGATTTAACGGGTGTAAATGCTCTCTCTTTTATGAATTTTCAGATTTTGGTGTGGCTTTGGGCCGAAAGATGTATGCAATCAAGACAAAAGGGATGAAGAGATAGTTTATGGGAAGGAAGTCTCTCCCTCCATGGAAGGTGTAAGAAAAAGGCGCCCACCTACTACAAGTCAAAAACACATGTGAGGATGTCAATGCCATTTCGTGGTAAATCGTTTATATGAGGATCATTCTATTGCTATGATCTCATACATAAATCCATACCATACTAACAAAGAAGATATGATTTGCCATGGTGCTCCTTGTAAGGATGTGGACCAAAATTACCACATTATTTTCTCTCCATGGAAATCATTAGAAAAAAAATTATGGGTTTCAAATATGTTATATAGAGGGTTCTCTCCACCACAACAAGTATTAGATGGCCACATCCAACACTTACTAGCATGCCAAAATAGTGATGCAAAGTGTCTTATGACAAGGGATGACTTCTTGTATATTCAAGATATCATGAATATCTCCAAGAAGCTTGCCATTGATAGATATCAATTGCATGATGATGATGCGGAGAGTACCAAGCGTTGGTGTCTAGAAAACTCTTCTATGACTTTTGTGTACCAAGAACAAGATCTTGATTACAATAAGGATTTCATTCTTGGCATTCAAACTCCATGGCAAAGAGAGATGTGCGACAAGTTTGGGAATGACAACTTATTGGCAATGGACTCAACATTTGGTAACAAACAAGTATAAGGTATAAGCTCATGTTTTTTTATCGTCTTTATAAGGTGTATACGTTACATTTTATGTTTCCTAAATCTAAATATTTTGTAGTTCCACTTGTATACCATTCTCGTGTTCGATTCTCATCGAAATGGCATTCCAATTGCTTGGGTCCTTACCTCCCATGCCACATTTGAAGTCATTAGATTAAGGTTAACAAAGTTTAGGGACCGCATGCTTGATTACCACAAGTCATGGGAACCAAGTGCATTCTTGGTTGATGATGCCGAGTGAGCTACCTCTCAAATAGGTGTACATGTCACTTATGATAACTCATAAATGCAAGGATGTATTCAATCAACCAATTTACTTGTGTTTATGGCATGTGCGGAGATGCTGGTTGAAACATCTCATTAGAAAGGTGAAAGAATGGCCAAAGAGAGCAGCAATATTCCATTGTCTTGGTAACATCATGAACATGAGAGGAAAATGTGAAGCCTCAGATCAAGCTACAAAGCAAGATGTGAAGGATATGATAAATGCATTCATGGAAGAATTTAGTGAAGAGGCTGCCTTTCTACAATACTTCAAAATGTATTGGGAAGACAAGCTTGGTAAGCTTCTAATAATAGCTTCCTCTTTACCTCATATATTTTCAAATATTTGATGTGATTTCTCTTTTATAATGTTTATGCATGGATGATGATTACACACATGCAATGATCCATGGTGCTTGATGTTGCATGACAGACATGTGGGTGCATGCAACAAGGACTCTACCTCATTTTGGTCAAGATACCAATGGCACGATTGAGGCTTACCATGGTACTTTGAAGTATAGGTTCTTGTGTAGTTCCAAGAAGATGGTTGGGCGACGTGTAGATTGGCTTCTTCATGAATTGACCATAGTTGCTCTCCCATACTATTGGTACATTCAGATGATGAAAGATGCTAGTTTTGTTAGGAATAATGCAATTGAAAAGGTAGTGGAGAACTCATTCATGCATGTATTGAAGATTCTAGATGAGTTTGTCACAATCGAACCCCAATGCCAATAACAAATCAAATGCACTTGTGAGAAGCATGTCCAATGAGAATTTAGAGTACAAAGTTTACAACTCTAATTGTCAATGGGCATGTTGTACATGCAAATGGGCTGAATTAGGGAATATATGTAAGCACCAAATCAAGGTCATGCTTATGACATGTATATCTACGAGCACAATGCTATCACATTGCATGGACTTGTACAAAGATGCTTTGAGTTGTCATTCAAAAAGCCATCTTCAAAATGTGGAACCATTTCAAACTTCGGATCAAGAAGTTGGAATGACAAATATGGAGATTCAAAGCCCTACAATGCTACATCAAGGGCTTGTTGCATTTGCCAAGTTTAAGGTTGATGGTATGCACCAAGTATGTGAAGCATGCTAGCTTGGTAAGCAGTCCAAACATGCTTTCCCACATGAAAAGCATGTAAGTGAAAGACCATTAGATGTCATACATTTAGATGTATGGGGACCAACCAAGGCTGCAAAAATTGCAGGTTGCAGGTATTATGTTACATTCATTGATGACCACACTAAGAAAGTATGGGTTTACTTCATGAAGGAGAAAAGTGAAGTGTTTGCTCACTTTTAGAGATTTAAAGCCTTGGTCGAGAAGGAAAAAGACATGTAAATAAAATGCCTGAGATCAGATGGTGGGGAAGAATATTTCTCAAATGAGTTCAATGATTCCCTGAGGAACCAGGGAATTAAGAGACAATTTACATGCAGGTACACTCAGCAAAATAGAGTGGTGTTGCAGGAAGAAAAAATAGGCACATTGCAGAAGTGGCACGTGCCTTGACGACTGAAAAGAATATGCCACATTATTCTTGGTTAGAAGCAGTAGCAACTGATGTGTACATTATGAATAGGACACCCACTGTAGCTGATCATGGTATAACGCCTGAACAAAAGTTTACAGGCATAAGACTGGATGTGTCTCACTTAAAAGTGTTTGGGTGTATTGCATATGTGCACATTCCTATAGTGAAGTGAGAATAAAGTTGGATCCAAAGGTAGAGAAATGCATCTTTATTGGTTATGCTATGGAGCCGAAAGGTTATAGATGTTATAACCCTACCAGTCAAAGAGAGAAACATTGAGAAATTATGAAAAAAGATCAAAATTTACACTTTACCTTACAAATTGCTCGATTCTTTGATCACGGTAGAGGCCCCCAACCAATCAATTGGTTTGGTATGTTGATGGAGCCACCAATGGGGATTGAAGAAAGAGGGAAGCTCCAATTTCTTCAATTTTGAGAGAATTTTAGAGAATAGTAAAAATTATCATTATTTCAGCATAATTCTGGTATGTATAATTCTCATATTTTTTTACAAAGGGCTCAGGTTCTATTTATAGGAGAGGGAGGCTCTAACCAAGACCAACTGATTTTTAGAATTTTCTAGATTCAGTTTAGTTGAATTTGGACTAGATTTGGACCTAGTTTGGTTCCTTTTTGATTCGCTTTGATCCAAGAGAGAGGAGAGATAAAAATATCACATTATTTTTGAGTTTAAAACTCATTCAAGCATGTGAAGTAGGCGCCTCCTTGAAGGGACTTCCCTTCCTTACACATGTGTCAAAATGGAATCATTATACCCAAAATATCTCTTTTTTTAGTAATACTCATAGTTTTTTACTAATAACCCTTGTACATAGTCAACTCTTCATCTTATGTGAGCATTTACTCATTTTTGGGTATTTTTCTTTTACAAATTGGATTTATCTCTTCCCCACACATGGATTGATCTTATTGGCCCATAGGAACCTTAATTTAAAATTTCAAAAAAATCTTGACCCTCAGGATAAGGTCTCTTGAACAGATTATACTTGATTTCTAATGCACCTTTCGAAAATCTTTTTGAACTTTTGTTTCGGGGGAACTTATTTTAATAAGAAGAGATATTTTTCCATCCAAAAGTATTTAAAAACTGAATTACCACTCTCTAGAAGATTTTCTCTCTCTAGGCCAAAACTGGTAGAAACAAGATCCTTTATATTTCTGAAGAGGGATTTGACTACAGGGGAAGATACTGGACATCCTGAGAGGCTGGGGAGGAATCTTACATCTTTCCATGCATAGAAATTAAATCTAATAAAAATAACACTTTTATAAAAATTTCTTTTATGCATCTTTCCATGCATAGAAATTAAAACTAATGAAAATAACACTTTTATAATAAAAATATATCCAATATGCATCTTTCTATGCATAGAAATTGAATCTAATGAAAATAACACTTTAATAAAAATTTATCCAATATGCATCTTTCTATGCATAGAAATTGAATCTAATGAAAATAACACTTTTATACAAAAGAAAATCCCTTTATGCATCTATTTATGCATAAAATAGGAATAACACTTTTAAAATAAAAAGAATTTCTTTTAGAATGCACAAACGGTGGGGATTATTCTTTTTGAATAACATAAAGATAAAACTTATTTCCACAAAATTTAAGAAAATTTTGCCATAACCTCCTTTGTATGGTTGACCATTTCTCATTTTTTACATTCTAAATTTACTTTAAAATTTATCCCAAGATGAAATAAAGCACTCTAACCTAATCAATTTTCACTTCTAAAGAGTAATCAGTAGGAAAAGTTTAACTTAATTTATTTGTTTCTCATTTTAGGATAAAGAAAGGCTGAAATTCTTAATGACGAGAAGGGGGAAGCCTTTTCATCAAGGCTTAACATCCATATTCACATTAAAAAGCAAAGAATTCAAAAAACCATAGATTAGAATTAAAAAGAAGTAGAATTATTAACTTACATGGAGTTTTGTGAGCTTTCCTTTGGCTTGAGGGATTGAGGGTTCTACTCTTGTTTGGATCAGGAGTGGCCACCAATTCTTTGTAGAGGAATTAGTCAAAACAAGTGAATTCAATGTTTTTGGCTCTGGGAGAGGAGTAGAGTAACAGTGCATAAACACTATTAAGCTTTTACAAAGGGGAAGGCTTCTTTTTATAGGAAAAAGTGAGCCTCAAACCAAGCAAACCGATTCTAGAATTTTCTAGATCAGTTTGGTCAATTTTTGACCATTTTGGGTCAGTTTAGCTTACTTTTTGGAACTAGACTTGAATTAGGAGAGAGGAGAGATGAAATATCTCATTATTTGAGAGTTTAAAACTCTTCCACACATGTGAAATAGGCACCTCCTTCATGAGGGGGGAATCCCCACTCTAAGGTGTCAAAAATTCATTTTTTTAGTATTTCCTTTGGTCCTTAGTCCACTCTTCATCTTATGTGAGTATTTACTCCTTTTTGGGGGGTTTTTCTTTATTTCTTCAATTTATCTCCTCCCTACATTTGGATTAATCTGATTGGCCCCTCAGAACCTTATTCTAAATTTTTTAGAAAATCTGGACCCTTAGACTAAGGTCTTTTTAGTAGATTATAATTTATTTCTAATGCACCTTAGGAAATTCTTTTTAAAATTTTGTTTTGAGGGAATTTATTTTAATAAGAAAAGATATTTTCCCATCCAAAGATATCTAAAAACTGAGTTATCTCTCTCTAGAATATTTTAATAAGAAAGGATATTTTTCCATCCAAAGATATCTAAAAACTGAGTTATCTCTCTCTAGAATATTTTCTCTCTCTAGGCCAAAATAGGTAGAAACAAGATCTTTTATTATTCTGAAAAGGGGATTGATTACAGGGGAAGATACTGGACATCTTGAGGCGCTGGGGAGGAATCTTACAAGTGATAACTTTCGTACTTATGCCACTGGCATGGTTGGTGAGATTATGATCGATATGATGCCAGTGGATGACAGGCTGTGTGACAGCCACTTTGGAGTACTAGAGTTATGGCATAGTTATAGTGCCAACTCATATAGTCGGTTCACACTATAGACCAACCACTTTGTATGTTGTAGGAGAGTACTTTCCCTTTATATATGTACTCTTATCTTTTAGTTATATGGATATAGAGAAGAGAAGAAGATAGAAGAAAATTCAGCCATCCATCTCTCTCTTGTGTCTCACACTCTCTTGTGTGTGTGTGTGTGTGTTTTTCTTGCAAGCAACTCAAGCTCTCTCTCTCCCCCACATTCTCTTTAAAGGCCAAGTAACGAGCATCAAATGTAATCTCATACAAGAAACACAATGGTGCCCTATAGGCGTGATGATGGGTAGGCTAGAAGAGGGCACTTTAGGTTGTTTTCTCTTCTAACAACATTTTTACATCAACCCGTACTACTTAATCATCAGCATGGGATATACAAGGTTCACTACAATGAGAGGAGGCACATTGGGAAACATTAGATGGATCTCCTCGCGTTGTAGTGAACCCTTCCAAGTAATGAGGATGGGATATACAAGGTTCACTACAACATGATTAGAGACGTCAGACAAAACGAGATGTCCAACAAAACAAAACATCCAAGTAATAAGCATGGAATATAAATTAGGATAACCTTCTATGTGTTTTTTTACTTGAAAAAAGATTTAATGCCAGAAATAAAATGGTCTTGTTCCTGTACACTTCCTTCACACATGGGTATGGATGTACATTTGAATTATGTGATGATCCTGCAATGCTTCGAGCTCAATCCTACATGGCTGTGATACCTCAACTATTATGAATAGATCGTCTGCAAGAAAATTTGATAAGCCACATGAAGGAAATCAAATTTTTAGATTTTTAGGCTTTTCTATGAAGCTTTTTGAGGAACAAAAAGGGTCAAATCAACATGTTGTCCTCCACAGGTCATGGGCACAAGGAAGTGAAAATTTTGAACAAACATTTTCTTGAGACTTTAATCTACTTATGCCTAAATCTTGAATTTTAAAAGAAGAAACATTTCCTTTGCCATCATTTTAAGAAGATTATTTATACGATGAAACAAGTTTTGGGCTAAATCAAACTAATCTTTTCCCCAATAGGTAGAGTGAGCTGAAGAACTATATAAGGCTTAAATGGTTCTCTTATAAATCCACCATCTCAGGCATCAATAAGTATAGTTGGTGTGAAAGGGTGTTGCTCCCTATCATCAACATTGTTTTAGAAGTCTTTTTAGAAGTACAGATGGTAGGCCAATGGAATACCAAAAGCCAAACATGAGGAAGACCTTGTTTGGTTTCCCATATCCTTTGGCCGCACATGATTCTTGTGATGCCCATGATGCACTATATTTTACTACCATATATTGACAATGACACCTTATAGACACCTCATTGACAATGCCACCACATAGACACCTCACTGATAATGCCCACTATATTTTACTACCATATCTTGACAATGACACCTCATAGATAGGGTGGGTTGTGATTGAAGACATCATTTTGTTGTGCTGGGGAGGAACAAGAGAGGGGATGAGATGTTGTTTCTTATTGGTTTGGTAGAAGTTTTTTCACAAGAGAGACATGGTGTGATTGAAGTTATCATTTTGTTGTGTTGGAGAGGAAGAAGAGAGGGGATGAGATGTTGTTTCTTGTTGCATTAGGAAGGAAGAAGAGGGGGATGAGATGTTGCATTAGGAAGGAAGAAGAGGGGGATGAGATGTTGCATTAGGAAGGAAGAAGAGGGGGATGAGATGTTGCATTGGGAAGGATGAGATGTTGCATTAGGAAGGAAGAAGAAGGGGATGAGATGTTGCATTGGGAAGGATGAGAGAGGGGATAAGATGTTGTTTCTCGTTGGTTTGGTAGTTGTCTTCATAAGAGGGAAATAAATCCACTCCATATATTTAAAATCTCCCATATCATACTTGTATATACTAAGACTTATTTCATTATTTTTTTGTAGATTACATCTTCATGGTGGGTGATAGCAAAGGAAATTAGATTAATGCTTGAGAATCATGTAAAGCTTCCCCTTAATCCAAATTTACCACCACCACCACATAAAAAAAAAATAAGATATCAAAAAAAGAAGGGTTTGCCCATAATATTTCCATTGATATCTCCACAAAGAAGAAAACTGCAAAAGTGCGAGAGAAGAAAGGAAAGGCTAAAGTGACGCCTATTGATAAGGAGTCCAAGTCAACTAAAGAATCCACAGAGACCAGCCAGCCATAGCCAAAGCCTAAGGAGTAGAAACCTATTGAGAACAAGAGATTTTGTTCTCACTCTTTATATCTAGCCAACTTGTACATATACCCTCAAAATATAAGAAAACATGATCAATGTTAAATAAAAAACAAAACTCAATATATAGTAATATGATATATATATATATATATATATATATATATATATATATATATCATATTACTATATATTGAGTTTTGTTTTTTATTTAACATTGATCATGTTTTCTTATATATTAAATGTAAGAAGGTTGAATAACTATTGAGTTCAGTTTTTTGTTTAACATTCATCACCTTGTCTTGTGTCTTAAATATAACAATATTAAATCTAGAAGACGAGATAAATGTGTGCAAAATTGTCTTGTATTAAGAACTAAACTTCAAGATTACAGGGGGGAACACACATTTCATACAACTGAAAGTATTTTTAGATTTTTTTCCCAATATAATACCATCTACCTTAAATTTGAAGTTTGATGGTATGCTATCTAATAGAAATTCCCAGTACTCGCGCACATCCTTCAATGTCCATTTTTCATTAACAGAGAGAAATATGTTATCGTCATCACTCAATATGATCTTTAGGTCATACTGCACCAGTTTTTCCTTTGAATCTAATGGTATCCAAGTTTTTGCACTCTTTTCCATTGTTTATACTCCAAGTCAATTCACTTCTAAATTTCCAAGACAATCTTTGATTTAATACTAATAGAGTGCCTTTGTCTGGAAAATCCCAATCTAAAGAATCTATACTTGCTATTGGCAAACTCTCAGTCTTCCATAGGCTTTTGGTCTTGCAGGAACAATATAATTAGCATTGTATAAAAATATCTGCTTCTTAATGAAAAAAGAAGATGGTTGATCCAAAAATAATACTTTCCCAAGATCAGCATGCATAGCTTCAAAAGTCCCAGGAATGACTCCATAGTTTCCACTCAATGCTTGATGGGATAAACATCTATCACATATACAACACATGTAAATCAACCTTAGAATCACAAATAACATAAATAAACTTATAAAAAATCTTACAATGAGCTTGCAATGTAGATGCTGGATGTGCAAGTCTCTTCTCATGTACACATGCATCTTTGCCTTGTACCCATCTTTAGAATCATAAAGAACATAAATTAATTTATAAAAAAAATCTTACAATGAGTTTGCAATGCAGATACTAGAGTAGAAGAGTGCATGCACATGTCTCTTCTCGTGTACACATGATGCACCTTTGTCTTCCACCCATCTTTAGCTTTTTGAATTCCAAGATACGTCTCTTCCAATGGTATTGTAGTAAGCCTCTTCTTTGCCTTTTCATCCTGTGGAGGACCTTTGCATGATGGTTGCATAGTCACCCAATCGTTTAGCTTGAAGTTTATGCCTTTCCACACACCTCCTAACCCACTGGTTTCTATGTGGAATACCCTGACTCCACGTAGGAATCCCACCAAGGAGTAACCACCACATGGCTCAACTAGGAGATTTAATGTTAGACACACACTAATTGATAATATTAATGCAAATAGCATTAGAAGCTTATTGAGCAAGGGACATGAACGTGCTAAGGTGATATCCCTTAGCGTGCTTTAGATAATATCAAGGCCCTCGTAGAGTGGCTTAGCATTAGATAGATGGTGTGTCATTGATCATTTGATTAGTGACTACCCTCTTCAGCCAAAAACTTGGGAATTTTAGTGTAACATGTCAATCCATCTTCTTTAGATAAAGAAAAGGAAGTTTTGTTAATTTGTGAGGGCCCAAGCCAGGCAATTGCCAGATTAAGCAGGCATATCCACAACATCTTCAGCAATAAGAGAAAAAAAGGAAAAGAATACATAAGAACCATAACAAAGGGAAGGAAAAAATGTTGCTAAGCAAGCCTCAAACCAAACTAATAAGACCAAGGACTTACCAGAGTCCTAAGGGAGAGAACAAAATAAAGAGAAGGATCCAAGGGACCTTCTAGGGCATTTTGAGATTGAGGGTATTCGAGATTCCTCCACTTAAATCACCTTAAAAGAAGAACAAAGGATAGCAAACCTACACATGCCAATCCTATTTGACAAAATTGAAGAACTTAGGAGGAAAACCCTAAAAACATCACAAGCTCATAAAGATGAGAGGCCATTAGATTTGGGAGGTCATTTTTTGGTCATTTTATTATAGAGAGAGAAAGGTCCCAGACCAATAAGGGGCTTTGGGAGGTCATTTTTGGTCGTTGCATTCTAGAGAGAGAAAGTTCCTAGACCAATAAGAGAAAGGCCTCCGTATGGAAGTTTCTTATTTATTGCTTATTATTTCTTAGTAGAAAAGTATAATATATAAATATCATAAAATATCTCAATAGTACTTCCGAATATGACACTCATTGTTTGTAAAATCTTTACTAAAACTCATTTATTACATATAACATCTCGTAAAAGATATACTATTCATTGAAAATACGTACATTCAGTACCATCTTCTTCTTTGTCTTCTATTACCTTTCTTCCTTATCTTCTATTATCTGTGTATCTCTTATCTGTATGCATATCATTTTCTAATATAATATTACAAACAATGTTACACTCTTGTTGCCATTCTTCATCTCATTACTTCTATTTCTATATCAAATACACTAGTGGAAGATAACAGTTGGATACCCACAATGATTGGAAAAGAAAGTGGGATTCTTCTACAAAACATATGTCTCAAAGATCAAGTTTAAATGAGTTTATCTCATAATGGAAGGGAAGGATAAAATATTTTAGACTTGGACAAAATAAAAAGTCTATCAAAGAAGTTCTTATGTAGCATGTATACATGCACAAAGAACTTCACTTGCCAAAAAGACACAAAGAAATTCCTCTCCATTGACCAAATTGTAAAAACATTTCTTTAATTTTAAATAGATTTTGCATAGATATATATTTTAATACTTAAATGAATTGTTATATTATTTTAATAGATGTCTATCCTTCAACTCTTATGGATTGGAAACCTCTAGAGTCTATTTTATAGGAATCTTTGATGTTATTCCCGCATTTATTGGAGAGCAACAATACAAAAAGAAGAAGTCCAAGATTAGTTACACAAAGTGGTGTATTCTTCTATGACTCTTTTTGTAATGCACCACATAGTAATGCCTGATTTGGGTCACTACAAAGCCTAACTTTTCCTAAGTTTAAAAGTGAGGAGTGGTTACTTCCATGCCCTTGCACTAGTGATTTGAGACTTTTAGATGTAAAGTTTTCCAAGAATTACAAAAGTTAATGAAACAACATATAGCTGTCAACAATAAAAATAAAGATAAACATGCATGTGAATGTCTTTATCGACTTATTCCCAGATTCAAATATTCAAATTACAAATGAATGTTTATATGTAAGTCTCTAGATTTAGAATTCCTAGATCAAGGATGGAATAAGGGAATAGAAAACGGTGTGGAATGTCAAGTCCTATTAGATTCATTGTCATGTAAATACATGATAGGAAGTCAAAATTTTTTTGCTATCTTTATACTATAGTTGTTGGCACACTGTGGCTGGATGACTTGTTCCTTTGGATCAAAACTTAAATGAACTCTATGATAATCTACTCATGGATATTGACATTTTTATCAATAAAAATAGTATTAATGTAATATCCATTTGGTAAAAATGTTCTTTGGCACAACTTAGAACTAACTTGCAGAATAATGAAAAAGATGTAGAGTTTCCTCATAACTTCTTCTTTCAAGTAAATCATTGAAAAGGTATAATTTAACTCAACACATTATAATACATTACATAAACCTAACAAGATTTTATATGTACTTGACTCACTTTTATGACTTTTTCAATAACATGTACCTAAAAGGCAAGATGGATGCTTTAAATGCCAAGGCATCAACAATGCTATTGTATGCATTTTTTTAGTTATATACTCACTCTTGAGCACAAAAGGAAGTTAGACACGTAAGTAAAAAGTAATTCTCTTGTTTAAGAGTGGAGAAGAATGTAGTACACATTGTATTTATAATTATGTGATAGGATAAACTTATTTTTTACATCCCATGTTCAAGCAAGTGGAGTGGGAGAGTTTTATTTTGTTGGCCCGATGGCTTTTGGTTTATCCTTAGTTGGTTGCGTTGTCTCTCTCACCTCAGAAGTTGCATCCTCTGGCTCTTTTGTTTCACTAGTTGGTTATGTTGTCTTTCTCACCTCAACAACTGCATCTTTTGGCTCTTTCATTGTACTCGTTGTGCATCTATCATGTTTTTTGTACTGGTATATCTTTTGGAGTAAAAGAAGGACTAGCTTTTTCTCCTAGATCAAATGAATCCCTAGTGAGTCCCCAGTATTATTAATCCTATTTCCTAAATGCCAAAGCAATCAAATAGAAATTCATTCTACCCACACACTCCTATAGATCAAGCTTAAGGTTTAGGCTTATTGATTAATTTTACCCGTATTCCTCTTCCCAAGGGAGGCCTTCCAACCACCACTATGTGTAGTAGCTAGCTCGAATGGTAGCTTCCATTGCTTGTCACACCAAACAATGTTGATGGCTTGACCAAGGACAAGTCCCTCTCACATCAAGAAGCTATGGAGGTGGAGAAAAAAGCCCTAAAACTCACACTTACTCTCTTACTCACACCCAAGAGATAGAGGAAAGAAGAAGAAGCAAGAGCTCTCAATTCTCACACAAGGGAAGTGTCCATTCTCATTACGTGAGTTATCCTTTATAAAAACTTATTAAATGGCTGGGCACTCAGGCATGGGAAGCCATTGAGTAAATCTATCATCTAGTGTGTGCTAGACTACTAGTGTACATGTGAACTCGATGCTGGCATTACACTTAGCTCGGCCATCCCTTGTTTACATCGTGTGTAGCTCATTAGAGTGGAAAAATCATAAGTTGTACATTAAGTGCAAAAAATCGCTTGGGCGGACAAAATTACAGTGTGATCCAAATTAATAAATCCTTTGATGCCAATCACTTATAAATGAATCCAAATGCTTCTTCGAAGAAAATCCAATGGGGCTCATTGAAGTCATCTGCCTAGTTAACCGCTTGATGTAGGTCCACCATCCTCGGACCTATGCAATTAACTGTAAGTCAAGGGGTTGGTTCATGCGTCGATATATAAGAATTTATGTACATGGAAGCCTAGCTTGAGAGTTTGTCCATATGTGTCGATGAAGCGTGGCATGAACCTATGCAACTAGATTTGTTGCTTGTAAATGTGAGCTTCCAAGGTCTTGTGTTTTATGTGGAGTGGCTCTTGTTGGTGACGAGGTTTTAGATGTCAAGTGCACATGTAGAAAAAAATAAAGAGTGCCTAATGCATGTGCTTGAAAAATGCATGTGCCTAATGCATACGCTTGAAATATGTAAGCACCTATATGCTTCACAAAAAGAAAATGGAACACTGTGCAAGTAAAGCATATTGATGGGTTCTTTAGGTGATAAGTTGTACCTTGGGCCAGTGTTACCACCACCAAGGTCCCCTATCCGAAGATGTACCTGAAGGGATTTTGTTGCCGAAGGTTTTAGACGTATCTCTCTATTTTTTCTTTTTCTTTTGTTTAAATTTAGAAAACAAAAAATAATAATTAAATGGTAGTAAATGAGAGTGCATATGTTCAACATGCCATGACTCGATGGATCGACTATGCCTTTGACCGAAAATTCGCAGGCGACCCTTTACAAGCAGGACTATGCTAATGATTGGAAAATTCGCAGGCGACCCTTTACAAGCAGGACTATGCTAATGATTGGAAATACCATTAGCGATAGTAGATGTGTTTTAAAAAAGGAAAGGACTATGCCCTCTGCCCAACAAGATAGATGGCGACTTTGACTTCTATTTAACAATTTTTACATGTGTACTCTCCATTCAGTTTTAGAGAAAATGATTGGTAGATACTTGCCAATGTAGTCGCTGCTCCAAAGAATATTATGCTCTTCTGAATGCCTTGTAGGGGGGCTAGAATTTTGTATCCACCATAATCTCAAAATTACACAACATATGTCCACGTAAAAATCTGAGATGATGGACGTAGAAAGCTACTTGATCAGAGTTAGGTCCATCATTAAGATCATATAGTAACTCCTGAGCTTCTCATTTTGTACCTTTGTTAGGCACATCTATGAGAGTGATCAATAATTGTATGAATCTAATGGTAGCCACAAAAGACAAATCTAGAATTTGCCTCGAGGCATAATAGCAAACCTTGAAATATTGGTGCATTTCCTAGATCGTTGTGAAGGTATAGGGTTTAAACTTCATATAATTAAACATGTGTGGATTCTTGTTCCTCTTAGCTGTGAAATCTTTCCTTGACCATCCTCTAGGATATGACATGTAACATGAATCAACCCTTAATTTGCATGGGGAGTGGAAATAAGTATAGGCATACTGTTCTACCTGTAAGTATTGTTGCTTGCCATTTAGGTTGTTCACCCTCCCATCCCTGATTCTTTTCACTATATTTTGGTGGTAAAGCATATCCAACTCTTCCTTCTATTGGATGATCTTTATTCCATCTATCAAATGCATGCTTTATAAAAAATGCCACTATTTGCATATCCAATAGGTCAGCTAGATGAGGTTCTTGAACTGTGTTTAATTGGCTATAGGAACCCATAAATATGTAGGCTTTCATCTATGCTTTTCTATGTGTTCTTTCATATTACCCACCATAGGTGGATAAGCTAAGTACGGATTCTTTTGGTTGTGGGTTTGTACTCCAAGAGAGGGATCATAAGGACAAGTAGGGTCAAATGTGGTTACCTTCATTAATGCTTGAAAAAATAATTGTGGTTGTAACCATGGATTCCCTCCCTTGATCACTTCCAAGTAGTCCTTATCTGGCAGCAACTCAAAGGCATCCTCTCCTATAAATATCTGTTCAATACTATGAGTTGCCATGGGGATGTCCCTTAAACACCTTGTATCTTCACTGTTCAACTGGCACATTTGTGTGGAAGTGTTGGGATCATATGGTTGTTCCTCTTTCATAAATGCTTCCTCATCTCACCATTAGTCAATCTCTGGAAAGTTATAAGCCTGATGTTGTTCTCCTCTTGGCACATAAGGTACAATTTCTAAGCGACTTGTACAATGTGAAAGAGCCAAATATTCTTAGTGATTTGAATCTGTAAAGAAAGGATAGGTTAATTTTTGTAACCTTTATTCATTTTCTTGTAGGTTGCTTGCAAGATCCGAGAGTCCATGATATTTATTTTGCAGCCCATGGATTTCTTGTGTGTCTACTTGTAGATAATTGACCAAATCAACATAGACTTATGTATCAACATCTGAAAGCATATTCTTTAAATAGTTGTGTATGTTCTAGAGAAGATTGTCAAATCCCAAGGGATGGTAGAAAGAGTTATTTTTTCCTAGTAAGTGCTGGTAGACATTCCTCACTTCTTTCACACCATACACTTCTAACCACATGAGCGGCTTAAAAATTTATATAATTTAGGAGGAGTTGACAATACTAATCGTGGATCACTCTCATTCCATACTTATGTGAGCATAATGCCCTTGCCCCAAGCTCTAAAATTGAGGAAGAATGGATGCATAGGCAAGAGCAAATAATCTCTGACATCCTGCACCCTATAATCACCAAAGAACAAACCAAAGACTAGCGTGGGGGGCACAACATAATGTGACATCTATGACATTAAGGTTTGGATATTTTCTCGTGTCAAGTTCTAAAAGTTTAACTACAAGGTGACTATTGACACATTGAAGCAACTTAGCAGCATTTTAATTGTTATGTAAATGTTCTTGGTGCCACTAGCGCTGATTGAAGGAAGTAATTATTTGTCAAGCCAATATCCCAGATACTGCAAGGCCTTTCTTCTCTGATTCTTTCCAGAGTGTATTCCAAGTCCCGTACCTCCTTAGCAGCCACTTCCTTCCTACTTTCCCAATGCTCTCTTTCTTGATGAAAGATATCCCGTGTGCCTAGTATCTGTTGCTCCATGTTGGTGAAGAGAATATGTATTTCAGTTCTCACCTTTTTGGTTTGAGTCTCACAATCCTAATTTGGGGTCACAATGGCTGATGTAGATTCCACATCAATAGCAAGTGCTTCTCCAATTCATATACTACCCATTGAGCATTATGTGGCCATTTTTTCCTTTCATCTGCTAAGTATTGATGAGCCGATGGTACTTGTACTTCTTCTTGAGGTATATCTGATTCTTTTTGGTCAGTAGGCTTGTCCTAACTGCTTGGTTGACTTTTAGGTGTGCTTCGGCCAAGAGTGGTTGAGAAGATAGACATGTTATAAGGATAGGTTAATCTATTTAGTTTCTTCTTCTTATCCTCATCCACATCTGGGTTTTTAGGCTTATCCTAACTCTTTTTCTGTATGGGGTAGTCGAGGTGAATAGAATCAAATTCCCTTGAACCCTGTGCTTCTAGATTTTCTAAGTGGGTGCACACAGTAGAAGGCATAACTTCCATATTCCCAAAGGTTGATAAGATTTTCTATTTCTAGCCTTTAGATAATTGACAATCCCTTGCCTTATAGAGCCCATATGTGGTCATCCAAGGTATGTTATTAGCTATATAATCCGTGGGACAAGGAGAATCAAATGATAGATTTTTTGGCAGACCTCAGGGGATTATATCTTCATATTCTATGAATTCCTGAGAATGCATCAAGGCTCTCACCCATGCTCTGAAGTTGAGCACTATAGGATGAATGGGAACTACAAAGATATATTTAGCATTTTCTAGCTCTAGGTCATTTATGAAAAATGGCCATTATTAATGTAGGTGCATTGTGTCTAGATATCCTTTAGAGACCATCTACTCTATATCCTTATGTATAAGGGCAAACTCAAAATCAATTTATTTTTGAGTGATAAGGGATAGAATAAGAGCTGATTTTAAAAAGGATTGGGTTTGTATAGGGCTTCTAGGTGTGACTGCTAGTGTAGCCAATTGACTTGCATGATTTGCCAACAATAGTATCTAGCAACGTACCTTGGTCCTGTTCTCTTGGGGAGGACTCTCCTTCATTGAGTTCTACTAGTCATAGCTGAGAGGACTCCAAATCTTTGCTATTTTCTTTTACTTCTACTTTGAATCTGAGGCAGTCCTTTTGTGCTCTCTCTAGTTGGAAAGAAAGTGCCTTCTACTTCTCAATACTTCTGAGTGCTGCCTTCTTTTCTTCTTCTTGATGTTTGTGCAGTTGTGTGATGAAGACTTCTTTGGCTTCATGAAGTTGTCTTTCCATTTAATCACAACGAGCACTCAACCTCTATGTGTTAAGTGATTCCTCTGCTAACTTGGCTTCTGTATCTCTGAGTCAATGTTGAGAGATGCTTGCTGCCTCTTGGAGCCTTCTTCTTGATGTTTGTGTGCAGTTGTGTGATGAAGTCTTCTTTGGCTTCACGAAGTTGTCTTTTCATTTAATCACAATGAGCACTTAGCCTCTACGTGCTAAGTGATTCCTCTACTAACTTTTCTTTTGTCACTTTGAGTTAATGTTGAGAGATGCTTGCTACCTCCTGGAGCTGACTTCTTGCACTTCACACCTGCTAGCTCCTTACCTGTTGCCTCTTTCTCTTTTGTCAAATCTGCATTTCTCCTTTCGAGTCGCTCTTATCTCTATTAAGCTTATTGCAATTTTTGTAGCCCATGATGTAGATGTTCTTTTTTCTTCTTCAAGATATGCCAGGAGGTCAACTATGAGTTGATCTTATTGTTCAGTCTCCTTTACCCTTTCCTCCAAACTTGGTAATACGTTCCTCCTACTACTGCATAATTTTATCTTTGTTCTCTACTTTCTGCTTTGTAAAAGATTTCTATAGTTTTGACTAAGGATTTCGTTAACCTCAATAGCTTTTTACCTAGATCCTCCTGTGAATCCTCTCTTTCCAGTCCCAACAGAGTTACTACTTATTCTTGAATCCTATCAACCTTAGGATCTATTTTCACTAGTCCTTAGCCTCTTCCAAGTTCTTGTAGAGGTTTTTGCTTCTTCAACTTGTCGAGTGTCAGGCCTTCCCATGTCCTCCACTTTGTAGAGTTTCTAAGATAGTAGTTGTATTTTCTTCCACCTATTTACCTTTTTCTTCCACCTATTTACCTTTTTCTTTTTCCATTGTAGCTTCTCTTCCTTTCTCCTATTGTGGAGTTTCCTTAGAAATTTCTCTAACCCGGCTTTCTTCATGTGTTGGATATTCTATTGTGGGAGTTGATATAATCTACAAACCCCTTTCAACAAGTGCCTTTGTTGCTCCAAAGATAAAAATCTTATGTAATAAGAATGGATTGGCTATTGTATTCTTGTGTTCTTTTTAGTAAGTTTGTAAATCATTGTGAATTTAAAAACCTCGGTCATGTTCTTTTCTAACATGTAGAGTAGTCTTGGGTTAATTCTATTATGTCTGTCTGTGCACTTAATGTGCAAAAGCATGCATAGACCTTGGCTGGCTTTTATAAGCACTAGGTCTGTGATGACATTAAAAGGTACTCCTATATTTGACCTTTGCCAATTTCTTAAGTACCTGCTCATATATTCAAGCTTTCCATTGTGAGTTTTATGTATCGAGGTGAGGCAGGACTCTAAGATAAGTTCTCTATCAATAATCACCTCCATTGTGTGACCTCCCAATTCCACTATCCCCATATTTAAATTTGCATCATAGGTACTGAGGAATTTTAAAATCTAAATAGGATCATAATCTTATGACCAAGAGCTCGCTAAATGACCAAGTCCTCTGGCTTTTAGCTGCTCTTATAGAATTGAGTAGCATACATGTGAATGGAACACAAATACCCATTTTTGTTGGTCAGGAGCGTATTTCATCAGTCGCACATGGAATCTCTCTCCATTTTCACCCACATCACCTAGCCAAGTTTTTGAATAGTTGTGTTTGAAAGTCTATCCTTCAGCATCCAAGGTAGACGCATGAGGAAATTTCAGCCTCCTCTTCTTCATAGTTTCTTTTGAGCTTGCAGAGCTTTCGTGAGTCCTGGTAGACATGATTTTTGCACTCACTAGTTTATGCTAGCAATTTGCTTCTTTTAATCTTAGTGAGAGTACTGATAATGAGATGCAACCCATAAAGGGTCCTCTACCCCAAAACCACAGAACTCAGATAGGGATTCAAAATAAAATTTAAAAACTTTCCAACTTTCATGGCAAGTTCTTATGGTCCTTTTCCCTTCTGATTGAAGGTAGTCAAAAATCTTGGGAGAGCTGGAGACTCACAAGATACCCCCCTCCCCGTGCCTAAACATTTCACACTCTTCCCATAAGTGTGGAAGTAGATTAGCAATAAAGATTTGAGGTTGGGTTTTGAAAATAAATTGACATAGGAAGAAGGATAGTTCCAAGGCAAGAAGTAGTCAAAAAAGTACTTGTCTATGGAGGTAATTTTGGTCCAAAAATGTCACTGGCTAAAAATAGATAGTCAAAACCTTTGTTGCAGAAACATGAGCTCATTGGTTTTGGAGAGGATATTCTAAATTATGCAAGAGTGTTTCCCATGAGAGTAGGAGTAGAAACTAATTGGTTTGGAAGAAAATAGTTAAATTGTCCAATATTGGTGCTGTCGGCTACCTAGTGTAGGGTATAACAAATGGCCTTCAATGGGTATGAGATTTGGTACGCGTGTGGAGAGTACCCGAGTCTTACTTAAAAGTGATTTCACTTTGTGACTAGCCCTCATCATTTGTGTTATGCAACTAACTCTGAACTTATGCCTCAGGTGCGAACAAGGTTTTTGTTTTCAGGTCATTTTTCTCGGGTCATTTTTCTTTTGTTATCCTCCAAAGCAAGCTTGGTTTCACCGAATTACTATTTATAGCAGCCTTTGCTTGGACGAAATAGGTGAAGATTTGGCACAAGTTAACTACAAGATGTTCGAAACACTACTGTCAGGCCACATAACAAACTTACTCCATATACATCCTCAAATCAACAGGCGTGGACATCTGATGAAATAAAAACATGTAATTTGCATAGGCCTTGAGCATATATCAAACAATAGCCTATAAACATGCTAAATATGTCTGTTTGACTTGAGGTCCAATCTGTGGCTAGTCTACTATATAAAGATCAGAAAGTTAGATGCCTATAGTAAACTGATATGCAGAAGGCCAATTTTTTACCAAGCATGGACAGACACCTGGCCATGATGCGGGATTTTCACTTTTTGCAGTTGTCAGATCCTGGATAGGGTTTGGAAAGTGGTTTGATTGACCTTAGGTGCCCGGAATGCAACCAAACTTGGTAGTCCTATGAAGTATACCTAGTTACATGGCTTTGCATAATATTATAGAATTTGGATAAATATAAGGTCTCGTACTGGCCAGGTGTAAACAACTTTTGGGCTTAATGGTCAACCATGCAAATGTTTGCTAGATGGCATGTTTCCTATGTCTAAAAACATAGATAATATTGTTAGAAACTAATAGGGTTTGGTATATAGCAATTACATAGTATAGTTGCAACATATCTCATTAGGCACAACCATCAGACGATGCCAGACCCTTCATTTGACTAGGCATGGACAAGCTAGTAGGCTTGTGTGTTAGAAATCTGTTGCCTCTGCCCATTTCATGAATTTCAGCTAGTTATTAGATTGCCTTCATATTTGGTATGCACGTAGTTCAAGAAGCTATGGACTTGTGTACATAAGCATGTAGCATTTTAGTGTGTATAAGGGGTAGAAAATACCAGGCATGTACATTTGTGTGCATTTCCCAGTTAAAACATGAAAACAATGTCATATACCCTTTTCTAGCTACCTGAAAATATATTAGATTGATCCAGAATAACCTGAGGCTTGGTATGCCTGAGGTAGTGTTTATGAAGAGCTGATGTGCATGACCTTTCTGAATTTTAACCATGGGAATCCCTTGTTTTTACCAGGCATAGACATAAAGTTGTGTATGATGACTAGGCTTGGCCTGTTTCATGTACACAGTGCAAAACATGCTTAGCTGATGCGGTTGGTCAGCTGAAACCACTTTGAAGGACTTCAAATTTGATATTCTTGTAGGTTCCAGCATGTATGAGTCCTATGAAGAAACTCCTAAATATTTGAGTACCACAAGACCATTTTCAGACTGGGTGTAAACAACCTTTTGGCTCTGAAGGCAATATGTGAAAACTAGGTCTTGGCCTATTTTAGTATTCCTGAAAAGTATCCAAACAATGCCAGATTTGTTCTAGATTTGATATGCCTATAGGTGAGACATCAAAAATATACGTACAAGTTCTAGCAAGATTTCGGTAGTATTATCCAAAAGACTGCTTTTTCACCAGGCATGGACATACCATTGGTCTTGATGGGTGATTTTGTGTATAATCTTGAATACTGCCACATAAACCTACCATTGGTTGATACCTCTATTTGTAAGCATTGGATTTGGGTAAGATTTAATATCATGCAAGATCAAGATGTAATTCAAACTTGTGAGAAACCTTATTTGATTTTGACTTCGATCAGCTACTAAGAAAAGCAGTCGTAAACAACTTTTGTTTGATCATGACTCAATGTTCTAAACTTTGCACAGGGGGTACTTTGAGGTGCTGAAAACTGTACTTACCTTTGTCTGTTTGATAGGATGTTTGATATGCTACAAGATTGGACAAATGTAAATCAATGTATGAAACCTTGCTAGCATCTCAGATGCAGAAGGGCCTTATTTGACCAAGCGTGGACATCTATTTAGGATTGATGACATATTTTGTCAGAATCCACCCAGCAATATTCACCCAGATGCTAGTGAAAATTTGACATACATATGGTTGTCCAAATTGGACAAGATGTGATTTCCACATAGTATACATGATTTAGGAGGTGTCTAGTTGTTTACAACACATACAAGTCATTAGGATGCTTTCTACAACCCAATTTTTGGAAAATTGTCCTTTTACTAGCCCAAAAATTAATATTTATATTTTTGGCTTCTTACACCTTTCTAATTGACTCAAGCCCTGAGTAATGGATTTTGGGTACTTGGTAGATGCCATGTGTAAGTTTTGCCCAATTTCATGAGTAATAAGGGAAGCAAACTGCGAGGTGGAAATATCTTTTTATATGTTGATGACTGGCTAAAAATAGCATCTAAGCATATCCAATGTGACCAAAAACTAACATGTGGCATCTTCATGAATTGGGGAATAGAACTTTGAAATCTCATGTGAATCTGCTGACATGTGCCAGACATAGAACCACATATTCACTAATTTTAGACTCAATTTGCAAAATTTGGCTGGTCAATGTATGGGCTATTAGGACAAAACATACCCTAGAGTGGCCAATGAAGTTGATATTTGGCATAATGCTAGTTCAAGTTGAGATAAACTCACATACTCAGTTGCATTTGATTATGATACTGTTAAGGCCTCCTTTGTATTAAGTTGCTCAAAATACAATTAGGCTTCTTGCTCCATACAAAATGCAGGTTATGTAAAAGGGGAGGAGAAGGGTGTGTGTGTGAAGGGACTTAAGGTCCACTAGCTCACCTATTTAAAGGTGAAGCTAGGAGGCATTTTGTATGGAGCAAGAAGCCTAGTTGTATTTTGAGCAAATTAATAAGCAAGATATTTTCTTGTATTTTGTGAGTCTCTCTCCTCCACATCTTTGATCTAGCATGAGAACCATGAAATTCTAACATGGTATCAGAGCTTGGCAAGATTAGGTCATTTTTGTGGTGTAGAATAGGTCAACTTCATTATCTTTTTCCTTGTGGAGCTGAACCTCCTGCCAGTGGAGGAGCTCTAGCAACTCGTGGAGGCAAGATCTTGAGGAGCTTTCAACTGGGAAAGTGAAGAGGAAGTCCAGGCGCTCATTTTCGTACAGTCAATCGTCGGGTTTCCTCCTTCGTTGCTGCGGCATTGCCGTCTAAGTGCACCGGTGCCAATTTCTGCTACGCTTGAAGTCGTACAGCCATACGCCGTGTGTAGGCGATGGCAGGCTATGTGGGCTTAGGGCTTTTGAAGCACATAACCTCAAGGGTGTACAATCCAAATCCTAGCCCTAATGGTTGCTCCAAGATCTCACAATCAGAGAAAAACCAGGCTGCTCTCCTTGAAAGCCATTGAAGCTTCCATTAAAGCTTCAAAATCAAGTTTTTTTCTTACTCTAATCCTCTCCTCTTTGCTCTAATCACTTAAGTGCTCTTGTGAGGGCTTGTTGCGTAGATCCTATTTTGAGCTTGAAGTGGTGGGCATATACCATGAGGTATTCATGAGCCTCATTCTCATCAAGCTTCATCAACATCATCTTCAAGAGCACAAAGCTTTTCATAATTAATGCCCATCAAATGTCCAAATGTGAACAACTTTTTACCTTTTCTAACCTGTTTTTAATGTCCCACATGTGACCTATGAGTGTAGCCATATGATGTAGGCACCAAATAGTTGTGAAAATTTATGTGCCTAAGATTTCTAATAAGATAAGGTATTGTACTAGACAGGATCTGAATTGGAGCATCAGATGACCTATTTTTGGCAGTGGGTGATAGACTGGACCTTTACCCTGAAGTGGCTAAAATTATCTTGTAGAGCCAGATAAGTGACCTGTCATTACCCAATCAAGAAACATTTTGAACCATGGTTAGTATAAGTCATTTCAAGGTTGTATGCAAGATTTTGATTAGCTTTGAGCTTATCTTGCCCCCCAGATATGGCCAAGTGTGAACAACTTTTTGTTGTTTATGATTGGACCAAAAATAAAGTTTTTTTGCCCGAAACTTGACATTCCTTGTTTAGTGTGCTTATTTTGCGCTAAAGAATTATTGTATCAAATCTTCACTCCATCTGAGCATGGGACCATCTAAAAATAGTAAGCTACCAAAATAGAGCAATTTCAGTGTATTTTGCTGTCTCGGCGTTGCTACCAAGAGTAGCCCCTGGCTAGAGTTGTCTAAATGTCACGAGACTTGGTATGCCTAAGCTTTGTGATGAGATAAACTACCATACTAGTTCTTGTTCAATTATGAGATGAGTTGATCCTCTCTTTTTTCGAGTGTAAACAAGTTTTTACCTTATGTGCCAATCTACCAAATCTTTGTCGGGTGGCCTTTTGGAGTGCTTCTTCAAAAGTATAGCAAACATACTCAAAATGAGCCAAGGTTTGGTATGCATCAAGCTTAGACATTGTTATTACCACGTGTAACACTTAGACTGCATTTGACATTGCTAGGCCCCTTTTTGAACTAGGCATGTACATTTGTTTGGGCCCAAACACCTGATTATAGCCCCAACTTACCGAGATCATAACTTGAGTTGTAAAGCTCCGATCGGGGTGTTCTTGTAGTCAAAATTTATCTAAAGATTCCAAGATTCCCACCATTGATGTACTCAAGTTGGAAAACTAGGCACTTATGCAAAAGTTATTGCTGTTCAGGGAAATTTATCCAAGAGAGGGCCGAGTATGCAACATTTGTCTGGAGGGTTTTTGGAGTGGTTCAAAACTTTAGCAAACATACCCGAAATGAGCTAAGCTTTGTTATGCATCAAGCTTAGACATTGTTCTTGCCAGAGGTAACTCCTTGACTACATGTAAGATTCCTCCCCAGCCTCTCAAAATGTCCAGCATCTTCCCCTGTAATCAATCCCTCTTCAGAAATATAAAAGACTTGTTTCTAACTGTTTTAACCTAGAGAGAGAAAATATTCTAGAGAGATAATATTCAAATTTTTAATATTTTTGGATAGAAAATTATCTCATCTTATTAAAATAAGTTCCCCTGAAACAGAAATTCAAAAAGAACTTTCCAATGTGCAATTGGGATTAATTGGAAATGGGTATAAAGGACCTTAGCCTAAGGGTCTAGATTTTCAGAAAATTTTAGATTATGGTCCAATTAAGGTTCCTATGGGCCAATAGCATCAATCCATGTGTAGGGAGGAGATAAATCCAATTTGTAAAAGAAGATACCCAAAAATGAGTAAATGCTCACATAAGATGAAGAGTTGAAAATGTACAAGGTTTATTAGTAAAAAACTATGAGCAATATTAAAATGATTCCATTATGACACATATGTAAGGAAGGGGAGTTCTTTAAAGGAGGTGCATATTTCACATAAGATGAAGAGTTGAAAATGTACAAGGTTTATTAGTAAAAAAACTATGAGCAATATTAAAATGATTCCATTATGACACATATGTAAGGAAGGGGAGTTCTTTAAAGGAGGTGCATATTTTACATAAGATGAAGAGTTGAAAATGTACAAGGTTTATTAGTAAAAAAAAACTATGAGCAATATTAAAATGATTCCATTATGACACATATGTAAGGAAGGGGAGTTCTTTAAAGGAGGTGCATATTTCACATGCTTGAATGAGTTTTAAACTCATAAAAATTGAGATATTTCATCTCTCCTCTCTCCTAATTCAAGTCTAGTTCCAAAAAGTTAGCTTAACTGACCTAAAAATGGTCAAAAATTGACCAAACTGATTTGGAAAATTCTAGAATCAGTTTGTTTGGTTAGGAGCTCAATTTTTCCTATAAATAGAAGCCTCCCCCTTGTTGAAAAATATATAGTGTTTATGCATCGTTACTCTACTCCACCTAAGCCAAAAACTGTGAATTCATTTAATAATTCACTAGTTTTTGGAGCTTTCCTCTTTCTTTAATCCCAATTAGTGGCTCCATCAACATACTTAACCAATTGATTGGTTGGGGGCCTCTACCGTGAACAAAGAATCAAGCAATTTGTAAGGTAATTAGTGAATATTGATCTTTTCTATAATTTCTCAATGTTTCTCTCTTCTCAACCCCTCTCAAGCTTGAGAATCTTAATTGGTATGGTTTTTTAAATGCTATTGAAGTTAATTGGTGAATAGTAGTGAAGAGTTACATAATTTAATAAATGCTATTGAAGTTAATTTTCATTTATGTTTAAATTCTTATGGTTTTTATGTAATTTCTCAAGAAATGGTCATACTCATGACCCATTCTCAATCCAAATCAAGCTTTTCATAAAGCTTTTCCTTAACCCAAGATTAAGCTATGCTTGAGGCCAAATTAATGGCTTTTTTCTATGCTTTTAGTTTATGTATATTAATGATTCAATCCATTATGGATTAATGATCCAATTAGAGATCATTTTAATTATTTCCTTAATGATAAGCTTTATCCCTTAGAAAAATTGAGATTTATCAGTCATAGCAGCGGAGCTATGGAAAAATTTTTATAAAAATTATGCATAAAATAATTTCATTCAGAGCATAATAAGAGGACTTCCTACCATATTCTAGGAATTATCATCCTAGATTAATTGAAAGATATTCATTGTAATCATAGAGAAATTAATTTTTATATTATGCATCATTGATTTTCATGCATAGAGCTATGCATAAAAGATTATTATTTTAACATAAAAGTGTTACTTTTATCAAATTTTAATTTTCATGCATAGAAGTATGCATAAAGGATAATTTTTTTTATATTAAAAGTGTTACTTTTATCATTTTTAATTTTCATGCATAGAAGTATGCATAAAGGAAAATTTTTTATATCAAAAGTGTTACTTTTATCATTTTTAATTTTCATGCATAGAAGTATGCATAAAGGAAAATTTTTATATCAAAAGTGTTACTTTTATCATTTTTAATTTTCATGCATAGAAGTATGCATAAAGGAAAAATTTTTATATCAAAAGTGTTACTTTTATCATTTTTAATTTTCATGCATAGAAGTATGCATAAAGGAAAATTTTTATATCAAAAGTGCTACTTTTATCATTTTTAATTTTCATGCATAGGAGTATGCATAAAGGAAAAATTTTTATATCAAAAGTGTTACTTTTATCATTTTTAATTTTCATGCATAGGAGTATGCATAAAGGAAAAAATTTTATATCAAAAGTGTTACTTTTATCATTTTTAATTTTCATGCATAGAAGTATGCATAAAGAAAAAAATTTTATATCAAAAGTGTTACTTTTATAATATTGGATTTCATGCATATAGGTATGCATAAAAGATATTCTTTTTATACTAAAAGTGTGATTTTCCTCATAAATGGATTTTATGCATAACTTAGATGCATAAGAGAAATTCTTTTATTCTAAAAGTGTAATTTCCTACCAAATTGAATTTATGCATAAGAAGATGCATAAAAGATTAATTTTAATTTCGAAAGTGTTAGTCTCCTTAAATGGAATTTATGTGTAGAGAAATCTTATATCAAATATAAGAATTCTCTTTTTTTTTAAAAAAGATATGAAATGTGATAAGATGTGATAAGAGGTGTATGAGATGTGATAAGAATTGATAAGATGCGTATGGAAAGTGATAGGATGTGATAAGAGGTGTATGAGATGTAAAAAGATGTGATAAGATGTGTATGAGATGTGATAAGATTTGATAAGATGCGTATGGAAAGTGATAGGATGTGATAAGAGGTGTCTGAGATGTAAAAAGATGTGATAAGATGTGTGTGAGATGTGATAGAATGTGTTAAGATGAGTTAGGATGTGTTAAGATGTATATGGGATGTGTTAGGATGAGAATGGATGTAATATGGTTGTATGAATGTGATGTGGATGTATACATGTAGATGTATATGTATGAATGTGAATGTTGATATAGATGTGGATGTATGGATGTATGTATGTAGATGTGGATGTATGTATGTAGATGTGGATGTATGGAAGTGATTGTGAATGAAGAGGTGGATGTGGATGTATGGATGTAGATACGGATGTGGATGTATGTATGAAATGTGGATGTATGAATGAGGATGTGAAAATGGATGTATGTATGTAGATGTGAATGTGAATGAAGAGGTGGATGTGGATGTATGGATGTAGATACGGATGTGGATGTATGTATGTGAATGTGGATGTATGAATGAGGATGTGAAAATGGATGTATGTATGTAGATGTGGATGTATGGATGTGAATGTGAATGAAGAGGTGGATGTGGATGTATGGATGTAGATACGGATGTGGATGTATGTATGTGAATGTGGATGTATGAATGAGGATGTGAAAATGGATGTATGCATGTGAATGTGGATGTATGAATATGAATGTGGATGTGTGGATGTGGAAATGGAGGTATGGATGTATGAATGTAGATGTGGATGTATGCATGTAGATGCGTATATATGAATGTGAAATTGGATGTATGATGTGGACGTACGAACATGGATATGTATGTAGAATAATGAATATGAAGATGTATGTGAGATAATGTAGTCTATATGAGTGAATGGATGAGAACAAGTACACACTGAATGGAATGTGGAATAAAAGTAATGTGGTCCGAGAGTGGATAATATGGAAAGACAAGAGTTCGTTATAGAAACTATATTTTGTGACTGTTTGTAAATGACTGTTTTATGTCAAGAATGCTGGAGAAGCATTTTGACCGTCTTGAGGATTAAGGTCATGAAGACCGAACTGATAAAGTTGCAATTGCTGACGGAGAGTCAATGGAGGACGTCTCGCGTAGCAAGGTCGATCAAGGTCTTGACCAGCCTCGGTTCGATTTAAATGGTGAGCTTCCGGTACGGTGGATGAGGGACCAAGGAAGCGGCCTATGAGTGAAGCGCTAGGTCACCTGCGAAGGATCCTAGAGGGTGCTGACCATACGGTGCTCGGGCTCTGGGTCGCCAAAGATACCCACACGTGCGTCGTGGAAGATATTGGAACAAGGAGTAAGAGTTGTTTTCTGAAACCGGGCATGGATCTGGTTGATTGACCTTGCTGGTCCTCAACAGATGAGTCCATGGCTCTTTTATATGGATCTGTGGGTTGATCTTGCTGATCTTCCACGGAGATTCCATTCTATTATATGAATATATTGCCGGTTACTATGAGCTAGGAACTATGGAAAAGGTCCCTGAGAGAACAGATGGTGAGCGTTCTGGTTGCCAATGATGCCATAAGTACACCGATGAAAGAATGACTAGAAATAAGGATTCAACCAGAGACTTTGAGAATTGTCATCAGTGACATAATGGTTTTATTAAAGGATTGTTTTAAAGCTAGTTGATGCTAAGAAAAAGGCAATTTCATATTGGGTGTGTAAGTGGTATGACTAGTTTTATGTTTGTATGAACTTCCGGCTAGGGGGCCTTGGAACTCTTTTCCTTGGTACTACCCGGGACAAAACCTAACCAAATTCTTAATTGGATCCCATCACTACAATGGTTGGGCGGTTGGCTAACCCATGGGACTGGATGGGGTTAGGCTGGACTGATGGATCCGTAAATCGAGATTTAATTTCTATTATTACGATAGATGAAGTAAATCCCGGATAGAAATTGTTCTATGGATAGGAATCAACGGCTGTGCCTCTTGATGGGGAAAAAAGCGTTGATCCCAATGATCCAAGTGCAAGTTTCTTCCTTGATTTGACCAAGTACCGTTAAAGGTGCAGTTAGATCAGTTTGATCAGTAATGATCTTGACTACGTTAGAGTAAAGAGTTATCCTGGTGGAATCGCCCGTGTTTTCCGGGTAAAGGAAGTTTTTTCGGTTTCGGTTTTGGACAAATCGACGGATTAGTCTCTTGTCCGGATATCCGTGGGCGAGGCCCCGAGTGTGAGAACCCTACCCGCGCACGATGTGCTACTTCCGCTGCTAGTACCCCGAATCCGTTGCGTGGTGGAGACAGGGATCTCACAGTTGGTATCAGAGCAGGTTTTGAAAGCTAATAAAGATAATTAAATTCTTATCTGAAATTGGTAATAATAAGAATTCAGAAACAACATTTTCATAATGTATTTTCATTCCGTAAGCTTCTTTAATGAAGAAATTTTAATCAAAGAAATTGTTTTTATAGATGGAAGTTCCACATTTATCTGGTATTCCCGACCTCTCCCAGTCTCAAGATATGATTGCATTTGCCTTCGAGCATCTCATCTCTTCCGCTTCAACTCAAACAAGCCGAGCAAGACTCGCACGCCATTTCGCGGATTTATATTTTCCTACCCCAGCGGAGAGAATACAACATAAGTGGTTTGCAGGGCAATATGTCCACGCCCATTGCAACCGCCGTACAATGCTGTGGCAGAATCTCTCATTGACTATGATCCTGTTAAAGCTGAAAATGGTGCGTGGTGTCATTCTATATCATTCGACACCTCGAAATTTCAGACTTTCATGTCGAATTTATAGACTCCTTAGTCGATTTATCCCTAAGGAGAAAATAATAACTCCCTTCGCAGTTAGAGAACTTATGTAACAGGGCATGACTATGGCCCAGTACCGTCGTCTTATGCGTCTCTCGAGGAGATTTTGAATTTTGGAGCCGAGCCACTCTATGTACTTATTGCAACTTGTATACAAATATACATGTTTTTTTTTACGGACGATCGGATAAAGAAAAATCTATTTATCAGACTTAAGTCATAGATCTCCAATAAGATCAACTGAGGAGCCAATTATGTCAAAAGTTTATCAAGACGCACAAAAAGGTTGTAATTGTTTGATATAATTCATACAAATTGTTAATTCAAATTGAAATTCGTAAACTAGTAATTGGATCTTCAATTGGAAGTACCGCAATTGTATGGAACCCTGACTTGCTTGAGACCTAGACATGATGGTATTTACCTTATAGTTTCGAGTATCATGACTATCCGTATATACCGAGGGTATAACTGCAGCTCTTTACCGACATTATATACGAGTAAATCTAAGACTTGAAATTATAAGCGTTAATGCTATCCAGATGATGATTTCGAATGTGGTTGATATGATTTTTAATTCTGTTTGGGAACTGATGAATTGATTTGGATTCTGATTGAAAAATGATGATCCCTGAAAATGGGTTGAAATGTAATAAGCTGAGCGAAACCACAATGTGGATGATTGGGACGAGTCCCTGTAATGATAAATGATGAAAATGATTCAGCAAATCACTATGAGATTAGTGGATTGTGCTGTCAAATTGCTACTGTTAATACTTGAGACGGTAGATCAAGTTAAGGGATGACAAATTGAGAACTTGCTTAACTTAAATTCCGTGGAGGAATGTTCAGAAGGAAATTTTTCGGTCTAATGGACCATTATCGTGTTAAAGATATGAATGATATGATCTGAATGAATTGTTATTTAATGATGAGTTCTATATAAGGGATATTTATCCCCATATTCTGTTGGGTTGACCGGAATATAAGGAACCCCAGAATAAATTGGATCTTAAGCAAAAGAGTTGTCCTCTACTTGCGAGATGAGGACATCTTGCACCTTTTAAGTGGGGTAGAATGTAAGATTCCTCCCCCAGCCTTAGAGGTATACAGGAGTAAGAATCTCCCTTTCTGATCTTATATTTATTCTCTCTCTAAAATAAAAGAAAGATTCTGTTTAAAAAGGGAAGACACTTTTCCCAGAATACCTTCTCAGGAGCCCATTTGTTTTAAGGATTCAGAACGATGAGTTCAGAAGTGAGAACCGGTATTTTGGATGCCAAGGTTTTAGTCATCAGTTAAAAGACGGCCCGACTCCTACCATGGAAAGGGCACAAGGAAGTCTAGAACCCAAATTCAGAGACCAATTCCCTCATACCAATCTAATCAGGGTCCATCTCAGACAAGATTGCTTAACTCCATTAACTAGGTCCGACCCATTGATTAGGGTCGAGATGACCAGTCAAATGCTTGGCGACTTAGAACATCAAATGCAAGCAATTCATAAAGATATAAACGCTGCCTAGGATTGAAAGAGACAATATACGGATAAGAAGAGGACAGTCAAAGAAATCAAAGAAGCAGTTATAGTCTTCAATTGAATACGGACTAAAAGAATTTCTTTATCTCTAGGGGAGTATAAGTAGTTATCCCCCAGATATTGTGGACCAAAGGAAGTAAGTGACAACCTACGAACTTCTTTTATCTCCTCATCTCAAAGTTCTCAACGCCTTCTATAGAAATATGTGCCAAACCCAAATCATGGAAAGACGGTAAAACATAAGTGGCAAGATACCGTTGGCTTCTAGGTTACGCTAACTCCTTCCTTTATATAAGTCGTAACTTTTACTTATCGCTCACAGTAATCTTACTTCCATCGATCTCCTTCATGGCTTGGCAACAGGAATTAGTTTTATCCATGATGATTTCTCACCTTCAAGACGCGAGCGAGTCTGTGAAGAAGGATTTTATAGAACAGTATGAGCGCTCACTTTTTCCTCAATTGGGAACGTCTGTAGCTCAGACCAAATGGCGGACCTATCAAGACATAACTAGGGTAACACCTTGGGGTCAGCAACACTTTCGTAACAATGTCCGCTTGGCCATGGTTATTGAAGCCTTGGGTTTGGGTCCCCGATACTACTCTGCGTCATGAGATCAAGACATCTTGGGTTTTCTGAGCGGGTCTTCTTACTGGCGTGTTTTCTTCCTCATCAGAAGATATGCCTTTACCCCGTTTTTGGGTTGCCTCTCAGAGGTCCTTTTGTTAGAACACCTCATACCACTGAGATAGGCGTGGCAATAACCAACAGAATCATTCCCATAGATGAGTTACCTTATACGTGCGCAGCTTGTGAGTGCTGCTTTTGTGATCATATGATGGACGGGCTTATGGAAGTGTAAAGAGTTCTTCTATCTTTACTGTATATGTTCCAAGAATGAATAAAGTTTAAATCTTGTTCTTGTCTTGACCCTACTCTCTTTGAGATTTTTTTAATTGGTGATTAATCTTAATTAAAAAATTTCTCTCAGTCTCATACTTGTGCATCTTACAAAATTACCCCCAGTTTGCGAGATGAGGGCATCTCGCGTTTTTCAAGTGGGAGAGAATGTAAGATTCCTCCCCAGCCTCTCAAAATGTCCAGCATCTTCCCCTGTAACAATCCCTCTTTAGAAATATAAAAGACTTGTTTCTAACTGTTTTAACCTAGAGAGAGAAAATATTCTAGAGAGATAATATTCAAATTTTTAATATTTTTGGATAGAAAATTATCTCATCTTATTAAAATAAGTTCCCCTGAAACAGAAATTCAAAAAGAACTTTCCAATGTGCAATTGGAATTAATTGGAAATGGGTATAAAGGACCTTAGCCTAAGGGTCTAGATTTTCAGAAAATTTTGGATTATGGTCCAATTAAGGTTCCTATGGGCCAATAGCATCAATCCATGTGTAGGGAGGAGATAAATCCAATTTGTAAAAGAAGATACCCAAAAATGAGTAAATGCTCACATAAGATGAAGAGTTGAAAATGTACAAGGTTTATTAGTAAAAAACTATGAGCAATATTAAAATGATTCCATTATGACACATATGTAAGGAAGGGGAGTTCTTTAAAGGAGGTGCATATTTCACATAAGATGAAGAGTTGAAAATGTACAAGGTTTATTAGTAAAAAAACTATGAGCAATATTAAAATGATTCCATTATGACACATATGTAAGGAAGGGGAGTTCTTTAAAGGAGGTGCATATTTTACATAAGATGAAGAGTTGAAAATGTACAAGGTTTATTAGTAAAAAAAAACTATGAGCAATATTAAAATGATTCCATTATGACACATATGTAAGGAAGGGGAGTTCTTTAAAGGAGGTGCATATTTCACATGCTTGAATGAGTTTTAAACTCATAAAAATTGAGATATTTCATCTCTCCTCTCTCCTAATTCAAGTCTAGTTCCAAAAAGTTAGCTTAACTGACCTAAAAATGGTCAAAAATTGACCAAACTGATTTGGAAAATTCTAGAATCAGTTTGTTTGGTTAGGAGCTCAATTTTTCCTATAAATAGAAGCCTCCCCCTTGTCGAAAAATATATAGTGTTTATGCATCGTTACTCTACTCCACCTAAGCCAAAAACTGTGAATTCATTTAATAATTCACTAGTTTTTAGAGCTTCCCTCTTTCTTTAATCCCAATTAGTGGCTCCATCAACATACTTAACCAATTGATTGGTTGGGGGCCTCTACCGTGAACAAAGAATCAAGCAATTTGTAAGGTAATTAGTGAATATTGATCTTTTCTATAATTTCTCAATGTTTCTCTCTTCTCAACCCCTCTCAAGCTTGAGAAGCTTAATTGGTATGGTTTTTTAAATGCTATTGAAGTTAATTGGTGAATAGTAGTGAAGAGGTACATAATTTAATAAATGCTATTGAAGTTAATTTCTAATTATGTTTAAATTCTAATGGTTTTTATGTAATTTCTCTCTCTCACTCAAGAAATGGTCATACTCATGACCCATTCTCAATCCAAATCAAGCTTTTTATAAAGCTTTTCCTTAACCCAAGATTAAGCTATGCTTGAGGCCAAATTAATGGCTTTTTTCTATGCTTTTAGTTTATGTATATTAATGATTCAATCCATTATGGATTAATGATCCAATTAGAGATCATTTTAATTATTTCCTTAATGATGAGCTTTATCTCTTAGAAAAATTGAGATTTATCAGTCATAGCAGCGGAGCTATGGCAAAATTTTTATAAAAATTATGTATAAAATAATTTCATTCAAAGCATAAAAAGAGGACTTCCTACCATATTCTAGGAATTATCATCCTAGATTAATTGAAAGATATTCATTGTAATCATAGAGAAATTAATTTTTATATTAGTTACTTTTATCATTTTTAATTTTCATGCATAGAAGTATGCATAAAGCAAAAATTTATATATCAAAAGTGTTACTTTTATCATTTTTAATTTTCATGCATAGAAGTATGCATAAAGTAAAATTTTTATATCAAAAGTGTTACTTTTATCATTTTTAATTTTCATGCATAGGAGTATGCATAAAGGAAAAATTTTTATATCAAAAGTGTTACTTTTATCATTTTTAATTTTCATGCATAGAAGTATGCATAAAGGAAAAAATTTTATATCAAAAGTGTTACTTTTATCATTTTTAATTTTCATGCATAGAAGTATGCATAAAGAAAAAAATTTTATATCAAAAGTGTTACTTTTATAATATTGGATTTCATGCATATAGGTATGCATAAAAGATATTCTTTTTATACTAAAAGTGTGATTTTCCTCATAAATGGATTTTATGCATAACTTAGATGCATAAGAGAAATTCTTTTATTCTAAAAGTGTAATTTCCTACCAAATTGAATTTATGCATAAGAAGATGCATAAAAGATTAATTTTAATTTCGAAAGTGTTAGTCTCCTTAAATGGAATTTATGTGTAGAGAAATCTTATATCAAATATAAGAATTCTCTTTTAAAAAAAAGAAAGAAAAAAAGATATGAAATGTGATAAGATGTGATAAGAGGTGTATGAGATGTGATAAGAATTGATAAGATACATATGGAAAGTGATAGGATGTGATAAGAGGTGTATGAGATGTAAAAAGATGTGATAAGATGTGTATGAGATGTGATAAGATTTGATAAGATGCGTATGGAAAGTGATAGGATGTGATAAGAGGTGTCTGAGATGTAAAAAGATGTGATAAGATGTGTGTGAGATGTGATAGAATGTGTTAAGATGAGTTAGGATGTGTTAAGATGTATATGGGATGTGTTAGGATGAGAATGGATGTAATATGGTTGTATGAATGTGATGTGGATGTATACATGTAGATGTATATGTATGAATGTGAATGTTGATGTAGATGTGGATGTATGGATGTATGTATGTAGATGTGGATGTATGTATGTAGATGTGGATGTATGGAAGTGATTGTGAATGAAGAGGTGGATGTGGATGTATGGATGTGGATGTATGAATGAGGATGTGAAAATGGATGTATGTATGTAGATGTGGATGTATGGATGTGAATGTGAATGAAGAGGTGGATGTGGATGTATGGATGTAGATACGGATGTGGATGTATGTATGTGAATGTGGACGTATGAATGAGGATGTGAAAATGGATGTATGTATGTAGATGTGGATGTATGGATGTATGTATGTAGATGTGGATGTATGTATGTAGATATGGATGTATGGATGTGAATGTGAATGAAGAGGTGGATGTGGATGTATGGATGTAGATACGGATGTGGATGTATGTATGTGAATGTGGATGTATGAATGAGGATGTGAAAATGGATGTATGCATGTGAATGTGGATGTATGAATATGAATGTGGATGTGTGGATGTGGAAATGGAGGTATGGATGTATGAATGTAGATGTGGATGTATGCATGTAGATGTGTATGTATGAATGTGAAATTGGATGTATGATGTGGACGTACGAACATGGATATGTATGTAGAATAATGAATATGAAGATGTATGTGAGATAATGTAGTCTATATGAGTGAATGGATGAGAACGAGTACACACTGTGAATGGAATGTGGAATAAGTAATGTGGTCCGAGAGTGGATAATATGGAAAGACAAGTTCGTTATAGAAACTATATTTTGTGACTGTTTGTAAATGACTGTTTTATGTCAAGAATGCTGGAGAAGCATTTTGACCGTCTTGAGGATTAAGGTCATGAAGACCGAACTGATAAAGTTGCAACTGCTGACGGAGAGTCAATGGAGGACGTCTCGCGTAGCAAGGTGGTCGATCGAGGTCTTGACCAGCCTCGGTTCGATTTAAATGGTGAGCTTCCGGTACGGTGGATGAGGGACCAAGGAAGCGGCCTATGAGTGAAGCGCTAGGTCACCTGCGAAGGATCCTAGAGGGTGCTGACCATACGGTGCTCGGGCTCTGGGTCGCCAAAGATACCCACACGTGCGTCGTGGAAGATATTGGAACAAGGAGTAAGAATTATTTTCTGAAACCGGGCATGGATCTGGTTGATTGACCTTGCTGGTCCTCAACAGATGAGTCCATGGCTCTTTTATATGGATCTGTGGGTTGATCTTGCTGATCTTCCACAGAGAATTATCCCACATGTATGAGAAAAGCTAAGCTGTACTCTCCTCATATAAAAGGAGGACATTTCATGCAATGGAATACAAGCACAACAACTCAAGTCTTTTTATGAGTACAAGTTTTCATCTTGTAACCTAATTGAACTTGAGTCTAAACTTAATTAGCACACACTCATCACAATGAGTCTCCTTCATTTCTATCCACCTTAGATTAGTATTGTCATTAGTGTTGTCATTAGTGTAGGAGTAGATTTTGATTAGATAGAATTAGATAGGTTTCTTGTTTAGGAGATCTCGATCAGTGTATCTCAACATGGTATCAGAGCTTGGTTTTGCTCTCCTAGCTTAGTTTCAGCTCATTAGACTAGTGCTCTTTATTAGGGTGTGTTTAAAGATTTTCTTGTGTGTGTGAGTTAGATTAAGATCATAAGATCCCTCTCTTCCTCCTTCACCATGCTATAGTGTATTTTAGGATTAGATCATTAGAGCCTCAAAGGAAATCATCAGGAAAGAAGAGGTTGTTGGCGGGCATCATAGTTATAGCGCCAAGGTCATGTTGAGGCTTGCTGTAGTGTAAGTAAAAAGAAGAGAAGTTGTCGATTCAGTACCACATTAAAGGAAGAAGGCACAACCAAGAAAGGATAGGTGGAGGTGATTCTTTAAAAGGAGGGCATGTAGGAGCTGTATCGAGAGCATAGGAAGCCCTTAACAGAGAAAGTCGGCCAGTAGTGGAAGGCAGCAAATCACTGTAATCACCAGAGGCAATGATTAGCTAGCTTTGTGCTGTGTTGTTGGTACAAGCCAAGGAGCAGAACAAAGCCTGCATAGCTCACAAGACAAATACAGAGGAGAGACGGTCGAGCAGAACCGTGAGTAGCAGCAACAAAAAATAGTAGGCGGCAGCAAGCGGCTGTCATCAGTACGCCAGCATACAATCTCTTAACAGAACGATGCAAGACCTAAAACAGAGATGTGCGAAGCACCATGACTCTGTGAGAACTGTCGTGGTTCAACAGAGGCAGCGACCGCCGTCAGTAGAGAGAAAACTCCCAAGGGCGACAAGAAGAAGCTAAATCAGCGGCGGCGGGCGAACGAGCGTCGAGTTCGCAGCGGCAGACATCGAGTAAGGTTTTTTATAATTTAAAAAACATTAATAAACTAAGAGATAAGTATTTCTTGGTGTAAAAGAGATTCCCTTGGAGGTTGTTCATATCCATGGCACTCAAAAATCATCAAGCAAGTCATCATATGAACCATTATAGGCATCCTCATACCAAAATAAAGCATTTGCAAAAACCTTCACAAAGAATCAATCAAACCAATGTTCAAGCGGGCCAAAGGAGCCAACAATGGTGAAGAAAACATCGACTATGACATCATGTCCTTTCTCGAGAGAGCGGCATCGACACTGGATTATCATTGACAAAATACTCGAATCAAGGGAGAGTAATCTTCTAACAAAATCTTTGTAAGCAGCCAAATGAGCACGCAATAAAAAATCCTCACTACCCATCTCTTAAACAAAACTTTGTTGTAAACAAAATCCTATTTCCTACAAAAAGTGATGTACCTACCCTCTAGCACTGAAGATATAGCCAAGGTAGAAGAAATAGCCAAAAATTTGTAACCCTAATCTTAGAAGATACCTCTAGACCTCAAAGATAGGTCAAGTTTTTATCAAGGGGGGGTCCTCCCGCTTAAAGATGACCTCTAAGCCTCAAAGATAGGTCAAGTCACCATCAAGGGGGAGAAGTGCCAAAGTAGCACATGAGCCAAAGTTGCTCATAGCACATAGGGGAATGTAGAAAGTAAAAAGTCAAACAACATTTTGTAACCAACATTAAAACAACCTTGAGTAGCCCAAAGATTTGGCATAAAGGGAAGTTGTTAAGAAATATGGTACTTCTTCTTGTCGCCCTTGTAAGAGAAAAGCTAAGTTGTACTCTCCTCATATAAAAGGAGGACATTTTCAAGAAATAGAATACAAGCACAACATCTCAAGTCTTTTATGAGTACAAGTTTCCATCTTGTAACCTAATTGAACTTGAGTCTAAACTTAATTAGCACACACTCATCACAATGAGTCTCCTTCATTTCTATCCACCTTAGATTAGTATTGTCATTAGTGTAGGATTAGATTTTGATTAGATAGAATTAGATAGATGTCTTTTGTTTAGGAGAGCTCGATCCGTGTATCTCAACATTTGTCAAGTGAAAGCCATATGGGTCACATCCTCCCAGTGGATCTCCATTGCAGGAACAGGTCATCTTATGTCGACCGACCTGTAGCCTGTTGTTTAGCAGCCACTTCACCTATCACTTCTGGTGTGATTCTTCTTTCTCTAACTGTATATAAGTCTGCATTTGTGGGTTTCGATGTTATTGCAGCTAACTTGTTTCCCAGTAGTTCTTGCTATTATTAGTTATATGTATATTTTTAGAATAGCGATTTCTTTGAGGTTTCACTGCTAGAGGGCTCCATTCATTCTTTGCTGAAAAGTGATGTATTTTCTTTTGGGAACCCAAAAGCAAGTTTTATGCTTAGGCGAAGCTAGATTTACTAAATGTTTTTGTGCCACCCACCAGTATCCATTTACCACTGCATTGGGCATGTTTACATTTAGAAGAACTGAGACTTCACGAGATTCTTAGCAAAAACTTGGTTAGATTTCGGGAATGTTTTAGCTTCAGGGGGGGGGGGAGGGCAACAATGTCTCCAAATCTAGCTTTGGCTCTACTATACTTATTATAATTTTTCTTTGTGTATGTTGCCATATATATACAGGCAGTGATGTGTGTGAACACACTTAGGACCGCCGGGGCACTTTTTTCCCTCTTTAGGAGGTTTTTTCCCCCGGCTTGTATATACGCCCATCCTTCTAGGGCTAACTTATCTTTTGTACATTAACACAATCTAATACATTGTGTGTTGTGTGTATTCTTGCTTCTTCTTCTCCAAGCTTTGTGTGCTTTCCTGCAACCCTAATTCCAACAATTGGTATCAGAGCAGGCATCGGCTCCCAGGGCTACGCCGCCAGCATCCTCCGACTCACGTTCTCCGATTGAGGTGAGCTTTCACGAGCACTTGCAGGTCCTTATACTCTGTAAATAGGCCCACAGGGCTTTGCGTTCTCAGAAATCACATCTGAGGTCGTTTTGGGCTCCATTTTTGCATTTCAAGTTCTGCACAGGTGTTTTCGTCATTTTGTGCAGAAATTTCGACAGTGCAATTTTTTGCAAAACAGGCATACGTACTCTATTGTGGACCGTGCTACATAGCACGAGTTGTTTTTTGTTCAGTCTTTGCTTCATTACAGGTAGCTTTTGCATCAGTTTCAGTCAGTGGCCATGGCTGATAACAGCAATGATGTATTTCGCATGTTATCTGCTGATGACAAATTGGATGGAGACAGCAACTACCCACTTTGGGCATACATGATGCACCATGTTTTGGTTGCAAAAGGAGTGTGGAACATTGTGCAGGGTATGGATGTACGTCCAAGTTCTGTGGATGTAGGATCTGTTGAGGATGTTGCAGGTTCTAACAGCTCTACTGTTGCTACTGTTTTACCCACTGCTGAACAAGCTCATTTGGGATGGTAAAGATGCGCAGGCTCATGCCTTGATTGCACTTTTTGTCAAACATAACATCACCCCACATATTCATTCAGCTAAAACAGCAAAACAGGCTTGGGATATTCTAGCTGGTTTGTATGCAGGTCGTAACGAGGCAAAAATCTCTTACCTGCGTAAAGAGCTAGAATTGAAGATTATGCAGGAAGATGATGACATGAATGTTTTTCTTGCTGAGATTAAAGATCTCAAAGAACAATTGATTTCTGCAGGTGAGATTATTCCTGATCATTCTCTTGTGCAGACTGTTCTTGATGCTTTACCTGAGATATATCAGACTTTTGCTTCCACGTGGAGACTTCTTACTGAGGACAGACCTGATGCTGTCAAGTATGATACTTTAGTCAACAAGCTCTTGCAAGAAGCGCAGTCCAGGCAAAACAGGGCCAGGCAGCGTGCAGTTGATCAAGCATTTATTGCTACCCAGTAGTAGAGAAGAAGTGGTAAGGCAGCCCCTTCCACTGTTTCTTCTCCTATTAGTAGGTCTGCAACTTCTTCTCCTTCCACATGTAGCAATAATAAGTCTGAGAAGGCTCTTGATAAAGGCAAGAAAAAGACTAGGTGCAACTATTGTAAGGCAAATGATCATGTCATTAAGAATTGCCCTAAGCTAAAGGCTAAAGAGGCAAAGAAGAAAGAGTCAAATGTAGCCACAATAGCGGATGCTTCTACAAATGCAGATTCTGCAAATGTTGTGCAGGATACAGAATGGGCGTTTAGCGTGTATTGCTAGTATGACCAGTTTCTGTTGACTCTAATGTATGGTATTTTGACAGTGGTGCTACAAAGCACATTACCTCACATCGTGATGTGTTCACTTGTCTTGAGGATGTCTCTAATGGGAATACTATCACATGTGCCAATAATGCTTCTTACCCAGTGAAGGGCATTGGTAAAATTATGCTTACTGCTGCAAATGGCAGTGCTTTCACACTTTCAGATGCTTTGTATGTGCCAGGGATAAAGAAGAATCTATTGTCTGTCTCTGCGCTTGCTAGACTTGGACTTGTAGTCAAATTTGTGGATGACAGATGTACTGTTCATGATTTGACTTCTGGTGATATGATTATTGCATCTGGCACCTTGTTTCGTGGGCTGTATAGGCTCAATTCTTATGCCAAGTGTGTGGAAGATTCAGCAAATGCAGTTTCTGATGAAAAGGCAGTTTCAGATGCAAAACTATGGCATGCTCGTTTTGGTCATCTGAACTTTGCTAGTTTGCTGCGTTTGCAGAAATTTGATATGGTTGTTTCATTGCCACCTCTTGAGGCACCATTGAAACATGTTTGTGAAGGCTGTATTTTGGGCAAAATGCAGCGTTCTGCGTTTCCAAAGGATGGTTCTGTGTGGGCCACTCGCAAATTGCAACTTGTACATAGTGATGTATGTGGGCCTATGCAAACTCTGTCATTTGGTAAACACTTGTACTTCGTGACTTTCATTGATGATTACTCAAGGCATGCATGGGTATATCCACTGAAGGCAAAGTCCGAAGTGTTTTTGTGCTTCAAACAGTTTTTTCTTATGGTTGAAAATGTATCCATTTGTAATGTGGGCACCCTCCGTTCTGATCGAGGGGGGGAGTACATGTCTAAAGAGTTTGATGCATTTCTGGCTAGTCGTGGGATAAAACACCAATGTACAGTGCCGTATACCCCTCAGCAAAATGGTGTTGCTGAGAGGAAAAACAGGTCACTTATGGAGATGGCACGATGTATGGTCAAGAGCCAAGCTTTGCCACATGCGTTTTGGCTTGAGGCTGTCATGTGTGCTGCATATGTACTCAATAGGTGTCCCACTAAGGCCTTGCAGTCTATTACTCCATACGAAGCTTGGCATGGCAGGAAGCCTTCTATTGGTCACTTGCGTGTCTTTGGTTGCTTGGCCTATGCTTTAGTGCCTGTGCAACAACGCAGAAAATTGGATGATAAGGCTGTCAAATGCATTTTTGTTGGTTACAGTGCTGAGAGCAAGGGTTACAGATTGTATCATCCGCAATCAAAGCGTATCTTGATTAGTCAAGATGTTGTTTTTGTGGAAGATGCTGTGCAGCCTTTGTTATCATGTACCAAAGAGACAGGTGTGAGCTCACGGGATGTATTTGATACATTGTTGCCTCTGTTTATAGGTGGGAATTCAAATGTAAGTCCTAATGAGGCAAATATTCAGCCTATGCAGATATCAAATGACATCATAGATCAGCCCATTTCTGATGCAGATTTACAAGATGTAATTTCTGAGGATAGGGCTGAAAATGAGCAGGCTAGAGGTATGCCTAAATGGCTGGTGCAAACCTTGCGTGATAGTAAAATTGATGCACCTATATCTAGTCGTACTCGTTCAGGTTTTCAGCATGCCTCTCATGCATCAGATTGTTATGCTTTGGCTGTGTCTAGTATGTGTGAAGAGGAAGAACCTCTTTCATTTGATGAGGCACAAAAATCAGAAAATTGGTTGGCTGCAATGCAAAGTGAATATGATGCTATAATGAATAATGGTACATGGTCTTTGTGTGATTTGCCTATTGGTAAAAAGGCCATTGGATGTAAGTGGGTTTTTAAGTTGAAACGAAAGCCAAATGGCAGTGTTGATTGCTATAAGGCTAGACTTGTTGCAAAGAGTTATGCTCAAGAAAAGGGCATTGATTTTGATGAGACCTTTGCTCCCACTTGTCATATGACTACCATTCGTAGCATTTGTGCATTGGCAGCTCATAATGGTTGGAATGTACATCAGTTGGACATAAAGACTACGTTCTTGAATGGAGATTTGCATGAGGAGGTGTATGTATCACAGCCTCGTGGTTTTATTCAAAAAGGGCAGGAAAACAAAGTGTGCAGGTTGAAAAAGGCTTTATATGGTTTAAAACAAGCTCCACGAGCTTGGTATGAAAAGATACATGCATATTTGACTGCACATGGTTTTCAGAATAGTCCAACAGAAAGCACTTTATATGTTAAATGTGTGGATGATGTACATCTAATCATTGCTCTCTATGTCGATGACATGCTGCTCACAGGACCAAATGAAAGTCATATTGCTGATTTTAAGGCTGATTTGAATGCCTCTTTTGAGATGTCAGATTTGGGGCATTTGCATCATTATTTGGGGATACAATTTAAGCAGTGTGATGGAGGTATTGCTTTGTGTCAGACAAAGTATATTGAGACATTGTTGCGGAGATTTGGCCTTGAAGACTGCAAGCCTATTGCTACTCCAATGGAGACAGGTTTGAAGTTGAGTCTTCATGATGCTGGAGATCACTTTGATGTCGCTGTTGGTTGCCTCATTTATGTATGCATTACGAGGCCGGACATTCAGTTTGCAGTCTCACAGGTGAGCAGGTTTATGCATAGCCCAGGGTCTCAGCATTGGAAGGCAGTTAAACGCATCTTTCGCTACTTGAGTGGCACCATACATCTTGGGTTGTTTTATCCCAAGGGGGGATCATTGCCGCCAGATTTACATGCTTTTTCGGACTCAAATTGGGCTGGTTGCTATGACACAAGAGTGTCCACAAAGTGGTTTTTGTTTCATGCTCGGTAGCTCATGCATATCTTGGTTGAGCAAGAAGCAACCTACTGTGGCCACTTCTAGTTGTGAAGCTGAGTACAGGGCAGCTTTCACAGCTACGGTTGAGTGTGTGTGGCTCAGACGGCTTATGGCTGACTTGGGTGTTGGACAGGAGTCTGCCACCTCTATCTTCACTGATAGTCAGAGCGCATTGGCAGTTGCGAGAAACCCAGTTTTTCATGCTCGCACAAAGCACATTGAGGTGCATTATCACTATGTCAGGGAGAGACTCTCAGCAGGAGAGATCAGCTTGGCCTATGTACCAACACAGGACAACCTCGCCGATCTTTTCACAAAGGCGCTTCCTCGTAGAAGTTCAAAGCTTTCCACAAAGCTTTGGGCTTGCTCCCCTTTGTGAACTGATCTACTTCGGGCATGGCACTCCCCTATACATGAGTGCCAGCTCTCGTTCACACCATCACTCCCAGGGGGATTTGTTGCCATATATATATAGGCAGTGATGTGTGTGAACACACTTAGGACCGCCGGGGCACTTTTTCCCTCTTTAGGAGGTTTTTTCCCCCGGCTTGTATATACGCCCATCCTTCTAGGACTAACTTATCTTTTGTACATTGACACAATCTAATACATTGTGTGTTGTGTGCATTCTTGCTTCTTCTTCTCCAAGCTTTGTGTGCTTTCTTGCAACCCTAATTCCAACAGTGTATCTAACATGTAGTGCTTTGGTTCCCTTACTAAGCTCGACCATATTGTTGGCATACCATTAGTCATATATATAATGTTTACTCCATAGGGAAGCATTATTCTCATGGTATGATCCTTCTAGTTAAGGTTGCACTGTACTTGGCCATCGAGTTCTGGCTCACTATGATCTCTTCCGGCATCTCACCTGCATTCACAACATAAAAAATACCTCCAAAAGATCATTTGCAACATGGTAGGAAGTTATTAATATACCGAGGCATTTTGAATCATAACCATTAAAGGAACTTAGAACAAGATTTGTTTCCTTAAGTTTTGGTTTACCCATTCTTTTCCATGTTTTGTAGGACATAAGGTTTTTATCAGCTCTTGAATCTAAAAGACCCAGGGCTAGGAAAAACTTACTCTGCATTGGAAAACCCAACCAAAGGTTGCCAGGAGCAACATACTCCTCATCATCATCGAGATTGTGCATCAAAGCACCTAGCTTTATTTATATATGTTTTGTTTCTGTAAGATCCCTGTCCCCACCGTGCACAACAAATTCAGGGGTGCTAGCAGCGAAAGTAGCACTTCTTGCGCGGGGCAGGGTCCCACACTCGGGCCTCGCCCATGGATATCCGGACAAGAGACTAATCCATCGGTTTTTCCAAAATCAAACCTAAAAAAAAACTTCCTTTGTCCGGAAAGCACGGGCGATTCCACCAGGATAACTTTTCCCTAACATAGTCAAAAGCCTTAACTAACTGAGCTCATCTGACCAAACCCGTAAGTCCCATAGTCAGATCAGGGAAAAATACTGTACTTGGATCATACAGACCAACGCTATTTTTCTCATTAAGAGGCACAGCCGGTTGATTCTTCTCCATAGAACAATTTTTGTCCGAAATTTACTTCATCTATCGAACTAAACAGAAATTGAGTCTCGATTTACGGATCCATCAGTCGAGCCTAACCCCATCTAGTCCCATGGGTTAGCCAACCACCCAACCACTGTAGTGATGGGATCCAATTAGGAATCTGGTTAGGTTTTGTCCTGAGTACCAAGAAAAAGAGTTCCCAGGCCCCCTAGTCGGATGTTCATGCAAACATAAAACTAGTCACACCACTTACACACCCAATATGAAATTGCCTTTTTCTTAGCATCAGCTATCTTTAAAACAATCCTTTAATGAAACCATTGTGTCACTAATCACAATCCTCAAAATCTCTGGTTGAATCCTTATTTCCAATCATTCCTTCATCAGTGTACTTATGGCATCATTCGCAACCAGAATGCTCACCACCTGTTCACTCATCAGGGGCCTTTTCGATAGTTCTTAGCTCATAGTAACCGGCAATATATTCACATAACAAAAGGAATCTCCGTGGAAGATCAGCAAGATCAACCAACAGATCCATATAAAAGAGTCATGGACTCATCCGTTGAGGACCAGCAAGGTCAATCAACCAGATCCACACCCGAATTCAGAAAACAACTCTTACTCCTTCATCCAATATCTTCCCTGACGTACTTGTGGGTATCTTCGGCGACCCAGAGCCCGAGCACCGTATGGTCAGCACCCTCTAGGATCCTTCGCAGGTCACCTAGTGCTTCACTCATAGGCCGCTTCCTTGGTCCCTCATCCACTGTACCGGAAGCTCACCATTTTAATCAAACCGAGGCTGGGCCTCGGCCGACCTTGCTACGCGAGACGTCCTCCATTGACTCTCCGTCACATAGCAGTTGCAACTTTAACAGATAGATCTCCACGACCTCATTCACAAGACGGTCAAAATGCTTCCCCAACATTCTTGACATAAAACAATCATTTACAAACAGGTCACAAGTACAGTTTCTATAATGAATTCTCGTCTTTCCACATTATCCCTCATCAGTCCACATTACTTATTCCACATTATCCCTCATCTATAATGAATTCTCGTCTTTCCACATTATCCCTCATCAGTCCACATTACTTATTCCACATTCCATTCATATGTGTACTCATTCTCATCCAATCACATCATTTTCCATCTCATCACATCAGATTCATTCACATCACATATCATTTTTTCACATCCCAATTCACATGCCATCACATCTCATCCATTCACTCATATCGACGTCACATCATTTCACATACACATTCGCATTCATTATTCCACATACACATCCACATTTGTACATCCACATCCATACATCCACTTCCACATCCGCATTCATACATACATATCCATATCCACATCCATACATCCACTTCCACATTCATACATCCACATCCATACATCCATTTCCACATCCACATCCACATCCATACATCCATTTTCACATCCACATTCATACATCCATATCCATATCCACATCCACATTCATACATCCACATCCCCATTCATACATCCATATCCACATCCACATTCATACATCCACATCCCCATTCACACTCATACATCCACATCCACATTCATACATCCACTTCCACATCCACATCCACATTCATACGTCCACATCCCCATTCATACATCCACATCCATATCCACATTCATACATCCATATCCACATTCCACATTCATGCATCCATATCCACGTTCTCATTCATACATCCACATCCACATCCACATTCATACATCCACATCCACATCCACATTCCACATTCATACATCCATATCCACATTCTCATTCATACATCCACATCTACATTCATACATCCATATCCACATTCCACATTCATACATCCATATCCACATTCTCATTCATACATCCACATCCATATCTACATCCATACATCCACATCCACATCCATACATCCATATCCACATTCCACATTCACATTCACATTCACATTCACATTCACATTCACAAACATCCTCATCCATTCATCCATTTACATTTATCTGATTCATATCACTTCCATCCATCCATTTACATCTATCTGATTCCTATCACATCTCATCACATCTATTTATAGAATGTAAGAGAATTCTAATTTTTTTGATATAAAGATTCTTTACGCATCTAATTAGGCGTAAAGACAACTTTAGTAGGAATAACACTTTTATAAAAATCTTTTTATTCATCTATTTATGCATAAATTCAATTTTAACGAAAATAACACTTTCGAATTAAAAATAACCTTTTATGCATTTTACTATGCGTAAATTCCATTTTAATGAGAATAACACTTTCAAAATAAAAATAAATCTTTTATGCATCTATCTATGCGTAAATTCAATTTCAATGAAAATAATACTTTCGAAATAAAAATAATTCTTTTATGCATCTTTCTATGCATAAAATCAAAATTGATAAGAATAACTCTGTTGGATTAAAAGTAAAATTCTTTATGCATCTATTTATGCATAAAATCAAAATTGAAAAGAATAACTCTTTTGGAATAAAAAATAAAATTCTTTATGCATCTTTCTATGCATAAAATAAAAATTGATGAAAATAACTCTTTTGAATTAAAAATAAAATTTATGCATCTTTCTATGCATAAAATAAAAATTGATAAGAATAACTCTTTTGGAATAAAATAAAATTCTTTATGCATCTATCTATGCATAAAATCAACATTGATGAAAATAACTCTTTTGAATTAAAAATAAAATTCTTTATGCATCTATTTATGCATAAAATCAAAATTGATAAGAATAACTCTTTTGGAATAAAAAATAAATTCTTTATGCAATACTCATAGTCAACTCTTCATCTTATGTGAGCATTTACTCATTTTTGGGTATTTTTCTTTTTCAAATTGGATTTATCTCGTCCCCACACATGGATTGATCTTATTGGCCCGTAGGAACCTTAATTGGACCATAATCCAAATTTTTTTGAAAATCTAGACCCTTAGGCTAAGGTCCTTTATACCCATTTTCAATTATTTCCAATTGCACATTGGAAAGTTCTTTTTAAGTTTCTGTTTCAGGAGAATTCGTTTTAGATACTAGGAAGATTTTTATATCAAAAAATATCTCAATTTTGGACTACCTCCCTCTAGCCATTTTCTCTCTCTAGGTCAAAACAGGGTAATTTTATTTTTTGAGAATCTTACAGTTTCTTATTTGTTTTGGTTTTTTTGTCTCGGGCCTTGCCTTCCAGCAGGGTCAGTCTTCTATTTTATTTTTTGAGATGTTTCTTTTGTTGAGCTTTATGCATTTCATTCAACATGGATTTAGTCAAGGGTCCATAGAATTTATGCAATTTGCTTCCATTCACAAAGGAATCAAAGGGGATTCCATCTAAGGTTTCGAGCCTTACTGATCTAGAGGTTGTAAATTCAGAAATTCAGAATGGTCCCATACCCATTAGTTTCAATTTTTGTTTCTTCTTTTTGATTGCATACATAAGTACAAGATCTCTTTCCTTATTCACATTTAACCACCTATTTGTCAAACTAAGTCTGTCGACATAGTTTCTCAACATAGAGGCCATATGCCGCTCGTAGCTTGGTTTTATCTAGCTACTCTAATTGGAACAATCTACTTGGTAATTCATGCCGCTCGTAGCTTGGTTTTATCTAGCTACTCTAATTGGAACAATCTACTTGGTAATTCATGCCGCTCGTAGCTTGGTTTTATCTAGCTACTCTAATTGGAACAATCTACTTGCTAATTCATGCCCTTCAATCTTTTCAGTGTGCTACCCTTAAAGATGGAATTATGAACTCCATAGGCATGATTGCTTCCAAGCCATATACCACTTAGTGAAATGCACTTAGTGAAATGGTGTCATGCCAATGGCTATTTTTTGTAAGCTATTTGATAAGCCCGAAGTGCAGCCAGAAGTATCTGTTCCCAATCATTTTGCTTCTCATTAACTATTTTAGTCAAAGAATTTTGTTTTTACTTTTAGCTTGTCCATTAGTTTTAGGATAATATGGAGAAGATTTCCGATGCACAATCATGAATTCCCCCAAAAGAAAATGTACAACTTCATTTATGAAATGTGTTCCCCTATCACTCACTATTTCCAACAGGTAGCCATAGTGGGTAATAATATACTCATAGAAAAACTTTGTTGTAATATGAGCATCAGATTTTACTTTGGCATTGGCTTCCGCCCATTTTGAACAATAGTCCATGGCTACAATGATATATCTTGCCCTTGTAGATTTTTCTACTGGACTTATAGGATCAACAAAGTCTAAGCCCCATTTTTGGAGGAAACCAAGTGACATGAAAACAGTCAATGGTATTCTATCTTTGTGAGTGATGTCAAATCATTGGCATTCATTACGTCTTTTAACAAATTCTACGGCATCTCCAAATAATGTAGGCCACCATAGCCCAACCTAAAGGACTTTCTTAGCTGCTGTGACTTTAACTTTGAAATGCCCCCCAGCTAAGCTGAGCTTCCTCTAAAATAAGAACATATTCCACCTCTGGTACATATCGTCATAGAATATCATCTTTACCTAGCCGTTAAAGTTATCCATAGATTAATTGAAAAGGTGTTGTTAATCGTATCAATTTTCTGACTCTATCTTTGGGCATAGCCTTGTCTACAAGTAAAGAATTGGTCAAGAAGTTTACTATATCAATTCTCCACTCAAGAATTATATCCACTTGAAATAAGGGAGCATCAAGGAGATCATCATCTACCCCCATTGTAGGTTCTCCATTTTGAATTTTGGATAAATGATCACCATGCACATGCGTGGATCCCTTACGTACTATAACCATAAAGTCAAAATCCATCAAGATGAGTAACCATCTTCTAATGCATCCTGTAGTACATGGTTTATGTACAAAGTAAAGAAGAGCTTGGTGGTCAACAAAGAACACAAATTTGTTTTCTAACAACTAGTGTCATAACTTTTTTACTGCATAGACCATGGCCAATCCTTCCCTCTCAGTAGTTGTGTAATTTTGCTTAGAATCATTGAGCTGTCTACTAGAAAAATTGATAGGAAAATCCATATTATGTTCTCTAGGTTGAGCTAGTATACATCCAATAGCAAATGCAGAGGCATCAATGTGCACATGGAAGATTACATCCCATTTTTGTGCTTTTAGTATGTGAGCCATTTTATCATATGATTCTTGACATTCCTCTATCCATAAAAATACAATCAAAAGTTTGTACAAAGGTCTTGCATTTTTCACATACATGAAGATAAATCTTCTGTAATAGACATGACCCATGAACCTTTGCACTCCCTTGGGATTTGTTGGTGGAGGTAATTCGAGAATCACTCTGATTTTACCATCATCCATGAAAATACCATTTTTAGAGACTATGTGTCCCAAGATTACTCCATGCTTTCCCATGAATTGGCATTTCTATGGATTCATAGAGATTCTATAGAGTCTACATCTGAGAAACACCTTCCTTAAGCAGCTCCCTTTGTAAGGTTGCATAAGCATTAGTCAAACCAAAAGGCACACCTTGTAAGAAAAAGTTTCCCATTCAATAATGAAAGTATCTTATGTTGATCAGCAAGATCAATTTGAGCTTGATTGTAGCCAGAGAAACTGTCCAGAAAGCTATAAGACTCCTTGCTAGCCACCCTCTCTAATACATGTTCAGTACATGGCAAAAGATAATGGTCCTTAACTATGGTTGCATTGAATTTCTTCAGGTTAACACACACTCTGCATTCTCCATTCTTCTTTGGCACAACCACAATTGGTGAAACCCATTTAGTGTGTTCAATTTCATAAATAAAATTAGCCTTGATGAGCTTGTCAAGTTCCTCTCAAACTAATTTTGCATAATTAGGATTCATAGGAAGAGACTGTGCCTTACTAGCCGGGCATCATCCATAATAGGAATAGTGTTCTTGCAAACTTCAAGTGTGACAATCCTTTCATATCTGTGTATTTCTAGGCAAACACATCTTTGAATTCCTTCAAAAGATCAATAATATCCTTATCCTCCTCTTCTGTTAGGTCTGGTAGCAATGTAAACTGACTTAGGCTCTTCATCAAGTCCAGCATGATTAACTTATTTGACCTCAGTTGGTCCTTCATATGAGGGTCCTGCACTTTCTACCTTAGTTCTCGTAGCCTTTTCACCATAAACAATGCATTCTCCTATGTTATAGTTTCGAAAATACTCACGACCTCATTCACAATACGGTCAAAATGCTTCCCCAGCATTCTTGACATAAAATAGTCATTTAAAAAGAGGCCATAAATACAGTTTCTATAACGAACTCTCGTCTTTCCACATCAATTCACATTACTTAATCCGCATTCATTTCATATGTATTCCCATTCTCATCACATCATTTTTCCATCTCATCACATCTTTCTTCATTTATCCGGATTAGATCTCATCCACTCGCATCTACCCATATCCACATCTTATCACATCATATTTATTCACATCACATATCATCCATTCAAATCTATCCCAATTTACATCACATCCATTTCACATCACATCTCCTTCATTCACATCTATCCCAAATCACATCCACATATATTCATGTCACATCACATTCTTTCACATACATCCACATCCATTGTTTCACATACATCCACATCCATTCTTTCACATACACATCCACATCCATTCTTTCCTCGAAACTGGCAAAAGAATTTGGTCTTGATCATAGTCTGATTCAAGGTTTGAGTCGGATAAGATTTTTTCTAAACTATCTTTCTCGAAAAGGTTTGATAATTCAGTTACTATTTTATTGAATTTCTTTCTTTGAATATTCACTTAACTGTTTTCTAAATTAATTATGAATTCCAATGAGGAATAAATTAATCATTTATCTGAATATTTTGATCTCGATAGATCTCTTGAATTTTCTTTTTACAATCCGGGTGACTATAAAACGATAGAAATTTCTCTCTTAGAGTATTTAATTATTCATTTATCAGATACTCATAGAATTTAAACATAGAATTTAAGAGAATTCTAATTTTGATATAAAAATTCTTTACGCCTCTATTTATGCATAAAAATCAACTTCAATGGGAATAACACTTTTATGAAAATCCTTTTATGCATAGAATTGAATTTAATAAGAATAACACTTTTGAAATAAAAATAATTCCTTTATGCATCTTTCTATGCACAAAATTAAATTTAATGAGAATAACACTTTTGAAATAAAAATAATTCCTTTATGCATCTTTCTATGCATAAAATCAAATTTAATGAGAATAACACTTTTGAAATAAAAATAATTCCTTTATGCATCTTTCTATGCATAAAATCAAATTTAATGAGAATAACATTTTGGAAATAAAAATAATTCCTTTATGCATCGTTCTATGCATAAAATCAAATTTAATGAGAATAACACTTTTGAAATAAAAATAATTCCTTTATGCATCTTTCTATGCATAAAATCAAATTTAATGAGAATTACACTTTTGAAATAAAAATAATTCCTTTATGCGTCTTTCTATGCATAAAATCAAATTTAATGATTAATATCAGTGATATCCATGCATATTCATAGGTGAATATGTACATGGAGTAATTAGAATATTTCTTTTAGATGCAAAAATGGTGGGAATTACTCTTTTGGAATAACATAAAAACAAACTTTCTTTTCCACAAAATTCTGGAAAATTTTGCCATAACCTCCTTTGTATGGCTGAACATTTCTCATTTTTAGCATTCTATTTTTGACTTAAATTAACCCAAATTAGATTCCAAGAACTCTAATCTACACCATTTTCTAAAATCAAGAGAGTAAACAATAAAAAGAGTAAATTAATCTTTCTAGGATTAAGAAAGGCTGGAATGTAAAGAAAAGAAGGGGGGTGGCCTTTTCATCAAGGCATAGCATTTTAATTTAATTTAATTAATTGCAAAACATAAAAATTAAGAAAACCATAGATTCTTCATTAAACAAATAAGAAAATTAGCTTACATGGAGCTTGTAAGCTCTCCTTTGGCTTGAGGGATTGAGGGTTCTACTCTTGTTTGAATCAAGAGTGGCCACCAATTCACTTTGGAGAGGATTAGGCAAAAAACAATTGAATTATTAAAAAATTCAATGTAGATGGCTCAGGAGGACAGGAGCGGAGTAACAGTGCATAAACACCATTAATCTTTTACAAAGGGGGAGGCTTCTATTTATAGGAAAAAGTGAGCCTCTAACCAAGAAAACTGATTCTAGAATTTTTCAGATCAGTTTGGTCAATTACCATTTTTGGGTCAGTTTAGCTTATTTTTTGGATCTAGTTTTGAAATAGGAGAGAGGAGAGATGAATATCTCATTTTTTTATTTAAAATTGGGGTAATGATGAGAAAAAGGTGCCTACTTCATGAGGGGAGATCCCCACTCTGAGGTGTCAAAATTCAGTTTTTTTAGTCCTTTTCTTTGGTCCTTAGTCCACTCTTCATCTTATGTGAGCATTTACTCATTTTTGGAGGAGTTTTTCTTTTATTCTTCAATTTATCTCCTCTCTACATTTGGATTAATCCTATTGGTCCATAGAAACCTTAATCCAAAATTTTCAAAAAATCTGAACCCTTAGGGGGACTGAGGTCTTTTATGCACATTATAATTTATTTCTAATGCACCTCAGGAATTTCTTTTTGAACTTCTGTTTCGGGGAAATTTATTTTAATAAGAAGGGATATTTTTCCATCCAAAGATATCTAAAAACTGAATTATCTCTCTCTAGAACATTTTCTCTCTCTAGGCCAAAACAGGTAGAAACAAGATCTTTTATTATTCTGAAAAAGGGGATTGATTATAGGGGAAGAAACTGGACATCTTGAGGGGCTGGGGAGGAATCTTACAATTAGCCAAATTGACTTTGATCGATTTCTCATCTTTCTGAAGATAAATGCTATTCGTGAATCATCAACAACTGTCTCATGAATGGACTTCCTAAAATAACATCATAGTTAGTTGGCCTTGGGAAATCCATGATAATAAAGGTATGCTCAAAGTTTATGCCACATGTTTCCATGTGCATTCGACTGACCTTGCCAAAACAAATGGCCATCAAGAGAACCATCTGTGCCATTTTAACCAACACACTCGTGGGCTCAAGTTTTGGATTTTCCCACTTCCCTCAGCATGTCTTAGTGGCTATGCTCACCCAAGCTCTGCCATCAAGTATGGCTAGAATTTTGTATCCCTTATATGATATCGAAAGTGTAACATTCATGTCTTCACTTTCATAATAGGGTGAAAGCTTGATAGGGTGGTACACTTTCTACCAGTTGCATTGGTAGACAAGATTGGAGTAGACAAGATTGTCTACAATAATTTTACATTCCTTGGGTGATGATTTTGTTTTTGGAGGATAAATTTGACTTTAGGAAAACATATAGACCTTGCAGAGTAAAGAGGCCATTATTAGACTTCCTTTCTGTTTCCTAACCTTCACTTCTAGGATACTGAGGAAGAGTTCCCAAAGATCCCACAAGGGAATCAAGGTCACTTCCATATTTCCAAGATCCCATAAAAGAATTTGCATCAATGATTGAAGGCACCTTAGATCTTTGAGGAGATCTAGGAATTGTATGTTGTCAAAGATCCTTGAGATATTGGTCAGGTTGTTCAAAGAAATATGAAGGAAGGGATTCTTGCTCCACTTGACAATTTAAGTTTTTGGGTTTGCATGGAAGATTTTTGTGCACTTCATTGTCCTTCATTATATGTAAATTCATCATTCTCTCTTCTTTCTCAGTTTTGATTGATCCAAACTCAAAGTCTGGCACCATCAAGACTTCATCTTCCATCTTTGGTATTACTGAGAGTAGTGCGGGGGGACAAGATTGAAGTGTCTTCACTGGCCCAAACACACTCTCTAACTCCAATTGAGTTTGTTTAACCAAATTTGTAGCTGCCTTAAGTCGTTCTTTTTTTTCCACAGGGCTAGGATATTGTATCAACTTTTTAGGTAGCTTTTGCAAATTTTGTTCTAGACTACCACCAATGGCTTTTTTGCTATAGTTTAAAGTTTAATCAGCAGGGATAGAAAGAGACAATTCTGAAGAAGATGATTTCAATCTATCTTGGATTTCAACTTTATCCTTGTCGTTACCAACAACTAGGATGCTCTTCTTGTTGTTGTGTTTCCTTCTCTTTTTTGCATTTTTACTAGAATTTATATCAATTTCAGTTGCTTCCTTTTCTAGGGCTTGCTTGGCTTGAGATCTTGTTAGTACTACATTGACTTGACCCAAAGAATTCCCAGCATGTTCAAAGATATTTTTGGTCCAAGAGGACCACTACTACTGGAAGGTTGGGTGGTACGGTAAGGGTAATCTTTCAGCAAATGCTCTATACTACAATCATTGCACCATCTATCTAGAGGAACATGATTTGTTGCAGCTAGGCTATTCTTATAGACTTTATTCGGACATTCTTCTTTTATTTGAGGACCACCACATGCATAACAAGAGAGAGGAGCTCATCTAGTCATAATATTTATGTCTCTTCCTCGTGCTGATGTAGCTATATTCATCAAAGATGTATATTCATCAGATGTTACCAGAGTCTTAGCATTTTCTCCAAGTATTTCATAATCAATTTCAGGCACTAAAGTCTCTGAGGTTATTTCATCTTCAGCTCCCACTTGGTGAATAGGAGTTACTCTTGGTGGAGCTGGTTGAGGAGACAATACAGGTGGAGACATTTCAGCAGGTTTAATACTACTCCCCATGACATTTTTGTTATGGTTAACTACTGGTGGTACCAGTGAAGCAAGTGGTCTATAAGGAGAAGGCAATGCCAGGGTTCCCATTGCCGGGTTAGCTTTGAGTGCCGGATTAAATCTATAGCATCGGCTTGTATCATGATTACCCATACCAGCACAATAGCCACACCTTATATTCGGCCTTTGTTTTAAGTGAGGACATTCTGTTGTCGTATGATTGGATTTGCAATATGCACACCAAACCATGTCCCTCTTAGGATAGAGGTGGGGATTTCTTGCCTCTTTTGGAATGATCTTAAATTCATCTTTTAACTACTTTAGCAGTTTTCTAATCAAATCAAGGTCATCTTTTCTTTCATCATTCCTACATCCGCATGATCTATCACTTCCTAATACCATTTTGAATGATGCTTCAGAGCCATGAATTTCTTTGGGTGGTCCCATAAAGTTATCATTGTAATCAATGGCATCCATGCACACTCATTGAAGGTTTTATGCCTTTGTGCGTACAGCTTATCATTCAATCTTTCATTTTGTAAATCTTCTAAGAAGAGCGAGATCAATCGTGTCCGGCTAGGTTGCTCTTCAGGTTCACACCTGTTATAAAGATACTTAGCTTTGTTGATATATTCTCAAATCGTCTCTTCTTGTTTTTGTTTAAGAGTATTGAGTTGGTTCACCTCCACTTGGCACCAATATTGGTATAAGAAATAAAAAAGGATTGCTTCAAATCTTCGTAAGTTTCTTTTCCCTTTGATTCTAAAATTTTGAACCATTTAGTAGCCTCATGCTCTAGGGTGAATCCAAATGCTCCGATCCTTGTGGGATCGTCATTAACATATAGAGCTTCATAGACTTTCCCAAAGGTTTCTAAATTACCATGGCCATCCCCAGTCCCGCTGAATTTGGGCATAGCCTTGGATACACTCCAGAATCTAGAGTTTTGTCTATCACATTCCCTTTCTCGAGGTCCATGTGGCAAAGCTGCCATAGGAGCTAGAGGTTCTCTAGCCGCAACTGCTCTTGCAATAGCTTCTTCTATCCTTATGGCATTCTTAGCATATACCATTCTTGGTGGTGGTGTAGGATTAACTAGAGGTTCTACTAGAACTAGTCTATCTAGTGGTGCAGGATTAACTAGAGGTTCTACTAGAACTAGTCTATCTAGTGGTGGAGGAACATGAGTCCTCGCGGCTACACCACTCCCACAGCTAGAACTGTGTGCACTTGTGGGTGAGTGTAAGTAGGAAGAGGATTATTAAAAGACTAAGGTCATGTGAAGGCTTTTATGTATGGAGCAAGAAGCCTAGTTGTATTTGAGCAACTTAATAAGAAAGATATTTTTCTTGTATTTTGTGAGTCCCTCTCCTCCACATACATCTAGCATGAGCACCACGAATTCTAACATGGTATCTAGAGCTTTGGTTGATTAGGCCCCTTTGTGGTGTAGATTAGGTCATTTTGCTTCACTTTTCCTTATCCTTTCACTTGTGGAGATGAACCCCTTGGTAGTGGAGGAGCTCTAGCAGCTCGTGGAGGCCACAACTCGCCGAGCTTTCTTCAAGGGAATTGTAGAGGACATCCGGGCGTATACTTTCGTATAGTCCATCAGTTGAATTGGGCGCTTTCCATCGCGGCATTACCGCCTCTGCAGGCTGGTGCATATTCTGTGGCTGTAGTCGTGGTCGTACAAAAATACGATGCCTACAGTTGATCATTAGCAACATGGGCTTAGGGCTTGTGAAGCCCATTGTCTCAAGAGCATCCAACTAGAATTTCATGTCCAATGGTGCATCCTCGCACGCGCTATAGTAGAAAAACCACACACACACCCTTCTCCTACCCTTTTACATGACCTTAGTCTTTTAATGTATTAAAAGACTAAGGTCATGTAAAAGGGTAGGAGAAGGGTGTGTGTGAATGGACTTATGGTCCACTAGCTCACCTATTTAAAGGTGAAGCTAGGAGGCATTTTGTATTGAGCAAGGCCTAGTTGTATTTATAAAAAACTTAATAAACAATATATTTTTCTTGTATTTTGTGTATCCCTCTCCTCCACATACTTGATCTAGCATGGGCACCACGAATTCTAACGTGGTATCAGAGCAAGAAAACAGAGCAAGAAAAAGCATAATTATGAAGCTTTAATGGTGAGCTTCAATGGAGTTTGAAAGTGTTCCTTAACACTAATTAAGCTCTCTAAATCAGTATTCATGGTTGGGCACAAACCCTAAGTGCTAAACCATAAGCTTAACCATCTTAATCTCCTATTTATACAACATCCTTGGCTTGATTAAGGGTTGTTGCACTCTCATAAGCCTTTCTCTTTCTAATTAAGCCTAAATATCATAAATTTTTGGTTTTTTTCTCTTCATATATTAGCCCATTACTCTCTAATAACCTCCTTCAATACCCAATGTCAAAGGAAAACACCCAAATCAAGAAGTTCTCGGGAGAGGGCTTCCACACTTGGCAAGTCCTTGTCAAGTACAAGATGATGTCCAAAGGTTTTTGGCCATTCATCTCTTGCACTAAGGTTATTGATCGAGGTAAGGCTGAAGATATTGAAGATGATGAGAGGGCTCAAGCCATCGAGTCATGCTTCATCTTGATGAGGCTCTCATTCACCATGTGGACCAGCTTCCGATCTGCAAAGGAGAAATGGGATGAGCTTGATAAGCTCTATGGAGCTCGTGGTAAGAATTCCAAGATCTCACTTAAAATTGAATTTTTTAGCTTGGAACTCAAAGAGGGAGACGGCATTGGAGCCTTCATCTCTCACTTGAAGGGCCTTATGGCTCAACTTGCATAAGTGAATGCGAGAATGGATGAAGATGATGCAGTGGTTGTTTTGCTAAAAGCAGTCAAGAAGGTGTACCCCACCTTAGTCACCACCCTGAAGAACATACCTAATCCCACCCTCGAAGGAGTCATTCAATCTTGTCTTGATGAAGAAAAGAGGCCAAAGGGAGGAGCTGAATCTTCAAATGCAACCACTTCATCGAATATGGAACAAGCTTTGTCACATCAAGTGGTCAAAGTAAAATAGGCCCATTGCAAAAAGGTGGGTCATTTGGCAAATAATTGTTGGATCAAATATCCCAACAAAATGAAATGTAACAAGTGTAAACAAACAGGACATATTACTTCTAAATGTCCTAACAAAGAGATAGAGGCTAACTTTGTATCAACCTCTAACTCCTCTGAGCACCTGTTTTAAATCTCAATGTAACAACACCTATATTCCTAAACCTTGTACGCCTAATGTTATAAAGGCAACCTATGTCCAATACCACCTATTCCAATTCTTTCATAGTTGGTATTGAGGGAGGGTATTAAAAGACTAAGATCATGTAAAAGGGTAGGAGAAGGGTGTGTGTGTGAAGGGACTTAAAGTCCACTAGCTCACCTATTTAAAGGTGGAGCTAGAAGGCTTTTATGTATGGAGCAAGAAGCCTAGTTGTATTTGAGCAACTTAATAAGCAAGATATTGTTCTTGTATTTTGTGAGTCCCTCTCCTCCACATACTTGATCTAGCATAAGCACCATGAATTCTAACAAGGATAACGTAATCTTGCGTTTGGATTTGGACCTATTGTTGCATTTGTTGGTCCGATCAAAGTTACCAATGGATGAGAAAAAGAATGTTCACCCAAAGAAATAGGTGGAACCACAATATTGATATAGTCATAAGGCATAGCGCCTGTAGGTTCCGCCCCATAAGTTTCTGCTAAAGAATCTGGAACTACAAAGCCATAGGGTGGTGGAGGAGTAGTGGGCAAGATTCTTTTGTCATGGTTGCTATTGTTATGACCCATGTTATTTGAATAATAATCATGGTCATTTAAATTTGTATATATTTTTTTTATGATGCCTATTTCTCATCATGAACACGTTAGGATTGATTGATGTGATGTCAATTGATTATCACTACTGACATGGTTTATGTTTATGAGTTTAGGTGATGAGGTGTGCAAGGGTACCGATTTAGGTGTTGCACAGTGCGAGGGTACCGATTTAGGTGTCGCATGGATGGTGGATTGAGTCATGGCGTGTGGACTGATCTCACAATATTTTGTGACTGTATTATGGCGATTGATATTATTTTGACATCAGTGTGATGTGTGTGTGTGTGCATGCGTCAATTTATTGTACAGTGTGCGTACAAGCACTAGTTGATTTATTTTGTAATGTGCACAAGTTAGATTATTGTATTAGAAAAATAGTGCAAACCTTAGAAGGTTTGAGGACAAAGGTTAATTGAGGACAAAGGTTAATTGAGGACAAAGGCTAATTAAATGGCAAAGTCCAAATATGGATGTATACTTTATTTTTGGCTGAAAGCCTACTTTTGGGAATATATCAAAAATACCCACGCGAGAAGAAGCCACTCACGTTGGGGGGGAAGATTGCACCTAGTCTTGTGTTGCCTTGTGTTGATGGTGATGTATTTCTTTCTCTTGCTCTATGATTTGATATGTGCTTTAATTTTCAATTTAATTCAAGTAGTTGTTTTGATATTTGATATAATTTTTATGACTCTTTTGATTATTTCCTTTAGAAAATTAAAGGTCCGGTTGCAGTGGTATCAGAGCTTTGGTGTAATTTAATTTTCTTGAAGGCGATCAAAAGAGGTGAAAGAGACAAAAAGAGAGGTGATTTTGGTAATTTTCTTGAATTTTAATTGAAGAAAAACACGTTTAGGGATTTTTGTTTATGTATGGATCAAATTAAGCTTGTTTTTGACAATTGGGTAATCAATCTCCATCAATCTATTGCCCAAAGGGTAAAACTAGGTGGAAAACCATTAGTGGGTTTCTCAAAACCATGAAACCACCTTCCTCTTCTCTAATCCTCTTCCTAATCTGTCTGTATGGATGGGTTTCAAAATTGATAGCCAATCCTGCTTAGCTTTCCAATTGCTAAACCATTGAGGGAGGAAGCAATCTATAATGGACGGTGTATAATTCACCAAGAGCTAATTTATAATTTATGGAGAAATAAGCTCTGTGAGAAATTAAAATTCTGAAAATTGATCTTTCTTCTCTTTCTCTCTCTCCCTCCTTCATACCCGAGCGACAGTGCACAGCGCACAATCGTTCCTCTCTCCATCCGGCCGACGGCCTGCGCCCTGCGCATCATGAAGGGCAGCTTCATAGATTTTAAAATATATATATATATAAATTTTCAATTGATTTTTTTCTCTCTCTCCCTCCTTCATACCCGGCGGCGAGCTGCGAATTAAGGGAGATGAGGAATTTTCAGGCCGGCGGTTGCGCAAATAGGAGGCGATGAATTTCCTGAATTTCTTCTCTCCATCCCGTCGACGAGACGGCTAGCCCTGCGAATTCAGGGGGAGAGGGGAATTTTCAGCAAATTTACTTAAAAGCCTTGTTATTACAAAGCTTATATTATCTAAAAGCTTTATAAGCTTAAATTGTTTATTTATTTTTTATATTAGATACTGAATTTTCTTTTTTTTAGTGGGCTGCGTTCTAACGATTGGCGTTGGGCATTGGCAAGCTTTAATAGTAAAGCCTTCATAAGCTTTTTAATAAGTTTAATATTAAAATCTTTATGAGATAAAGCTTAGTATAAAGTTTTAAATTTTTTTAAAGGAGACCATATTTATAAATATATCATCTCTTCTCTAAATTTGGGTTAGCTGAGCTCTTCTCTAAATTTGGGTTAGTTGAGCTCATAGTTTCAGGTTGAAAAATGCTTGAAAAAACTTTTATTATAAAGCTTTGTTAAGTTTTTTTTTAAAAAAAAAATAAGCTTTGTGTAATATGATCTTTATGTAAGCTTTTTCACGAGTCGACCATGAGGATGAACTAACAATGATGATTTAGTAAAGTTACTTTAATTTTGTACAAGTGATTGAAGCTTTAATTATTCAAGCTTATTTTAAAGGGTACATGGATTATTTCTTTAAAAAATAAAAAAATAAAAATTATGCATTTGTGTATTGAGCTAACTTGGCAGGACTCATCTAGTTCGACATTCCAAATGAGATAAGAAACCCTATCTTTTCTCTTGTTTTAAATTTTTTCTATTCTTTTAATTGTCAAGAAATGGGTGAATATCTGCACCATCGTACTATTCAGGAACAGGTTGACACCGAAGAGGTTAACGCACTCGACACATTAACCAAAGGTGGAGGTATGTGTTAAAAATTATTTATTGTATACAATTTCTTGTTTGCTTTTGTATCTGTTTTCTGAATATTCTTTTCTTCTAGACCTAGTTAGAAAACTTTAGATCCTGAAAAGAATTTTAGATACCATGACCTAAATAGAAAGATTAAGACAAGATTAGCAAAAGTTATCTTCAAGATCTAGTTGCCCAAATTCAAGTAAAAATGATTGCTAGACATTTCATAGAAGATTAAGACCAATTTGAAGATTCAAGAACCAAGCAAGTTTCTCCAGTCTTTGATTCAAGTTATCAATTGTTTCACCATCGAATTTAGTGATGATCAGAAAAGTAAAGAAATAGCTCTCAAGTGACTAGAAACCAAGTTTAAGTTGTATACCAATCACAATTACGAAGTTTATACCAATTCAAGTAAAGTTTTCTCTAAATTTTCAAGTGTTCTAGTTTAAGATCTATCCAAGTACAAGATTCTTTCTATACCAAGAATTGCTCTAAGTCAAAGATATACTCAACCACAAGATTTAAACCCCTTAAGAACAAGATTTATTCAAGAATTATAATTATGATTAATTAAAGACTAATCTCTCAATTTTTGACCATTTTTAATCTAAGCCAAGATTCATTACTAGTATATCAAGTTCTTGCTATCAACTAGGATAGAAGATGTCTATTTTTCTTCAAGTTTTGATTTCAAGTTTAAGATTAAACTTAAGATCAAGATCCCCTTTAGATTTCATTGCTTACAAGTAAAGATTCACAAATTCAAGAATTATAAACCTATTCAAAGATTATAATTTTTGAAATTTAGTTAGACAATTACAAGATTAAGATTAAGATCAAAAACAAATCTCGTGAATTCATCAAGATTAAGATCAAAAATAAATCTCGAGAATTTAGTTAAACAATTACAAGATTAAGATCAAGAACAAATCCCCAGAATTTATCAAGTTATTGACAGTAATGTAAGTGATTATTTTTCAATCTTAAGTTGATAAGAATTTCCATTTCGACCTAATTCATTTTTGGAATAAGACTTGTAGACTAATTTTGAGGATAGAGAAAAGTTATGTCGGAATGAAAGTTTCAGAGGAAATTAGCTACTCCGTCTCAAACTTCTATTCTTAAGGTAGTGTCGTGTGGAATTAATCTATGGTATGGGACATTAGATTGGTTTTACATGCCTACCTCAGACGTATCTATGTCTTCTATCTTTCACCAACGAGTGTTTGTATGTGGAAGGTACCTATGTGGTATGGGACACTTAGATCCTTTTCACATGCGTTCACTTGTTTGGTTTTATTTTCAGAAATTGTTTGATGTGATGATCTTGTCCTCCACTTGTGCCATGAAGCCATCCACTCATTGATTGCGCAACTGAGGACAGTTGATTCCCAACAGGGAGGACTGTTATGACCCATGTTATTTGAATAATAATCATGGTCATTTAAATTTGTATACATTTTTTTTATGATGCCTATTTCTCATCATGAACATGTTAGGATTGATTGATGTGATGTCAATTGATTGTTACTACTGACGTGGTTTATGTTTATGAGTTTAGGTGATGAGGTGTGCAAGGGTACCGATTTAGGTGTTGCACAGTGCGAGGGTACCGATTTAGGTGTCGCACGGATGGTGGATTGAGTCATGGCGTGTGGACTGATCTCACAATATTTTGTGACTGTATTATGGCGATTGATATTATTTTGACATCAGTGTGATGTGTGTGTGTGCATGCGTCAATTTATTGTACAGTGTGCGTACGAGCACTAGTTGATTTATTTTGTAATGTGCATATGTGCACAAGTTAGATTATTGTATTAGAAAAATAGTGCAAACCTTAGAAGGTTTGAGGACAAAGGTTAATTGAGGACAAAGGCTAATTAAATGGCAAAGTCCAAATATGGATGTATACTTTATTTTTGGCTGAAAGCCTACTTTTGGGAATATATCAAAAATACCCACGCGAGAAGAAGCCACTCACGTTGGGGGGGGGGGGAAGATTGCGCCCAATCTTGTGTTGCCTTGTGGTGATGGTGATGTATTTCTTTCTCTTGCTCTATGATTTGATATGTGCTTTAATTTTCAATTTAATTCAAGTAGTTGTTTTGATATTTGATATAATTTTTATGAGTCTTTTGATTATTTCCTTCAAGAAAATTAAAGGTCCGGTTGCATGGAAAGTGAACTCTGGAAATCCACTTGAAGCTCCAATTTCCAAAGATCCCCTTTGAGAGTACTTCATCCTTCCCTACCTTTGCATTTACCTCATTGGAAGTTGAGTCAACACCTGATGGGCATGGGTCATGAGAGGAACAAGAGAAGGTTCCCTCTCCCCCTGCCTAAGATCTTGTACTTATTATGCCCCATACATTCTTATAGAAGTAGAATCCCTAGTCAAGTCTATGAATTTGAAATGCATTAGGGTTTTCAGGACATGAACTAGAACTTGTTCCCTCAATAGGAATGATATTGAGAACTTTTTTTTCAAAGTCCATGTGCACGTACTTTTCTAGAGATGATATAAAGAATCTTTTCAGATTTGAATCTCCTGATGATATCTTCTCCCAATCTCCAGGAGATGGTTCACTTAGCATTTGTCTGACAGGCTTGCTCTTCACCTAAGGATGCTCTAAGAAAAGGATTAGTATGGCTGCTTGACATGGCTTTTTCCTTTTCTTCTTCAAGAGGAATTTCTTGAAACCAAGAGTCTCCGCTCTCAACCGATACGTGGTCTGATTCACTACTCAATTCTTCAGGAAATCTTGTTCTCAATCCAACTTCCTTAGATCTAACGGTCTCAGTTCTACTGCCTGTTGTTGTGGGTGCATGAGAGGCCCTATTAGATCCTTTGAGCCAAGAGCTATTTAAGACTCTACCACTTCTCAAGTTCATAGGATAGATGCCCAATTGAGTCAAGAACTCTGAGGGGCCAATAACAAGACTCACTAGCTTTTAGTAGTAGGAAATCTGAATATTACTCTTCGCTTACCTTGTCTCCAATTCCTCCCTCTATTCGATTCCTATCAGTTTCGTTAAACGAGAGTGCTAACCTGTTGATAAAATGTAGGAAGGGTCTAAAGTCCTGGAAAGGTATTGTTCTCAATTCCCCAAAATAATCTCTAGTATACCAATTCGGAGAATATCCAAAAGTGGAGGTAACAAATTCAACGCATTTAGCAAACCCTAGTATGTAGCACAATTGAATGTACACAAGGTTTTCTTCCCAACCTTGATCCCAAGTGGTTTGTTGATAGCAATCTATGATAAAAGTAGTGCCTCTTAGCTCTATTGCGTACGTCCTAAAATAGATTGTAGTATTCTGAATTACTCTCGTGCAATTTACTTATGTAAGTAATGGATCTGCTATCACATCGTTCATTAGTTAAATCTTTAAGCCTTAAGTTTTTAATTAAACAATCACATAGGTTCTTTTGTTGGCTATTCTGTTTTCGAGTTTTCTAGTTTTAGCTTATTTTAGACTGTACCGACTAAAAATAGCAGGTTTTTCAAAGCAGTCAGAATAGGCATAGACTTGTTATGTGGGTGCTCCTTAAGGTTAGGAGTTGTGCACCATATGCTTAGTTCTCAAAACGGATTCCTAAGGAGTGCCCAATAAACTCTTTTAGGAAACTTACCTATCAAGACAACTATTTTTGACAGGTTCGTACACAGGCTATTCTTAAGATGGTGAGTTGACAAGTCCAAACTCCAATGGACAGACTATCACTGTATCAGGCTATGTTTGAAGCATATCTTTGAGAGAAAATATATAGCCTTATCAAAATTGCTTAAGTCCATTCCCAAATCTACTTCTCAGAGTTGGATAAATTTTAAGCTTTTCTCATAAAGAAGTCAAAAATGAGCTCTAATTGATCCAAAACTAATCCAAACTGAGCCAAACTTGATAGAATGTATATTTAGAGTACAAGGCCCAATGTGGATGCTTCAAATTAAGTTTCTATTCAATTCTTGCTAATTTTAGCACGAACCACTAAAAATAGATAGAAATCTTACCATGTCAGAACTGAACCAAATTTGGTGTGAGGGCAATTCATGACACTATCTACTATGACTATGTGTATATAGTTTTTGAGAACTCTACTTGAACAGCCAATTAGAGCCACACATAGACAATCAAGAAGAATCCTGCTTCGTTTACACCACCTGACCACTGTCTTCACACAAGTGGTAAGAACAAAATTATGTTTGGACAAGGTTGTAGAGCTAGGGAAGGACCACCTCCGTGCACAGGCTTGCTTGGAATAGGTATATATATTGCTAATTATAGCCAATCATAGATAAGAGGCTTGCTTAAGGTTTGGGGCTTGCAGAATTGCTTAAAATAGTTGTTTACCGCCTGGTCAAGTTTGGTGTAAGTATTAGTAAGATTCCTCGCACCTCTAAAGTTTCAAGTGATTAGAACTCTCCATTTGGAAGTTAGGGCTAGGCATAGACAACTCATGCAAATCAGCCTAGAAATGCTTAATTTTCAGCCATGTACCCTTGCTTATGTTCGTTTTTGGAGTGGTCCATAGATGGGTCTAATCTTGTTGAAATGAGAAAAGATTTGATATATGGTATTTCCAACTACTAATATTTAGTCTTAGCACTTTAGGTCTTATTTTCCAAAGTTCACGTACTATTTTTAACTAGGCATAAATGAGGAAAAGAGCAATATTACCAATTTTAGGTAATTTCCAAATTTAGCAATTTGAGGTCATACCTGACACAAGCCTAGTACAAGGTCTCTATACCATCAAGAAAAAGTCAAAACTCAAAAAGATTCAGTGAGTTGAGAGAAAATGCCATGTGTGGATAAATTTTGGCGAGGTGTGGACAACTCTTCCAGACCAGGCCAACTTGTATAGCTCATAACTTTTGACTCGTAAAAAGTCTGATTGGGACGTTCAAGTAGTCAAAAGTTATCTAAGGACAAGATTTCCATTGATTCAAACAGTTTCTCAATCTGGGTTATGCATCAAAAATTATTATAGTTCAAAGAACTACAACTTTTTAACAATCTTCTACTCGTCTTAATTCGTACCTTTTCCTACCCAATCAAAATCGGACTTTCAAACTGTGTTAGAATGCTAAAATATAACATAATAGGCTACTCAAGAATACAACCAATAGATTTTTGGACTTACTTGAGGATGTAGCCATAGATTGGGTGGTAATAATAGAGTCTGCAAGTCCGTGTAGCAGTCAAAAAGCTTGCTAGAAAATAGCAAAAAATGACACTTTGATTATCTACTAATTAGTGCTTAATTAATTCCTCTCCTAGTTAATAAAATACATCAAAATTCTTCTATTCATTCTAGGAATGCAATGCCTATGATTAATTTTCTTAAATTTTTATTAATAGAGAGATGAAAGATTAATTAGATCTAGTTTAGTTCAATGTACATAACTTTATAGAGAGAAAAACAAACATTTTGGCTCTATTTTTTTTACAAATCTAATGAGAAAACATCAAATAAACCCAAATCTACTCCATAAATTATCATCGAGAACATCAAATCAAATGAAAAACACAAAATCAAACAACAAAAACACAAACCAACCCACTCAGTGAACCAACCTTATCCTTTTTTTTCTCTTCTCCGACTCATTGTATTTTCACACAATAAACTCATAGAATGGAAAAAATACTTGGAAAAGTATCATAAACTACCATATAGGCTAGGATAACAACAATAAATCCCCGACAACTACGCCGCCAATGTTAATCTTATGCCAAAGCAATTAAACAGAAATGCATTGTACCCACACACTTCTATAGATCAATCGTAAGGTTTCGGCTTACCGATTAATATGTTGTGGGGCTTAAGGTTGTACCCATATTAGCTTCCCAAGGGAGGCCTTCCAACCACTACCACTATGTGTAGTAGCTACCTCAAATGGTATCTTCCATTGCTTGTCACATGGACAAGTCCCTCTCACAGCAAGAAGCTATGGATGTGGAGAAGAAAGCCCTCAAACTCACACTCACTCTCTCACTCACACCCAAGAGATAGAGGAAAGAAGAAGAATCAAGAGCTCTCAATTCTCACACAAGGGAAACAATAGATACTGCAATAGATCCTCAATTAAAATGTTATCTCCTTGATCATTATTGAAAGTGATAGGAAAGATACAATTTTTTGCTTGGTTCAAGCAACCTTTATAAGGGTTGTCATCAATGAGCACAATCCTTTCCACAAAACACTTTCCACTCCATTGGCACATACCTTTAGAAGAGGTTTAAACATTGCTTCAACCCCAATCTTATCTGGTCTGTAAATCTTCTCTTTATCATATTTGTAGCACTCTTCTTGTCCCCAAACCATGAAAAATGGCAAGTCCTTTTCTGCGTGTTTTTTCAAAGTTTGCACGATCGACAAAACATTCTTTTACATTGATGTTGACCATATCCCAACATAAAATCTCATAAACAATTCATTTAAAAATTCCATGCATCTTGGATGAAGAACAATCCATTGAATTTACCACAACATAGGCTTGTGAATTTATTTTATCCCGTGAAGCAACGCTGCAACATTAATCCATTCAGGTCCAAGATAATTGCCATCTTTGGTTTAGTTTCGATTGGTGCAAGATCTCTCATTTTGTCTTGTGGAGAAGTTAACAAGACATGATCTGTTTCACATAGAGATAATTTTCTTATTACAAAGATTTTGAGAATGTTAATACAAACTAAATACATGTACTAAATATAATAAAGGTTATCTCTCTTTATTGAATAGTATGATATATAAACCCATTACAAAACTTCATTTGATATAATAATTGCACATAATTTCTCAAACTAATATGGATTGACATGCACACCGTGCTTAATAAACGGATTAAAGACAAAGCAATAGCATTTGACTTGAAGTATTGATTTGTATTCTACTACAACAAATTCAGATACAAGTCCATTCCTCTCCTCAAAAAAATTTACCAAGATGGGAGATTTGGACTTAAGTACATATCTCTAGGTATAAAGAAGAGATTTGGATCTGACAAATGTGTTTCAATAAGCAAAACAACTATGTTTCAAAGCACCTAAAACTAGAAGGAAATTTGGACTTGAGTCCAAAACTATAGGTGTTAAGGTATCAAGGGAGATTTAAACTTCAGTCCAAAATCTCTTTGAGAGGAGATTTGGACTCAAGTCCAAATCTCTTTGAATTGAGAGAAGATTTGGACTCAATTCCAAATCTTTAGATATTAAGGGTCTTCAATGGCTTATGTGTAATCTATCCAAATACATATGGATTGACTAACACTTCCCTAACAACACCATAGACTTAGTTTTTATAACAAAATTCACATAATAATTCATCTATAATCAACAACACTAGTCATGTGAGTTACTAGAAACACTAAAATGACAAAACTTCTAAATATTAACATTTATATATTGAATTTCAACTATTTTATCAAATTGCAAGCACTACACAAAACATTATCAAATAATCACATCTACAAAAAAAAATGTTTCTAGGAATGTTTTAAAAACCTGAATTCTCCATCTACTTTTCAAACATCTTGTCAATATTGCATCTAGGTGGGCCTCTAGGTTTTGCTTTGATGTCTCTGTAAGGGGGGCTAGAGCATGTGTAGAGCTTTCTTTGTTGAGACTCTCCAAATCTGCACCAATAGTCTTCTGTGGTGTTTCTTTTTCAATGATCCCTGCCCAAGCACTAATGTCTGATTTGGTTTGTGCATATTGCCAACACAAGGATTCCACTGCCTTCTTCTCTTTCACACTAAGGACCATTGCAATCATCCTCCTTTTAGTGCCAATGGCCAGTTTTGCTGCAACTCCAAATGCGAATACATCAAAGACATACTCGTCTTCTTTGCAAAAATCTTCTATAGTCAATGCAAAGTAGACCTCACATACCTCAGTATGCGTCTCAATGCATCCAAATGCGGTTTCCGTGGAACCTGCATAAACTGACTCACCAACCCAACAGCATAGCTCAAGTCTGGTATGGTGATCGTCATGTAGATCAAGCTTCCTACTATGCGCCTATACATAGTAGGGTCCTCCAAAATCTCTGCTAAATCTGCACTCAACTTGCCATTCTGATCCAATGGCACGAAAATAGGCTTACAGCCTATCATACCATACTTGGACAACATGTCCAAGCCATACTCTCTGCAGTAATCCAATACCATGTGGTGACCTAATCACCTCAATGCCCAAGAAATATCTGAGCTCCCCCAGATCCTTCATCTCAAACTTTTGTCTAAGCAAGATCTTTACATCAAAGATCTCTGCATCATGGTCCCCTGTAATGATCAAGTCATCTACATAGATGACAACAAGCACAACCCCTCTATCACCATGTCTCACATACAGCGAGAAATCTGCATTGGCTACATGAAAGCCAATAGTGACAAGATATTCAAAAATCTTGTCAGACCATGCTCTTGGTGCTTGTTTTAAGCCATACAAGGCTTTCTTCAACCTGCAAACATGCTCGGGGTGACCCACATCCTCATAACCAGGTGGCTGCAACATATACCCCTCTTCTTGCAAATCCCCATGCAAGAATGCATTCTTTACATCCATCTGATGTAAAGACCATTGCTTTGACGCAGCCATTGCTATCACAACTCTCACTATTGCCATCTTGGCAACTGGGCTGAAAGTTTCCTCATAATCAATGCCATATGTCTGTACATATCCTTTGGCTACCAACCTAGCCTTATACCTGTTTATGCTTCCATCACTGTTATGTTTTACTTTGTACACCCACTTGCATCCAATGGATTTCTTGCCTTCAGGCAATTGCACTAAGTCCCAAGTTTCATTTCCATATAGTGCATTCATCTCCTCATCCATAGCTTTCTCCCAACACACATTTCCAACAGCCTCATCAATGCATGTGGGCTCAACAACCTGCACAACCTTTGCCATATATGCATAGTGATGTGCCACCTAACCATCATAGGTAAATCTTTGCAACACAGGATTTTTCACTCTCCCAGATCTTCGCAGCTTTTCATTCATGGCTTCCATAGCCTTCTTTACGCCAGGTGTTCTCATAGCTGGGATCCCAAGCTCCTCATCAAGGCTCATATCTGAGCCACTAGACTCTCCATCAACATGAGAATGCCCTGTAGAAATGTCAGGCATACCAAGGGGCTCAACCACTTTCTCTTTTCCTTTACGTGATGTACTAATCACATTTGCAGGATTGGTATTATATCGCAGCCTACCACTCCATGGTCTATCAACAGACCCACTAGAAGAGGACTCTCCTGGTCCACTCAAGGACTGTAATTGTTGCTGACTTGCATTCTGTGCAGCCACACTTCCACTCACATCAGCCCCTATAGCTTCTTTTCCAGCAGCATACCAGCTGCTCATCTCATCAAAGACAACATCCCTGCTTACCCTCAAATCACGTGTAGCAGGGTTATAACACCTATATCCCTTTTGCTCAAGGGAATATCCAATAAACAGACATTTTTCTGCTTTCGGATCCAGCTTAGTTTCTCAGCTCATCTGGCACACATGCGCATATGCAATGCATCCAAAGACTTTCAGATGAGACAAATCAGGTTTTTTGCCAATAAACCTCTCCTCTGGAGTTACATCATGTATGGCTGTAGTTGGAGTCCTGTTCATGATGTATACTGCTGTAGAAACAGCCTCAGCCTAATAGCTATGCGGCATATTCTTCTCTTCCATCAATGCTCACGCAATCTCAGCAATGTGCCTGTTTTTCTGCTCAGCAACTCCATTTTGCTGTGGAGTGTATCTGCATGTAAACTGTCTCCGAATACCATTCTTCTTCAAAAATTCAGAGAACTCATTGGAGAAGTACTCTCCCCCTCCATCTGACCTTAGGCACTTTACATATGTCCCTGTTTGTTTTTCAACCAAAACTCTGAAATTTTGAAAGTAAGTGAACACCTCACTCTTCTCCTTCATGAAATATACCCACACTTTCCTTGTGTGGTCATCGATGAAAGTCACATAATACCTGCAGCCTCCCATAGACATGGTCTTCGTAGGACCCCATACATCTGAATGCACAACATCTAGTGCATTTCTACTCACATATCTATTGCGTGGATATACATGCTTTGTTTGCTTTCCAAATTGGCATGCTTCACATATTCTCTGCATACCTTCCACTTTAAACTTTGGCAGCCCTATCACAACTCCTTTAGTCTGCATAGACTTCATTCTCTGCAGATTCACATGTCAGATTCTTTTATGCCAAATGTCTGTGTCTGCAACAATTCCTGAACCATTTGCAAACATCGCAGCACTCATTTCAGGCATGTCTACATTTAACGTAAACATTCTGCCCACTCTGTTGCCTTTTGCAACCAACCTGCACTTGTCTTTAAAGTCTTCAACATAACAACCACTCTGTTGCCTTTTGCAACCAACCTGCACTTGTCTTTAAAGTCTTCAACATAACAACCATCAGGGTTAAACTGAACCTGCAAACCCTGCTCAATCATCTAGCTAACTGAAACCAGATTTACAGCATCTTCCACAAAAACAACATCTCGACTAATCAAGATACGCTTTGACTGTGGATGATACAATCTGTAACCCTTGCTTTCAGCACTGTAACCAACAAAAATGCATTTGACAGCCTTATCATCCAATTTTTTGCGTTGTTGCACAGGCACTAAAGCATAGGCCAAGCAACCAAAGACACGCAAGTGACCAATAGAAGGCTTCCTGCCATGCCAAGCTTCGTATAGAGTAATAGACTGCAACGCCTTAGTGGGACACCTGTTGAGTACATATGCAGCACACATGACAGCCTCAAGCCAAAACGCATGTGGCAAAGCTTGGCTCTTGACCATACATCGTGCCATCTCCATAAGTGACCTGTTCTTCCTCTCAGCAACACCATTTTGCTGAGGGGTATACGGCACTGTACATTGGTGTTTTATCCCACGACTAGCCAGAAATGCATCAAACTCTTTAGACATATACTCCCCCCCTCGATCAGAACGGAGGGTGCCCACAGTACAATTGGATACATTTTCAACCATAAGCATAAACTGTTTGAAGCACAAAAACACTTCGGACTTTGCCTTCAGTGGATATACCCATGCATGCCTTGAGTAATCATCAATGAAAGTCACGAAGTACAAGTGTTTACCAAATGACGGAGTTTGCATAGGCCCACATACATCACTATGTACAAGTTGCAATTTGCGAGTGGCCCGCACAGAACCATCCTTTGGAAACGCAGAACGCTGCATTTTGCCCAAAATACAGCCTTCACAAACATGTTTCAATGGTGCCTCAAGAGGGGGCAATGAAGCAACCATATCAAATTTCTGCAAACGCAGCAAACTAGCAAAGTTCAGATGACCAAAACGAGCATGCCATAGTTTTGCATCTGAAACTGCCTTTTCATCAGAAACTGTATTTGCTGAATCTTCCACACACTTGTCATAAGAATTGAGCCTATACAGCCCACGAAACAAGGTGCCAGATATAATAATCGTATCACCAGAAGTCAAATCATGAACAGTACATCTGTCATCCACAAATTTGACTACAAGTCCAAGTCTAGCAAGCGTAGAGATAGACAATAGATTCTTCTTTATCCCTGGCACATACAAAGCATCTGAAAGTGTGAAAGCACTGCCATTTGCAGCAGTAAGCATAATTTTACCAATGCCCTTCACTGGGTAAGAAGCATTATTGGCACATGTGACAGTATTCCCATTAGGGACAGCCTCAAGACAAGTGAACATATCACGATGCGAGGTAATGTGCTTTGTAGCACCACTGTCAAAATACCATACATTAGAGTCAACAGAAACTGCCAAACATGCATCATGTACAGATGGGTCATACTGGCAATACACGCTAAACGCCCATTCTGTATCCTGCACAACATTTGCAGAATCTGCATTTGTAGAAGCATCCGCTATTGTGGTTGCATTTGACTCTTTCTTCTTTGCCTCTTTAGCCTTTAGCTTAGGGCAATTCTTAATGACATGATCATTTGCCTTACAATAGTTGCACCTGGTCTTTTTCTTGCCTTTATCAAGAGCCTTCTCAGAATTATTGTTGCTACCTATGGAAGGAGAAGAAGTTGCAGACCTCCTAATAGGAGAAGAAACAGTGGAAGGGGCTGCCTTACCACTTCTTCTCTGCTGCTGGGCAGCAATAAATGCTTGATCAACTGCACGCTGCCTGGCCCTGTTTTTCCTGGACTGCGCTTCTTGCAAGAACTTGTTGACTAAAGTATCATACTTGACAGCATCAGATTTGTCCTCATTAAGAAGTCTCCACGTGGAAGCAAAAGTCTGATATGTCTTAGGCAAAGCATCAAGAACAGTCTGCACAAGAGAATGATCAGGAATAATCTCACCTGTAAAAATCAACTGTTCTTTGAGATCTTTAATCTCAGCAAGAAAAACATTCATGTCATCATCTTCTTGCATAATCTTCAATTCTAGCTCTTTACGCAGGTAAGCGATTTTTGCCTCGTTACGACCTGCATACAAACCAGCTAGAATATCCCAAGCCTGTTTTGCTGTTTTAGCTGAACGAATATGTGGGGTGATGTTCCGTTTGACAGAAAGTGCAATCAAGGCATGGGCCTGCGCATCTTTACCATCCCAACAAGCTTGTTCAACAGTGGGTAAAACAGCAGCAACAGTAGAGCTGCTAGAACCTGCAACATCCTCAACAGATCCTACATCCGCAGAACCTGGACGTACATCCATACCCTGCACAATGTTCCACACTCCTTTTGCAACCAAAACATGCTGCATCATGTATGCCCAAAGTGGGTAGTTGCTGTCTCCATCCAGTTTGTCTTCAGCAGACAACATGCGAAATACATCATTGCTGTTATCAGCCATGGCCACTGACTGAAACTGATGCAAAAGCTACCTGTAATGAAGCAAAGACTGAACAGAAGACAACTTATGCTATGTAGCACGGTCCACAGTAGAACACGTATGCATGTTTTGCAGAAAACTGCACTGTCAAAATTTCTGCAGAAAATGACGAAAACACCTGTGCAGAACTTGAAATGCAAAAACGAAGCCCGAAACGACCTCAGATGCAAGTTCTGAGAATGCGAGGCCCTACGGGCTAATTTGCAGAGTATAGGGACCTGCAAGAACTCGTGAAAGCTCACCTCAATCGGAGAACGTGAGTCGGAGGGTGCTGGCGGTGTAGCCCTGGGAGCCGATGCCTGCTCTGATACCAATTGTTGGAATTAGGGTTACAGGAAAGCACACAAAGCTTGGAGAAGAAGAAGCAAGAATGCACACAACACAAAGTGTATTAGATTGTGTCAATGTACAAAAGATAAGTTAGCCCTAGAAGGATGGGCGTATATACAAGCCGGGGAAAAAACCTCCTAAAGAGGGAAAAAGTGCCCCTGTGGTCCTAAGTGTGTTCACACACATCACTGCCTATATATATGGCAACAAAATCTAGAGAGATTTTTAAGTGAGATTTAGACTTAAGTCTAAATCTTCAAGCCAAAAGGGGATTCCCATTCTGCTCATTGTGGACTCCCCTTTGCCAAGCCTTGTTGTGCTCTTGGTGGTCTTTCAAAAGCTATCCATTGATCTCTTACTTGTTTTAGAATATCTATATAGACTGATTGCCTAATAATGTTCCGTGATTCCAAGTTTGCCATCAATGATATTTCAACACATTCTTTAGGTGGACAGTTTATAATAATCCTTGATTCCCTGGTCTTGTAGTAACTTTTTTGTTCCTCCATGGCTGAATTTGGGTTACTGATAAACAACTTTGCAACAAAGATAGAATGTTGACTAGAAAGTATACAATACTGATATGTCTCTATCTTTTCCTTGACTACATTCTCCAAGGGTATGCATTTGCCAGCCACCATCAACTTTATGAATGGGCATAAGATCTGCACAAGAAGTTGGAGATCAAGAATTGATGCCAAAATCCAAAGCCAACTTCTTTGCAAAAGCTCTCAAGAAGAGAGAGGTCGACAGTCTAAGCGACAGTCTAAGCGTAAAGTAAATAGGGAACTGTTTGTTGATAAAGGAAAGAAAGGTAAAGTCTCTTTCTCCTCACTCTCACATAATCTTTATAAAACCGAATGATGATTTATACTTTGTGTTGCAGTGTGCAAATTTAATGAGGAGCTAAGAAAACCAAAGTTGAATATCTCAATTGTTCCTCACACCTTTGCCCAATCTTCTCTATCTCTTCCATTGCTTAGTATCTCACAAATTACCACCAGCAGCCTTCGTTTTTCTTTTAAGAGCAGGTGCTAAATGTTTATGGTATATTTAGCAAATGAAAGATTATAAGAAGTACTTAAAAGCGGATCTCGTTGAAAGGAAGGGATTTAGCACTATAACCTTAGTGATTAGCGAAGGGTTTATTCAAAAATTTATGAAAAAAATAGAAGAAAATGCAGGTATACTCATAAAAGGTGCAAATGTTGTTTCTAAAAATGCCAATGATGGGGGGAGTGATGCTTTTTCTATGTGTTGATGCTACTACTTTCATAATCAAGGCTGAGCCCTTTGAAGTGTCTTTAGTATTTGTGCCTAAAATTCAAATTCGTAACTATTTTCTTAAGGCCCGAAGTGATCCTACCTTGAAAGCTACCATTGGCTTTATTGCCATTCAAATTGAAAAAGTTCAAAAAAGTAGAGGTGTTGGTAACTTTAAGAAATTGACCATTGCAGATGGTTTAACCTCAATGGATTTGGCAATTGTAAGTCTCTTCAATGCTTAATTTCTCTGTAGTTTTTTTGTAAGTGCCTCACAAGAGCCTTGCATATTACAACTTACCTTCATGAACAAAAGGAAAAATGTTACCATCAAATGGTTGACCAGTTTCAAAGAGGTGAAATTGTCATGTTTGTTGCTCGAAACATTGGCATTTGGAAGGAGCTGCCTAACACTCTCTCTATCTTGGACATCACATTATTGACACATGTTTTTAGAGATAAATGCAAATGCAAGATTGAGGCTACCTTTCATGTTCAAATATCTGAGATGGGATATGGCAAAGAGGTAAAAGTGAGTGCTTAAATACATGGAATGACAATTGTATGTGTATATATCTTACTTGGTGTTTTCATTAGGTTTTTGGATCTTTGGAGAGATAACAAACTTCAATGGAGTTTTCATTTTAAATAAGTGTGCAATCTGCAAGCAAACAAAGGTAAACAACTTGGATGGTGGCTACTGCTTCGAATGCAGAAAAGCTGTGGAAATTTCTGAAGTGGCTTCTCTTCAAGCTCAAATTGTTGCACCTAGTGGACTAGCTATTACTGATGTGACCTTGATTGGTGAGAGTGTTGATAAAGTGATTAGTCTTGAAGACTCTCTTGTGAATCTTTACCAAAAAAATGCTATTCTAACTAGGGTGTTACTCTCTAAAATTACTCAAGTGGGTTCATTTTTGGTTGAGAAGTTGTGTAACTGGTTTTAGCCCAACTCCTTCTACATCCTAGATACCTTGAAATACAATCTTTTTGTTCCATAGCTATCTATCACCATTGTACTATCCCAGTGGCATAATCACCTCTTTACTTTTTGTACTTTCCAAATGGATGATTACAACTTATATCTATTTATTTTCACAGCGCATTGAATACGTGTCTTTTCAATGCGCTTCATTTTATGCTGCAGTCAAGATTGTGTCTTGAAGAATTCAAAAGCCTCGTGGTCCAATGGTTGTCTCAAGCTTATGTGGAGAATGATTTGACTTTTTTTCAACCCTCTCTTCTTTGTTGCATTGCGAAACAATGAAAATTTGTCCATTTTTACTATCTCAAATTCATTTGCTTATGCACACAATGACAAATTCTTTGGCTGTAGTAATGAGTGTCTTAGAAGTCTTTGCGTGTAACTTTAAAGTAAGCTTGCACATAGTCTTACACTTTTCTGTGCATAGTGAGCCAAAGTTGATTAATCTAGGCAAAAGAAAAACGAAGGCACAGCGGCAATGCAACACTTTATACTTCTTCAATCGCATGATAAAATTTATAGCTTTGTTGGAGTGAAAGAAAATAACGATAAACGAAAACAAATTCTATGGTCAAAGGAGGAACAAGACTTGCTTGTACATTTGATCATCGCCAACATTGAAAAGACTGCAAATGCGATATCTAACATTTTCTTGGGAATGTATCCCTCTTCATTGCATAGCTTAAGATCTATTTGCAAATAAAGTTTACAAGCTAAAGGCAAAGCTACCTCAGCCTGTTTGCATGGAAATGAAGTATTCCCTTAAAACCTATTTACAAGCCATACAAGATACACCCTCACATAAGTGTGCTTCTTGTCTGTGCCTCGTGTTTGAATAACTTTGCTATGCACCCTTCAGTTCTATGTTGGTCGAAAGGATGACGAATTGTCACTCTAGTGCAAAGACTCATTGAGAATTTGTAAATTCTGTATAAAGAGATTGAAGAAGAATATGATCTCTTCTTTCTCTTCACTTGCAACTCAAGGCTTCAATACATCTATTGAAAGTGTGAAAAACTTAAATCAAATCGAGGCACGTTTGATATCAATTAGAATACCTTTTGCGTAGATTTGTGAGCTCACACACAACAGGCAACTTGGCTTGTGTGGCACGATAGTCAATGTGATGGCCGATCTACAGAGAGTTCAATGTGTCCTTCTGTGTTTTCTTGAGTTTGAAGCATCCATATTGGTTGGAATAAAGACAAAGTTATCCTATAATCATTTGTACATGAGTGGCTCTGTTTGCCCTCTTAGAACAATGTCAGCCTTGAATGCATTACTACGCCTACACCTCTTTATCGTGCGAATAACATTTCTCTGAACAATAATTGGTTGGCACACATAACAGCCCTTCAATGAAGTCTTGAAAATAACGAACTTCATAATGATGAGTACATCGATGGACAGGATGATGAGCCCTTTTTTGATTACCTTGTCCATGGACTCTACTCTTCACATCAAGTGCTAGACATGAATGACTCAATGATTCACGTTGCGCCATGTGAAGGCTTTCCACCTTTAAGTCTATTCAAGGATACACATTGTGAAGAACTATGCTTCCCAACATTGTTCTTTGGCCAAGAAAGAAAATACCATCAGTACGTAATGAAAAACTACCAAAACTGATACGCAAATTGGGAGTTGATGCATAGTGATAGATGGTTTGCTTTAAACATTAAAAATTTATTCTTCAAAACTGTGAAAATCATGGTCAACAAAGTGCTATCATCAATTTGGGTTTGGCTACGCAAAGGCAAATTAAAAGGTTCTAGCCTCACAGCAAGAGATGTCATTCGTGACACCAATATAGAGAAAATTTTAGCCTCTAAGATAGGCTATAGAGACTTTGAGGCATTGCGTACTTCTCCCGACTTCAAAGAGAAGCTCAAGAAAAATATTTTTGCAATGATTCGACAACTAGGACCTCCCACTTTCTTCATCTATAGCCGAGAGACTATGGAGAGATCTAATTGATTCTCTGCAAGCTTTGAACCCAATCTTGATGAGACAGTTGGTGCATACAAACGATGACTCATCCGATAGAGCTCGTCTAGGAATATCTCTATGCAAATGGTTGCCGCAATTGGAAATGTGTTGCTTCTAATAAGGGCGAGTCAAAAGAGGCCTCAATTCAAGTTGGAATAATGGCTAAAATTTACAGCTAACCATGTTGGTGCGAAGCCCTTTTCGGGGGTCTCGAAATCACCCTGAGAAATGTCCACTTTTTCTCGTAGGTTGGTAGGAGGGTAGTTCTTCTTATGGACTACAATCCTGGCACTATAGGTCCCCTTTATCTTAATTCCCTTGCTATTTTAAGCAAGGCAAGTTTTGGAAAAAACTTCATTTTTGCCCAATTCAGTGGAATTTGAACCTACAATAACCTACAATGCAGTATGTCGGGTTTTTCTAGAATTTGACCAAATTGGATACAGTGTATATCCAACATGTCCTCGACACATATGCTATGTCAAACCCGAGTTATCCCTCAAAAACTACTAAATTTAGCCCAAAATGTTTTTTGCGCTTTTAGGGAGTGCTTCTTAAGAGCCGTACGACAAGTTTGGTCCGTAGATAGGTTGAAAAAGTTCAGAATGGGAAGAAACTTGGGATTACATATATCCTAGGTGTCAAGAACACGATGGATATGATAAACCCAAGTTAGTTGTGAAAAACTGCTAAATTTGGCCAAAAAAGTTTTTGGCACACCTTAAAGTACACTTCTTAAGAGCTAATAGGTCATCCCAGCGGTCCGCAAAAAGCCTTATTGCAGCCGAAAAGTTACCAAATTAGAATTCTTGTATATTCATGACGTGTACAACACCAAGGCAATGATGGTTCCACACTATCTCTTGAAAACTGCTAAATATAGCATGAGACGAATTGGGTGCGTAGTTGGTCTAGGAAAAGAGCACCCGGCCAAAATGGTCCTTTTGGGCTCAAATTTGGTGTGAAGATAGGTTGTTGCACAAATATGGATATCCTATCCTTACTTTCTTGGAATATATTCTAGGCGACCTAATTATGACCTTTAGTCCTCTTGACCTTAAGTGGCTTGAGGTGACAATTCACATGTATTGTTCGAACCGTAGATAGGTCGTGAAAACTTAGACTAGGACCAAACATGGTAGAATCAAAGTCCCTATGGTCAACAACACTAGGTAAAAGTGATTCATGGTGTGGGAGTTAGAGCCAGGCGCGTGTTCCCTAGGCTCCCACTTGGCCAGTGACCTTTCGAATAGGGTCACTTTCAACAGACTATAACTCTTGAATCCGATCTTCGATTAGGGCAATCAAATAGTCAAAAGTTATCTATAGAAAACAAGGAATCCAAATGTAAAATTATTGTGCAGAACTGGGTTCTCTGCCAGAAGTTATCATAGTTCAAGGATCTGTAATGTTTTGACCTTACAGTTTAGACATGGTCAACTTGGTCGGGCCATAGCTCTTGACTCTGAACTCTGATTAGGGTGTTCAAATAGTCAAAAGTTTTCTAAAGAAAACAAGGATTCCAATTATGGAAATACTGTGAAAAATTGGGTTCTTTGCCAGAAGTTATTGTAGTTCAGGGAACTGTAGTTTTTTTTATCTATTCTTAAGCACTTTCCAAGGTTTGATTGATTCCTTCGTTATTTGGTTGATTGTTCATCCCTTAAGTAAGCTTAGACATGTTGAGTTGGATAGAATAAATTGGATGAAATTCTAGAGCTTACTTGAAGGGTCCTTTTCATTCCAGGAGCTTGATCAAATCTTGCGATCAAATCTTGCAAAGGAGCTTCCCAACACGCTTTGTCCTTTAACTTCTAGCTCCATCAAATGGTTCCCTCCCTTGTTTTCCACAAGGTCCAAGGTTCCAAATCCACGTAGATTATGCAATCTTGGATAAAAGTTTGAAATTTCAGTAGCATTTAATTACTAATTGGCGAATGTGGAAGCTCGAGATTATGCAACAACGATGACCCAAAAGAGTATGTTGCCAAATTGTGGAAGCTTGAGTGAAGGGCTTAAGAGAACATACCAATGCTTACTATACCTCTTATGCTTGTGAATATGATTTTTTTGAAGTCTTCTCGATGCTCTTGTTAATATGGTAGAGCCCCACACATGCCCGGATACCACCACTTGCTCACCCAAAGAGTGAGACGGCCAAAAGCTTATGCCCTTTGCAAGAGGATTGTGGTGTTTGAGGGGGTTTGTATACCCTCAAACTAAATTCATTCTCCTCAAAAGAGTATGAGCTTTTGCACTTACCCTTGCTTACCTAAGTGGTGGTTGAATGTAAGTCCTATAAGAGATGTGGTTGGTCCCTCCAAATAATCCCAAAAGTGACCCAAAATCAAGCTATCAACATCACTTAACCCATTTAACACAAGAATTTTCAGCCATTAAGTGAAATTTTGAAACTTCAAAATGGATAAAATGGACTTAGGGAATGATAGATGTTGCTGAGCTGATTCCGAATACATCCCCGGATACCGGGTCGGATGCTCGATCGGAAAGATAGGAGCGCCTGCTCTGTAGGCAACCTTTGTTCAATCTGTAAAGCCTACAAAGTGGCTACCAAATTCCTCAACATCTCATGGAATGGACAAAGATCAATTAGATATAACCCAAAACTCTAAACCCATTCTAGAGAAGCCCCAAATATGATTAAGTTAAGTTAATCTCAATTAAGGTTTTAATCCACCTGTTAATTACCTCAAAATTAAAGAATCATTAAATGTAGGTTTGAGGTATAAAGTAACTCAATTTAGGTGCCCTAATTCCAAATCCAAGCATGGATTTTAAGTTAGAGTCCTATTTTTTGAGTTATTCAAAGATTAAGCTCACTAATCAATTCTTCAAAGTGAAAAATTAATCTTATGCAAAAATGCAAGTTTAAATGCATCTAATATGCTTGGAATGCATAGTTAATGATTAATATATGGATCAACTAGTTAATTTCTAAGCAAATCATCCAATTTGGGCTAATTAGGTTCTCTGCAAAAAGGGCTTTAAGCCAAAAAAAATAAAAAAAATAAAAAACAAAACAAAAAATTTCCCAAATTAATGCAAATGTTGAATTAAAAACTATGAAAATGTAATATAATCATTAATATAATTATTAGAAAGCATTACAGAAGCCTAAAACCTAATTTGGAAGAATTAAAGACCTTTGGAATGGGTCTAAAAAAAAAGAAAAAATGAATTTCTTTTATCTTTACGAATTTCTTTTATCTTTTTTATTTTTTAATATTTTCAACACAGAAACGACTCCCTCACTCTTTCCTTCTCCTTCTCCTTCACCTTAACCCCATTGTTATGCACACAATGTAAAAAAGATAGAAGAAAATACAAGAAGAGAGAGAGAGAGAGAGAGCAATGGAAGAGAAAAAAGAATTGAGACTTGGCTTGCCTCCTCGGCAATAGCGCTAATGTTAAGCTTGTCTTAACCTACTCTCTGTGTAGAACAAAACTCCCATGAAGGCTCAGCAAGCAAGCGACTCACCTACAAGTCATGGGGGATGCAAAACCAGCCTGTCTTGAGCTTCCCAAGGGAGGCCCTACAGCTTCTTGAGTAGAGGTCAATCCTTTCTCTCTTCCCAGTGTTTGTCTCACCAACACTATTGTAAGCTTTCTTGGACAACTCCTCTCACAACTCCATAGCCATGTTGGTGCAGCTCGGTATCCTATATATAAGCACACTCACACACACACACTCTCTCTCACACACACTAGCAAGAGGATAAGAGAACAAGAGGCACACAAGATCTCTAAGATTGCACTAGGAAAGTGTGTGTTCTCGTTCCTTACATTGTTACTTATACATAACTTATAAGTGGCCAGGCACCCAAACTTGGGCAGCCATTGTGTAAAAATGAGAACTATGTGTCTCTACACCTACTAGTGTACATGTGTATGTGATGCTGACATTACACTTAGCTCGGACATCCCTTGTTTACATTGTGATGTGCTCATTTGAGCGAAAAAAATCCATAAATTGTTACATAAAGTGCTAAAAAACCCGCTCGGGCAGTTCAAAAATTACAAGTGACCCTTTTGAAATAACTCGATGAATGACAACCAATTACTTTACTTAGACGGCCTTAGAAAAATATGTTGGTGGGCCCACCTAAGCCAATTGCCCAGTTAACTACCGCTATTTTGGAAATGCGTTAACAACCACTATAGACCTCCTATCTACGACACTAATCAGCATCCGTGTAGCCATGTAGCTGTATCTTTGTACCAGTCATAAAAAAGTCCATAATCAACCATGGACTTTATATACCTAAGAATCCATCTAGCCACATCCAAGTGTGTCTTCCTAGGGGCCTGCATAAATTGACTCATAAGTCCAACAAAGTAGCTTAAGTTTAGCCTAGTAATGGTCATGTAGATCAAGCTACCCACTATGCACTTGTACGTAGTGGAGTCCTCCAAAAGGTCACCTGTATATATGGAAAGCTTTGTGTTATGCTCCAATGATACTCAAATAGGCTTACAACCTATCATACCATACTTGGACAACATGTCCAAGCCATACTGCCTTTGCAATAACAAATTGCCATTAGGTGATCTCACCACCTCTATGCCCAAGAAATAGCAGCTCCCCAAATCCTTCATCTAAAACTTCTACTTCAAAATCCTCCTGACATCATGTATGTCAACATCAGTATCACCAGTGATAATCAAGTCATCCACATAAATGTGACTAATACCATGATCCCTCTATCTATCTTTTTCACATAAAGTGATAAATCTACATGGGATATCTGAAATCCAATCACTGAACCATCTGCATTATGCTTAACCTTATACATGATCCACTTACATCCAATTGCCTTCTTTTCCTTAGGTAAAAGCACCTAAAGAAATATGTGCCAAGCCCAAATCATGTACTTGATGATGAAATCCTAACCTCTTCAACCCAAGGGCAGATGGAACTCCAACCTGAAGAAATTCTTGATGTTTGAGAAAAGATTCTCAGGAACATAATTCTCAGAGAATTATTAGTAAAATGGAAGTTCTATCCTTATGAAGATGCCACCTGGGAGAATGAAGCCGATCTATATTTACGGGATTACCCCCAGTTTGCAAGATGAGGGCATCTCGCGTTTTTCAAGTGGGAGAGATTGTAAGATTCCTCCCCAGCCTCTTCTGATCTGGAAAATTCTAGAATCAGTTGGCTTGGTTAGAAGCTCACTTTTTCCTATAAATAGAAGCCTTCCCTTTTGTTGAAACTCAATAGTGTTTTGCACTGTTACCCTGCTTCTCCCAAGTGCCAAAAAGTGTGAATTTTACTCATAATTCATTAGTTTTTGACCTTCCCTCTTTTAAAAGATTGGTGGCCACTCTTGTTTCAAACAAGAGTAGAACCCTCAAACCATCAAGCCAAAGGAAAGCTCTCAAATTATCTATGTAAGTTGGAGATGCTTCTCTTTTCTATTTCTTTTATGGTTTTTTATGTTTTTTGTCTTCTCTAAAATGAAATGATGTTATGGCTATTAAAAAAAGGCATTCCCCTCTCTTCTTTAGTAAATCCAACCATTCTTTATCCTAGATGATTGATTATTGGATAAAATCAAGTTTTTCATAAGTAGAAAATGTTTACATTAGAATGATTTAAATACTCTTGGTGAACTTTTAATTAATTTAAAAGAGTTAAAATTTGAAAAATGGTCAGCTATACAAAGGAGGTTATGGCAAATTTTTTTAAAAATTTGAGAAATAAATTTCATCTTTTATTAATCAAAAAGAGTAATCCCCATTGTTAGAGTATTCTGAAAGTGTCATTTTCATTCATGCATAGAAAGATGCATATTGATTAATTTTTATAAAAGAATGATTTTCAATAGAATTAAATTCTATGTATAGAAATATACATATTGATAAACTTTTTTTTATAAAAGTGTTACTTTTATCATTATTGATTTCTATGCATAAAGGTATGCATAAAATAATATTTTTTTATTATGAAAGTGTTACTTTTATCATTATTGATTTCTATGCATAAAAGTATGCATAAAAGAATATTTTTTTATTATGAAAGTGTTACTTTTATCATTATTGATTTCTATGCATAAAAGTATGCATAAAAGAATAATTTTTTTAATTATAAAAGTGTTACTTTTATCAGTATTGAATTCTATGCATAAAAGTATGCATAAAAGAATATTTTTTTATATTAAAAGTGTGATTTTCATCATAAATGATTTTTATGCATAAACATATACATTAAAGATATTTTTTTATATTAAAAGTGTGATTTTCATCATAAATGATTTTTATGCATAAACATATGCATAAAAGATATTTTTTAATATTAAAAGTGTGATTTTCATCATAAATGATTTTTATGCATAAATGGGTGCATAAAAGATATTTTTTTATATTAAAAGTGTGTTTTTCATCATAAATGATTTTTATGCATAAACATATGCATAAAAGATAATTTTTTATATTAAAAGTGTGATTTTTATCATAAATGATTTTTATGCATAAACATATGCATAAAAGATAATTTTTTATATTAAAATTATGATTTTCATCATAAATAATTTTTATGCATAAAAGATATTTTTTTATATTAAAAGTGTGATTTTCATCATAAATGATTTTGATGCATAAAGATATATTTTTTATATTAAAAGTGTGATTTTCATCATAAATGATTTTTATGCATAAAAGATATTTTTTTATTAAAAGTGTGATTTTCATCATAAATGATTTTTATGCATAAAAGATATATTTTTATATTAAAAGTGTGATTTTTATCATAAATGATTTTTATGCATAAACATATGCATAAAAGATATTTTTTTATTAAAAGTGTGATTTTCATCATAAATGATTTTTATGCATAAATGGGTGCATAAAAGATATTTTTTATATTAAAAGTGTGATTTTCATCATATATGACTTTGATGCATAAACATATGCATAAAAGAAATTCTTTTATGTTAAAAGAGTGATTTTCATCATAAATGATTTTATGATGATAAAAGTGTGACTTTCATCATAATTGGATTTTATGCATAATTAGATGCATATAGAATCTTTATAATTAAATAAGGGTTCTCCTTAATCCTTTGTTAATTTTCGTAAAAATTGGAAAAATGAATAAGCAGATAATATGTGAGAGGAAATTCTACCGTTTCATATTTACTAAGATGGGAATGAGAAAATTCAAATAAACTATCAAAGTCGGAGATCGAGATAAATGATTATTTTATTCCTCCTAGAAATTCATGATTAGTTTAGAAATCTGTAAGCAAATATTCAATGAACGAAATTTAGAAAAAGAGAAATTGAAATATTACCTTTCAAGAAAGATAGTTTAGGAAGAACCTTTCCAGACCCAAAACTCAGACTATTGACCAAGACCTAATTCCTTCATCAGTTTCAATCAATGACGAAGTGCCCAGTTCAGGAAAAATGCACTCAAAACACCCACCGAATAGACTTTTGATTTTGATCTAAGGATCAAGTTAACAGAATTTGAGGAATTGTTTGAGACATCATAGCATAGCGGAGGCTACACTCCAACCCACACACTTTGTCAATCCGTGAATGCAACCCGGTTAGCGCATAGAGGCTATCCCGAATGGGAGAAGATTAGTTAACCACACACTAATGACTTCTAGTCCTACTCAATCCTTCTTCATCACTCAAGCAATCAATCTTACATAATCAAAGCATCAAGATTAGGCTACACTTAAGCATAAAAATGCAACTTATGCAAAGAATCTAACATGCAAAGAGCTATCACACAAGCCTCAACTACACATCATTTCATGCACAAGCTTCATCACATGCACTCTACAAATCAGATTTTAGCATCAAAACATCATTAAGAAATCTAGATTAGCAAGTGTGTAGACCATAACCTCATATCATTGAAAATGTAGAGAATAGAGAGTACAAGATTGAAGCATGAATGGAGATGGAGAGCCTTGGGAGAGCACATGAGAAGGAGCTATGGAGCAAGCTCTCTCTATGAGCCTCTCAACCCAAATGACCAAAGAGTCCCCTCTAGCTCTCAAATGGGCCACCTTTTATACAAAAACTCTAGAACTCCCAAAAGTTCCCATGTGGGATTATTGTCAAGCCCTCTCCCACATTCATCTACAACTTGGAACTCTTTTCAAGAGCCCTAAGTGTCTTTTTTGTTGCATCCTTGTATTGATCTTCATTCGTCATGCAACACTCCCCCCTTCCTATTTTGTGCACGTCCTCGAGCGCGGTAGTAGCAAGAGCTACAACAAAAAAACAATGGATACAAGTAAAGTCTTTTATTGAAAAAAAGAAAAGAAAAGAAAAGAAAAGAAAAACCAGCAATGATAATTACACACGTGAGCATACAAGTGCAGGGCTGATTAAAGTTTTAATGAGTACTAAAATAGGTGGATAAAGACTAGTCAAAGTGAGACTTAAGTAGTAGATAGTGCTATGCAAAGGCAAGTGAGCTTGTACACCGCCGGTTATGACCGCATTCTCAATGTCCTACAAGTATGTAAGTTATTCCTAAGTGGCAAACCTACTCCTAAATATGAGCAAAGGTGATTGGAACTCTCTTTTTTTTTTCTTTTTTTCTTTTTCTTTTTTTTGATGTGTGTGTAGAAGGTGATAAAGATTAAGGTTCCATCCCAAAGAGACCCAAGCAATGGCCAAGAGACCTCCGCCAAGAGAATCTAAAGACCGCTAAGTATCTCAAGGGCGACAGACTCTTTTTCTTTCTTTTATGACCTAAGGAGTACCCCATGAAGATGAGGGCATCGGTCTCAAGGGCCCATAGTGTACCCCAGAGTCCTACCAACATCTATCAAGGCGATAGATTCCTCAAAGGTCTTTTTCTGAAGCTTTTAGACATCAGTGTTCACCCCATGGAAACCAAGGCATCGGCCCCAAGGTGCTAAGACAACCCCAGGTCCTACCAAGCATTCCACATGGCTGTAGACACATCATGTCTCAATTTACTTTGTATATATATATATATATATATATATATATATATATATATATATATATTTATGGTATATTTTCATAAATTTTTTTATTAATCCTAGCACCTAGCTCATATCTAAGAGGTAGCTACCACTAGGGATAACTAATATACCTTGAAAGCATAAGAACTTGGCATATTCCATTGGTATATATCCTGGTATATATCCTACACTGTCTTTAGATAGAAATATCTTTTACTAAGTCTTCTAAGAGTCTTGAATTCACTCACCATATTTTAACAACTAATCAAAAACTTAAACCAGCCAACATTGTGTGAACATGCAAACCATATATTCGAAAGATAAAAGCACATAAAGAAATAAAGATTAAGATTTGAATACACCTGTTGTAGTGCCCTGTTGATGTTGTTCGTTTGCATTGATGCATTGCTGATTTTGTGCAGATTGCTCCTCCTTGATCTTTGTAGGCGTAGCATGTTTTCCCCCTTCCTAATTTGTGTGCACGGTAGGTGGACTATTGGGGCGTGTTTGATGCTCTTTTTTTAGTGGAGATCTCTGCAAAATTTTTATTAACAAACAAGAAAAGAAAAGAAAAGAATAAAATTTGCCATTGGTGCCAATCACTGAATATAGCCGAGGGGAAAAACCCAATGGGAGAAAAGTGCCCTGGCTTGTCGATCTTATTATGGAGTCACTGAGCTTACCCTTGCGCTGGTGGTGGATCCGTGTCCTCGTCTGCTGGAAAGATGGTATCAATTTCCTCAGGATGTAGGGACAACCCCTCACAAAAACCGGCCTCTGGAGAAGGTGGTAGAGGAAGGAGTGCTTCCTCACTAAAATATGGCATTGGTTCTATGGGAAGGTTAATCAGACAGTTTCGATTTTGGAACTGCGCAATATAGGTACTCATATTGATCTAATATTGACATGTTGAGGCTTGGGGAAGGAGGGCTTGCAAGATCGGTGGTTGCAAGTCATTTAAGCTTGTATCCCTCCATTGTTGTGCTTGAACCTCCTCAGGTAATCTACGTTGATTTGGTCCTCTCTCTGGTATTCTCACATTAAGAAGATTATGGCATTGGGGTGTAATTCCCACAATTTGCTTCATTAAGCCCGTGCAATATCGTCTAAAGTAAGAGCGGCATATCCAACAAATATGTGAAGCTTCTCCTAATACGAGCCGTGCACACTCTTGACAATGTGAAAATGGGTGATGCTGTTGATAGAATAACGTGACAAAGTGATGTCCACAGCAATTTTCACCTAAGGGAGCATAGAAGTACCTAGAATGTGTTTGAAACGGAGGAGCACTATAACCCCCGCGATGATCAGGTCGAGTACTATCAGGGTCAATGCATGGTGGACATGTATCTCGCCAAATATCCATCAGGAGTTATCTGGACGTAGAACAATGAAATTTAGAACACTCATATCCATCATTACAATTCCAATCAAAAACAAGATTATCTCAAAAAGAACACATCTTCTAAAGGCATAAGGGACTACATTATTCAAACATTGATCTACCAAAGAGCTTCAATTGTAGTGTTAATGCCTTATCTTTGGTTTTAGGTATATCCTTTTTAAGAGGTGGGAATTTTAGCAATTGTCTTGGAATTTGAGCAAGATAAGAGGATTTAGGCATTGAAATGCTAGAATCTATGCTCAAATGAGACTCATTTGGACTTGTCTTAGGTACACAAGTTGATGGTTGAATTGTGTAACAAGGAGAAATCGGGACAACCGGTGTTTCAATACATGTTTTAGGAAGATCAACACAAGTAGATTTGTAGGTGCTATCACAGCCACCTTTCCTTTCTTGAAGAGTTTGTGTTGATTTCTTTTGCACCCACTGATATGGAAAATCAAGGATGGCTTTTGGAATCTTTCTGAAACACTCTTTTACCCCTAGCAAAGCATGGCATTTTGGAAGCCAAATTGCTGTTGCACCCTCATAATAGCCTTGTGCTTTAAGAACATGTTTTGGGACCCATTGAGTAACAATCCGAGGTTTAGGCTTGGAAATGATGTGCTTCTTAAGAGGCTTAGCAACTCGACTAGATGGTACAAGTTTGTACGCATCTTTGGGTAGCCAAATTGATAATTCCTTCTTGTCTGGCCTTCTTTGAGCAGTAACTAGAGTAGTTGGAACATGCCAGTCATGGCCCTCACTTGAGTACTCATCAATTATCCACATCATTTGTTTTGGAGCTTCAAGAGTAGATTTTGAGAGTGGGTTGTGTAAGGTAGAAACATTACCCCTTTGACACGATAAAGCTCGTGGAGTAGCAGATCCCAAGATGCAATCAGAATCAATTTGCAACTTGTATTGTCTATTCTTCCAATCTAATGAGCAATTGGTAGCACTTAACCACGACCTACCGAGAACAACCTCTACTACTGCCTTGGACTTACGTGCCACATAAAAGGGCACTGACATCTGGTGATCCTGAATGGTCATCATAATGACACATTTTCCCTCTATAGGGTTATCTTCTCCTGAGAAGCTTCGTAGGTCCACAGGAATTTGCACAAGTGGTGGTTGACCCAAGGCTATCCATGTGTCAAACGAGAGAACATTATAATCTACACCAGAGTCAATTAAGGCAGAGACAAAGTAGGTAGTCTCATGAAGATGAAGGCACACTTGAATATTGAATGGATCGACATAAGGTTCATCAGTAGCCAACTGTATGGCCAACATAGAAGTTTTGCGACGCTCCTTGGCTTTTGCAACTCTAGCTTTAGCCTCCTCTTGAGCCTGACGTTTAAGTAGGTCAAGTGCTTCTTTCCGTGTTTGTGCAGCATGCATCTGTTGAAGCATGGCTTCAGTTAATGGTTCATTGTATTTCTTGAGATGACTTCCATTAATGAAGTTAGGCATTTGCTCACCTTCAAGTGTCTCTAAACGCACTGCACCACTTGGAGTAAGCTCATTAATCACAAACGGTCCTAGGTCACGTTTCTTGAGCTTTCTCTTATGCTTCTTAAGTGTGTACAAGAGCACAAGGTCTCCTTTTTTGAATCGGCCAGTTGTTACATTTCTATCATACCATTGCTTCTGTCTCCTCTTCTCGGCATACATCCCCATTATCGCCAATAAGCGGGTCTCATCAAGCTTTTCCAATTCGTCAACGCGTTGTGAAAGCTCATGACCAGTCCAATCCAATTGTTTAGCTACTCGTAGAGTAGGTACAAGAAATTCAATGGGAATAATTGCATCTAGCCCAAAAGCAAGTTCAAATGGGGTTGTGCCCACAGATGTTTTATAGGCTGTCCTATATGCCCAAAGAACTGAGTGTAACTTTTGCTCCCAATCAGTCCTATGTCCCTCAACAATCTTTGTGAGTGCTGTGCAGAGAATCTTGTTAGTACTCTCGGCTTGTCCATTGGTCTGGGGATGATAGGGTGCAGAACGCTTATGAATTACCATAAATTCTTGAAGCAAAAATTCTATGACTTCATTTACAAAGTGTACACCTTGATCACTAACGATCTCAATAGGTAAGCCATAGCGTGTAAACACGTACTCATACAAGAACTTGGCTGTGGTTCTGGCATCATTTTTTACTGTTGCCTTTGCCTCAACCCATTTGGTCAAATAGTTAGTTGCGACTATAATATATTCAGCATGCGTGTTACGAGCTGGAGGTTTAATGGGACTGACAAAATCAATACCCCATTTTGCAAAAGCACGTGTGCTTAACATAGGCCGCAATGGCATATTGTCCTTTGTGATGGGAGGTTTGGTCCTTTGACAATCGTCACAACGTTTCACATATTCTTCGGCATCCATTTGTAAGGTTGGCCACCAAAGCCCAGACCACCTAATCAACTTAGCTGTGGTATTTTCAGATAGTCAGCTTCACATACACACATGCGTAAGTTGCCATCCTTGCCCCTCTTGTAGAGTTGGCCCTCTATCAGCATATAGTTTGCCGCTTCAATTTTAATAGCATGCTTTCGATGTTTAGGAATTTTTTGATCCGTATGACCATGCTGAAGATAGTCCACAATATACTTACTCCAACTTGGTGTAGTTGAAATTTGGAATAATGTGACATTATGAATTGGATTCTGAATTTTACATGAAGCACAGTTACGAACAAATGTTTCAGCATCTACATGCATGGTAGGCCACCATTGCCCATCCTGAGAGATACGTCGCACACAAGTAGTAGCTGATGCATGGATTCCATCGATACCCGCATGTGCCCATTCCAAGATCTCCTCATATTGGTCGGGGTTAGGTATAAGCCTCAACACTCCATCATTACCCTGACGATATAATCTCCCTGAGATTAACTTGAATGGTAGCCATAGGTCCACATTAGGACCTGCTAGTTGTATCTGCCCACTTGTCAAAATTTCTAAAATGGATTCAAACCATCTAGGAGCTGTCTCTACAAGGAAAAGTGTTGAATCTAACATATCATCATCCACACCCACAAGAGCTTCGCCAGAGGTGATTCGAGACAAATGATCTGCCCTTAGATGAGTTGTTCCTTTTCGAACTGCAACTTCAAAATCAAACTCAAGAAGGATGATAAACCACCTCACAATCCTTCCAGTTGCACAAGGCTTATTTACCAAATATAGCAATGCTTGATGGTCCATAAAAAATATGAATTTGTTTGCCAAAAGGTAATGGCAAAACTTTTTCACTGCATATATCATGGACAATCTTTCTCTTTCTGTTGTGGTGTAATTCTTCTCAGCATTGTTCAACTGTCGACTAGCATATGAGATTGGGAAATCCTTATTATGTTCACCCGATTGAGCCAAAATACATCCAATTGCAAAGTTTGAAGCATCAATATGGACATGAAAGATTTGGTTCCAATCTGGTGCCCGTAAGATGGGTGCAGTCACTAATGCTTGCTTCAACTTTTCAAAGGATTCCTCACACTCATCAGTCCAATTAAACTTTACAAGAAGAGCATATAATGGTCTGGCTAGGACAGCGTACATGTAGATGAATCTACGGTAATAGCCACAATGTCCCATGAATGTTTGTATCCCTTTAGGATTGATAGGCCGAGGTAATGAGACAATGACATCAATTTTATCCATATCTGTTGAAATCCCATTGCGAGAAACAATATGGCCCAAAATTTTCCCTTGTCTTACCATGAATTTGCACTTGTCAGGATTCAAGCATATACGATAAAGTTGACACTTTTGAAACACAAGTCTGAGGTGTTCTGTATGATCATCACGCTCTTGTGAGTGAACACATAAATCATCCATGAAGATCTCAAGAAATTGCCTAAGGTACTCCTTGAATACATGACTCATTAATCGCTGAAAGGTTGCTGGTGCATTTGTTAGACCAAATGGCATAACATGATAGGCAAAGATGCCATCTTCAGTAGCAAAGGCTGTCTTGTGTTGATCCTTTGGATCAATTGATACTTGATTGTAACCGGAGAATCCATCCAAGAAACTATATGCCTTTTTCCCTGTAACTCGTTCCAGAACATGATCCGTGATTGAAAGTGGGTAATGATCACGCACAGTAGCTGCATTTACCTTCTTGAGGTTTACACATACTCGAAGTTTTCCATTTTTCTTGGGCACCACTACAATAGGAGAGACCCATTCAGTGTGTTCAATCTCATAGATAAATTCTGCCTCTAAGAGCTTGTCTATTTCTTCCTTTATCTTCCGTGCAAAATTTTCATTGTAAGTATAAGGACGTTGCTTGGAGGGTTTTGCATCCTCTCGCAATGGAATTGTATGCTGACATATGCTTGGATCAACTCCTTTGAGGTCTTTATAACTCCAAGCAAAAACATCGCGATACTCCTTTATTGTTTGTATTAATAACTTCTCCTCATCTAAGGACAAGTCTGTGGCAATCCACACATAGCGAGGCTCTTCTCCTGGCTTAGCAATATCAATCTTTTTTGCATCTTCTGGACCATCGTATGAAATCCCTGGCATGCTTGGTTTTTGTCGCATGGGCTGTTGAAGAACAATCTTCCGATCTTGAAGAGTGTACTGTGTGAAATTGGGAGGAACATTGAGACCTTGTTCTTGTCCACTTGAGTCTTCACTCATTGAAGACCATGCGGTTTTGAGCTCTCCTTTGCTATCTTGCATCGGATTTTTTTGTTCAACCGTTGTCTTTGCACTTCCGACACTCTCTTTTGAATCGGTTTTAGACTTGAGTTTTGGTTTTCGTTTCTTCGTTTTTTTACGATTTTTGCTAACAGTTGTTAGCTTTTCCCCTGCTTGGAATCCATCTGATCGTTTTACTTGGTGTTTGATACTATCTTGTGCTTGGACATAGTATAGATATCCGTTCTTTCTTGAGAAGTGAGGTGGTGGTCGAGAGTTTTCACTCTTAGACTCCTCCTTTTCTTTTTGTAGTCTCTCACGTTGTTCCCGCTCATCTTGTCTACTGATTCTCTTATGGCTCTTACAACATTTATGTTTAGGTCGGCTTCGAGGGATCTCTACTTGAACCTCCCTTCCTCTCAAGAGTAGACGTGCCTTTCCTATCTCATCCTCAGGGATTGTCACATCATTATTAAAATCAGAGTCCCATCCATCTTCCTTATCAGCATCATTAGCAGATTCGAGTGTTAAATCCTCCACTAAGACTTCCTCGACATGCATAGCTGTTGTGGATGTATCCCTATAGTACAAATCATCTAGAAGGGCATGTGGTTGTACCATTCGTATAGGAATAATATCATATCCATCTGAGTCACAAAATTGAATTGGCTTCGGTAAAGCACATGTCGATAATGTTGCAAGGACATGACTCCATTCTAATGGATCAATTAAATGCTCAGGGAAGGGTTGTGGAATGTATGCCTCGTCTGATACACTTCGATTACCCTTAAGTCTCTCAGTGTTGAAATCCCTACATGAGGATGAAGCACAATCAAACTCATCTATTGGAGACCTTGTTACATCACGATATGAGTGATTCCTTAGGTTGACCCTTGTGATGATAGAATCATGTCGGAGGTACAAATAATTGTATCCCCAATCTTGAATCATTTGAAATTGTCGCATGAATGGTCTACCCAATATCACTTCATAGTTTGGATGTTTTCCAAAATCCACTACTGCAAAGGTGTGCTCATATTCAATCCCACATGTGGTGACCAATATGTTCTCAAGTAGCCCAAGGGGATGTTCTAAGCTTCCATCTGCTAGCTGCAAGCGCATCCTGGTACTCCTAATAGATGGTTTGCCCCACTTTTCCCAAATGGACCTTGTCACAATGCCCACTCCTGCACCACTATCAAGTATTGCAGTTGAAGCTACTTTTCGCACTTCTAATGGGAGGGTAGCATTTCCCTGATCGTCCTCACAAAATTTTTCTACTTTGTTGATAGGAACTGGCATAACATGCTTTGTCTCGGGGTGTATAGTACACTCATGGTGACCCTTTTGTAGCAATACCTGCTCTGACAAACATGTGGCAATATCATTCCACAACTCAGGTCGAATTTTTATCAAATCAAGCAAAGGTAAGGTACAAGCCACTGGTGCTGACAAAATAGCTTGCACCATACTCATATCCTTCTCCTTTGTCAACCTTTTATGCATGGAGGGTATCCTCATCAAGGTTTGAGAACAGTTCTCATATTCTCCCAGATATGATGGCAAGGTTTTCATTGTATGCTTACTTCTAGGAGAAACAATTGTTTGAACTTCCTCCTGGATGCTTGGGCATCTAAAGTTGTTTTCCGTGCCCTTGGTAAAATCCACCTCAGAGAATGGAGGCGAACTAATAGAGGACATGTTCTCATTAACTTTCTCATGAACTGCGGCCCACATCTCATTTGCCATGTCCTCATTAGCATCAATAACTTCATCATTGCATGGGAAGACAAGGCTAGGTGGTGGCAGATTACCTCCTTTCAATTGGGTGTCAATTGGTGTAGACCTTTCGCTATGAGCTTGTGAAATGAGCTCACTTTTCATTTCCCGACTCGATGACACTTCTGGTATGGTTTCTAATGTTGGCTTAAGAGAGGTCGGGCCCCGAGGAATAGGTGGTGGTGGTCCCTCAAGTATTGACTGAGCTTCCCTAATGAGTTGCTGATGTACAGCTAGATTGATCTTCTCCTCACGAGGGTTTGGGTATTCTTGAAGCTTCTTGGGTAGCTCAGATAAAGCTGCAATGCGACTTCTATGAGCATCAATGATGGCCTCTAGAGTCTCATTCACTTTATCCACAAAAACAGAACCCCCAGAACTATCCTCAGTCGTACTAGCCTCATTTTGTTTAGTACTAGGCCCAGGTTGAGGTTGATGCTCCTCATGCACTTCTTGGGATGTAAAAGTTTTATCCCTCATGTTTTGTTTAGAGGCTTCTTGAGAACTAGTGGATGCACTTTTAGTTTGCTTGTTTCGGTTCTTCTTCCTCCGAGTGGTTTTTTTTCTATTGGACTGTAGGGTCTTGTCCACTAGATTTATCTTTGCATCCCTAGTTCGAGGTGTCTAATCAGTTTGTATTTCGGCATTTCGTGTCTGTGATCTAGTCATGACTCTAAGTGGCACGACATCCTCATTCTCAGATGAAGGTGGTGATGGAACTGCCCCTACAAGGTTGAGTGAGACCTTTGGTTGAGAGGTGCCTTCCTCATGTGGTTTCAGTAGACAATCTTTTGGGAAGTGTTCTACACAACACCCTAGACAATATCTTTCAATTGGTGGAAACTGTTGTACTGTTGTATTGGATCGAGATGCTTGCCTTGAGCGATGTGGACAATCACGAGCCCAATGGGGTTCTCCGCACTCATAACAGGGGCCCATTGGTTTGGCCTCTACTTTCCTTGGCTGCCATTGACCTGAGGGGCCTGGAGTCCTAGGTTGGTAGCCGCCTAGCAACATCAAAGAGTTTTGTTCCCCTGGTTGAGTGTCCAGTGCTGGGCTTGGGTATGCGGGACTTTCAAAGAGATTTTCTTTGGATGAATATGATGCGTATTCCTCTTCCACATAGCCTGGGTTTACCAAGTCTCTACACATATTTGAATTGTCGTAGTCAACAACCCTCACAGGAGCAGTCCCTAGAGCAGGAGGTTGAGCACCAAGAACAGGTCGTGCTTGCTCTTGTGCCATCGGTGGCTTACGTTCAAAATTAGTATACTGTTGATACATTTGTGGAGCCACTCCACCCCTTGGCTGCTCACGTTCCTGTCTCATTCTCGCAATGCGAGTACATTCCTGTGTGGTGTGGGTAAAGTTCCAAGCACAGGCTTGGCACCACTTTTTTGTGGGTTGGTTTGTGACTAGAGGAGAAAAGGTATTACATTCCTCTATTTTATGGTTACCGCCACATGCTCCACAAAGATGAGGACCTGTAGGAAGTACACTCCTCATTCTCTGCTGCTGTTATTGTGGCTGCATGGGTGGACGATAGGTCTGTCCCAATCTCCGTAGTACTAGGTTAGCTATCTGGTCTGGATTTACTAGCGCGCTAGACCCTGAACTTTTGGTCATCACCCCACTGATCTCTAGGTTTCACCTCTGGGCGAGAACCATCTTGGAATTTGAAGTTATCAGTGAAATCCATAGCATCATGGCAACACTCATTGAAATTTGTATGCTTCTTCGCATAGAGATGTGTATGCAGTGTCGAATTTTTGAGTCCTTTTAAGAAGAGAGAAATTAATCGACTTTGGGCGGGCTTCTCATCTTCTGGGCAACGATTAATGTACTGCTTCATTCTATTTACACAGTCTCTAACACTCTCATTCTCGCCTTGCTTGAAAGAGTAGATGTGTGCTACCGTGTCATGTTGAATTCCCATCAAGGAAAAAGCAGCAATGAATCTCTCTTCCAAAACTTGTAAAGAAGATTTGTCTGAAGCCTCTAATGCTTGAAACCAAGCAAGGGCCTTTCCCTCAAGAGTGAGTCCAAATCCTTCAATTTGAGTATGCTTATCAGCCACTTGCTCAGCTCGAACTGCTTGCCTAAATGCTGCTACATGGTCGTATGGATCTCCCGACCCTTCATACTTCTTTACCAGTTTCTGAAGAGTTGATGGCCTTACTTGTCTTGAATACTCATCATAGGGCCTACGGCCTCTCACTCTCAGTGGGAATTGTTCCTCTCTTTGGTAAGATGGTCCACATGCATCCAAACTTGGTGTGGGTCCCCTATTACTAGCCTCACCAAACCCCTCCAAAGATCTTGTCACCCGCATTTCAGGAGGTGCATTAATGGGAGGCCGAGTTGGCTCCCCTACCCTCCGATTGTTATAGTGAGAAAGATGTTGTTGTGGTGTGAGCGGTGGTCGCACATTTGGTGTAGGACGATATCTTGGTGCTAGAGTTGGGCTACTAGCAGTGGTCCACTTGGATGTTGAAGGTCCCTCTCTAGTGAACTCTCGTAGGGGAGGAGCAACAGTTTCTCCAAGAAAGGCTATCTCTCCTGGTTTGGCTGTATTTGTTGAGAACACTTCCATGAATAATGGTTGTCCTTTCCATGTGAGTTCCCGAATCTCTTTCCAATCTAAGGTTTGGTATTCATTGGCCCATTTATCAATTATTCGGTTTATGTGTCCTGCAAGCTTCTCAACTACCACCACCAGTGCTAGAGGAAGATCTAGCTCCGGCAATTTAGTTGTGGCATAATATCCCTCTAACGAGTCCTTATAGACCTCTTAAAGTGGGTCATCCTGTAAGACCTTTGTCACTGGAATTTGTTGTACAAACTCCCATTGGTTCTCAGCCCCCTGATCCATTTTACACTTGCCTTTCCTATCCCTTTCCAAATTTAGATCTACAAGAAGTAAATCATCTATGGATGGCTTTGAGGACTGGGCATTGGAGGGTCCAGGCATGTCCGGCTCAATGAGCCAGTCATCTCTAGACTCCCTTGCTCTGGAAAGTTTTGATAAGTCTAAGAACTCGGTTTTAGAGAGCTCCCCTAATTTGTCTACATTTTCTGGATGGTAGATGACTTCGTAGCGAACACCATCTCCACCCATGTACATGTTACCCTGGTCATTGACTAGAGGTGCTCTATCAAGTTCTGAGAAAATGTCTACGATCTTAACAAGATACCGTTGTTGTGGATCCCTAAAGATCTCAGCTCCTTGAGCATTTGTGTAGACATATTGGAGTCTCACATTAAGTGTTAACCCCATGGTGCCGGCTTCAAATGGATTAAAAGATCTTGCGGGTGTCCTATTTGGGGCTACGGACTGACTATTTGACGGCCCAAGATTGTCCATGGACAATGAACTAGTTGTTCTGGAGGAAAGGGTATCGGATTGGGATTCAGAAAGGGTTTCAGCAATATCTGCCAAATTGCCTACCGATTGGGTCCCACTTTCTTGCGTAGGTACTCTAGAAGGTGCCCTAGGCCCTATGGCAGAATCTATAAGACGTCCCGACCGCAAGTGCATAAGGTCAAATTTTTTTAGTTTTTTATGTGTTTTTGTTTTGTTTTGTTTTGTTTTGTTTTTGTTTTTTTTAATAAATATATATATATATATATATGTATATATATATATATATATATATATATATATATATATATTTTAACCTACCTAATCACTAAATGCAACTAAAATGAGTATGTGTGGTGTAACTATCTATCCTATTTTTTATTATTATATTTTTTTTAAAATGATTTTTTTAATATGATTTTATGTTTTTACTTTTTTTTTAAATTAATTACAAAAATTATGAATCACACTAAAAAAATACTAATTATGCACAAAGTTACAAAAATTAAAAAAATGCAAGTTACACTAATTATGCAAAAAATTAAAAAAAATGAAGAATTACAAAATATGCAAAAAAGTAGACTCCTAAAAAACACTTAATTTATAGAATTTTTTTTATTTTTTTATTTTTTTTTAATTTCTATTTCTTTTCTTTTATTTTCTTTTGTTTTCTTCTCCTTTTATTGTTGTTGTTTTTTTTTGTTTGTTTGTTTTTTTTAAACCAATAAATTTCGTACCAATTACAAAAAATATGAATGTACTAATTATGCACGCAATTATAAAAATTCTAAAAAAAAATAAAAATAAAAAATGCAAGCTACTTTAATCATGCAAAATTTTACACAAATTTAAAAAATGAAAATGGACTCAAAATATGAAAATAAAAATTGTTTCTTTTTTTTCCTCCTTTAAAAAAAATAAATTTATTGTTTTATGGTTTTTTTTTCTTTTTTTCTTTTTTTTCTTTCTTTTTTTTCTATCTCTTTTTCTCTTTTTTTTAATATATATATATATATTATTATTATTATTATTTTGTTGTTTTTATTTATTTATTATTATTATTTTTGTTTAAAAAAATATAAAAACATGAAAAATAACTAAAATAAAAAAAAATAAGAAATTCACTAACCTTATCCTCCATCGCTCGCCGCCTCCCGGATTTTTCGCTGGCGCGCACGTGGTTGCACCTTCTTCTCCACTGCTGCCGCCTCCTTTTGGCCGCCTACCCAACCTGCAGGCCTTTCAGCTCTGCAGCCAACCTTTATCTTCGCCTCCACACCGACGCCTTCAACTGCGCTTTCTGTCGCTGCTCTTACACTCCGCTTTCTGCCGCGTCAGTTTGCAGACGACGCCCCACAGCACTCGATGCAGACAACGCCTTCACTCCTTGCTGCTTCTACAGGCTGCTGCCACGTCAGACGACGCCTTCCTCTCCGTCGCCTTCTGCCTGCTACCCACAGCTTCACTTTCACAACGCCGCCCACAGCTTCGCTCGGCCACCTACACTCAGCTTCCGACGCCGACGCCTTCCACAGCTCTTCTTCCTTCGCGAGCGGCAGCCTACTTCACTGCCAGCCGCCTTGCTCAACTTCCACTGGCACGTCCCTCCAATGTATAGCTGCCCGCCGCCGTCTGCAGTCTGCGCCCACTGCAGCTCCACACCGGCCAACGCTGCCCCCTGTGCCTTCTGCCGTCTGCGCCCACTGCAACGCCCCCCTCCTCCTGCCACGTCAACGAACAAAATTATATATATATATATATATATATATATATAAACCGCGCTCGATGTAGACGACCAGCTGCCACGTCAGACTTATAAATATATATATATATATATATATATATATATATATATATATTTAAAGCTGCCTTCGCTCTCCTTTCAGCCGGCGTTCCAACTGTCCTTCCACTCCCTTCAGCTGCCGACGCCCCAACAGTCCTTCGCCTGTCTACAGCAGCCAACGAATAAATATATAAAAGAAATATATAAATATAAATATATATATATATATTTCTCTCTTTTTTTTGTACTGCGCCCGATGAAGACGCCTCCCCACACAACTTCACTGCAGCCTCTTTCTATGTATATGTTTTTTTTTATAAAAAAACCGCCTCCAACACCTCCTACCAACCTCTCGCCAACCCCATCAAAAATACAAAAACAGAAAGTACATAAATCTGATTAATGGCGGGATTTCTCTACCGCAATGGGGTTTTAATTTTTTTTTGCTTCTAATCAAAAAACCGAAAACACACAAGGCGCCCTTGAGATCACACACTCAATGCCCTTGCAAACTCTACTCTAATCTACCCTAATCCACGATTTTGCAATCAATGGAGCACTTAGTAAGAAGTAATGGTTAACACCCTTCACTAACTTAGGTGTGCGATCCCCGGCAGCAGCGCCATTGTTTGAGACATCATAGCATAGCGGAGGCTACACTCCAACCCACACACTTTGTCAATCCGTGAATGCAACCCGGTTAGCGCATAGAGGCTATCCCGAATGGGAGAAGATTAGTTAACCACACACTAATGACTTCTAGTCCTACTCAATCCTTCTTCATCACTCAAGCAATCAATCTTACATAATCAAAGCATCAAGATTAGGCTACACTTAAGCATAAAAATGCAACTTATGCAAAGAATCTAACATGCAAAGAGCTATCACACAAGCCTCAACTACACATCATTTCATGCACAAGCTTCATCACATGCACTCTACAAATCAGATTTTAGCATCAAAACATCATTAAGAAATCTAGATTAGCAAGTGTGTAGACCATAACCTCATATCATTAAAAATGTAGAGAATAGAGAGTACAAGATTGAAGCATGAATGGAGATGGAGAGCCTTGGGAGAGCACATGAGAAGGAGCTATGAAGCAAGCTCTCTCTATGAGCCTCTCAACCCAAATGACCAAAGAGTCCCCTCTAGCTCTCAAATGGGCCACCTTTTATACAAAAACTCTAGAACTCCCAAAAGTTCCCATGTGGGATTATTGTCAAGCCCTCTCCCACATTCATCTACAACTTGGAACTCTTTTCAAGAGCCCTAAGTGTCTTTTTTGTTGCATCCTTGTATTGATCTTCATTCGTCATGCAACAGGAATTCTGTCTGGAATTCAGACCTGGATCTAGAAGTATTGGGATACGGATTTAAGATTATTCATGGTTTTCAAACAAAATCAAAACTGAAAACTTGCATAGAAACCCTGTTTTCTTAAAGGACTGTCTTACGCCAGAATGCTGGAGGGAGCATTTGGCATATGTGTTTAACTTAGGGAAGTTCGGTTACAACAGCTGGCGGGGAGTGTTCAAGGGACAGCTCACGCGGAAAAAACCTGCCCAGGTCTTGACCAGCCTGAGTATGGTGAAAAATGGTGTGCTTCCGATATGATGGGCGAGGGCTGACGAAGCGGTCCCTGAGTGAAGTACCAGGACACCTAAGGAGGATCCTGGAGGGTTCTGACCAGGCGATGCAGGGGCTCGCGGTGCTTAGGACACCCATTTGTATGTCGAGGAAGATATATATATATATGTATGTTGACGAAGTGATTATTGTAATCTGTTATTGGATCTCGTTGCTGACCAGCTGGTCCAAACGGAGAGTCTAGAGTGGTACTGTTTTTGTGAAACAAGGGATTGAATGGAAATTTTGAGTTATGAAATATGTGATCATATCTGTTTTGTCAATGGATTATTTTTTTAATTAAAATTTTAAAGAGGAGTGTGTGCGTATCTGTTTTTTAAAGCTAAAGTTAAGAAAGGCATTTCAATTATGGGTGGGTGAGTACTTGTTTGGTTCTACCGATTCCAGTGGTAGGGTGGTGGCTAACCCATGGGCCGGATGGGGTTAGGTTGGAATCAGTGGAGTTTTAATAATCAAACTGAAAAATCTTAGGATTACGCTAGGATTCGAGTAGCTAATTAATTCCCTGATAAATTTCTCAATTGAGTGGATCAACGACTGTGCCTGATCTTGATTAGGAAAAAAGCGTTGAAATGAGTCAGATGATCAAATTATATCAGTGATAGTTTCCTTCTATTTGGTTTATTCACGTGAAGGATAGTTTAGATTTGATCTCGTTAGAAAAATTTGTTAAGAAAAATTCAAAAAGGTGGAATCGTCCCCGCTTTTCGGGCATGGGAAATTTTCCCGGTTTCGATTTTCGGGGTGAGTCTCATGCCCGGACATTCGTGGGCGAGGCCCCACGTGAGAAACCCTGCCCCGCACATGAGGGGGCTTCTTCCGCTATCAGCAAACCAGGAGTTCCGCCGGTGCGCGGAGGGGGCAGAGGGATCTCACAAGGTCTATATAATTTCCAAAGGCAACCTTGAGCAGAAACAAAATAAGCAACCTAGAAATGTCAAATTGTTATAAACAATCTTGTCTACTCCAATTACTATTCCTTATTCCTTTGAGCCAACTTTTACAAGGTAAGCCTAGCAAGGGTTTTCAAACGTGTGCAGCACTGTGAAGCCTCATGACCATAATGTCCACAAAAAGTACAATTACCATTATAGAGTGCCCTTAGGACTAGACACTCATGTCCTTGCCAGCATATTGAGCACCATTGAAGCTCTCTCCTTGGGTACATATGTACGTTTTTGGGGCTCTATTGGCCTTCATTCCCTCTTCGAGTGATTTCATGAAATCTGAAATCTGCTAAAGTGTTGCTTTTAGCTAGGGGTTTAATTGTAGAAGTGCTATGTCCCGTGACTTTGGAAGCAATAGATTTAGAATCCGATGTTTTAGTTCCCTTGACCCCCATGAGATTATCTTCTAATTGGATGGCATTTGTTTTGACTTCATCCCATGTAGTGATCCCTCTAACTAATCCATTATAGATCGCTTCATGGTTAAGCACATGGATGAATCTATCCAATAATTGATTATTCATTTAGGGTTCATGTGAAAGGCAATGAGTGTTCAAATGCTTAAAAAACTGCTAATGAAATCTCTAACCAATTCCTCTTCTTCTCTCTCAGCTTTGTGTAGTTGTGAAGCTACACCCTATAAGACTCCTTCACGCACAAATTGCTTCAAGAACAATCTCCTAGGAGCGGTGAAGTTCAAGTGTTTCTCGACCCCAGAGTTCTATACTAATCCCCAGCCTTACCGTCTAATGTTAGACTAAAGGCAATTGGTCTTGGAAACCTCATTTCATTCTCCTATGGCCTCACACACTTGATCAAATACTTCCAAATGTCTCCTAGGATCACCATCTCCAGTGAATTCATGAGTTAGCTTGGCTAACTGGGCAGCCTTTCCACGGCTCTATCGACCACCATCTCTCATAACAAGTGCTATGATTTTCGCTACCGCGCTCTTCCCAGGGCCTGTACAAAAGCAACTGGGTTTGTGGGTAGACCTGGTGTGCTAGCATAACAAGAGCAATAATAGGATTAGGTGGAGGTACAACACGTTGGACTACATGAGGACTAATCCCCAGCCTTACCGTCTAATTTTAGACTAAAGGCATTGGTCTTGGAAACCTCATTTCGTTCTCCTATGGCCTCACACACTTGATCAAATACTTCCAAATGTCTCCTAGGATCACCATCTCCAGTGAATTCATGAGTTAGCTTGGCTAACTCGGCAGCCTTTCCACGGCTCTATCGACCACCATCTCTCATAACAAGTGCTATGCTTTTCGCTACCGCGCTCTTCCCAGGGCCTGTACAAAAGCAACTGGGTTTGTGGGTAGACCTGGTGTGCTAGCATAACAAGAGCAATAATAGGATTAGGTGGAGGTACAACACGTTGGACTACATGAGGATGCATTGGTCTAAACCCTGGTAGGGGTAGATGTGCTACATAAAGTATGTGTCCTACTGGCGCCCCAATAGGTGCCTTAGTCATGTGGGCAATAGGCACAACCGGTCTCATAGGAGTTGGTAGCACACTCACTCTAGGGAAGGGATGTTTCATGGGTGCACTAGAATGAGATGTGACCCCTCTAGGAATGGTAATACTAGATATGCTAAGTGCAAGGGGCTCCATGTGTAAAGTGGTGTTGGCTACCGTGGTAACCATGGGAATGTGGCTCAAGTGGTGTTGGCTACCGTGGTAACCGTGGGAATGTGGCTTAAAGGTAATTCTGCATCATGTGGTGTGGTGCTTGCCACTAGATGAGGCAGTGTACTAGTATTGTCGTGGGTGGGGGCAACTCTAGGGAAGGGATGTTTCATGGGTGCACTAGAATGAGATGTGACCCCTCTAGGAATGGTAATACTAGATATGCTAAGTGCAAGGGGCTCCATGTGTAAAGTGGTGTTGGCTACCGTGGTAACCGTGGGAATGTGGCTCAAAGGTAATTCTGCATCATGTGGTGTGGTGCTTGCCACTAGATGAGGCAGTGTACTAGTATTGTCTTGGGTGGGGGCAACTCTAGGATCGAAGAACGTGAAGCTCATTCTAGTATACTCTTGAGTCCTACCTACAGCGTGGCCTTATGGGTTATAGATGTGGGTTGGTCCATGGTATAGCCGGGTGATACTACAAAAGTAGGATCTACTAGGCTCATAGTAGGTGTTACTATTTCGCTCATTGTGGGAATTCTTGCTTTGGATGCCCCAACTTGCACCATAGGTCTTTGAATCCTTTCATGTTGTTCAATAACCCGGGGGGTTCACTATAGATGTTGTATGGTATCACGTGAGTGTAAGAGAGGGGGGTTTTTGGAAGGGGACACTTAAGCGTATACATTAGAGGTAGACCCCTCTTAATTTCCTATATTGAACTTAAATTTAAGGAGGGGATAGAGGGAAAAAAGAAGGGGGGGGATGCATTTGTCCTCTCTCTATTATCAAAGTTACCACATTTGCACTGAATATACAGAATCCTGCCTACCTTCAGTGACTCCTTTGGAGCAACCATTCCTTTTTCAGTTCTTGATAACAATAGCAACAATAGCTTTGTAGCAACACATTCTTGGCTTCATCTTTGTAGTAGTGTTTCCTTTATTATTGATGCTCCTTTCTTTGAACCAGCATCCTTTGGAGCACCATCTGTTCTTTTGCAGCAACAAAATTTAGACTTTGATTCATCTTGCCTCTTTCTTGGGAATCAACCTTTGTTCATGGCAGCTTCCTGACTTTTGTAAAGATAGGCCTCATATATAGAGAGCCTCTTCATCCACTTTACACATCATGAACTTATGTGGCATCTTCTAATTTAAAGCTCAATTAGTGGTGACCCTTGTCCCACATGCATTCATGTAGTCCACATCCTCGTGTGTGGCTACCATAATTCACACAATACCTTGAACTTACATGATTCTCTAGGGTGCCAACATATTACCCCATCACCGAGCTTACATATATTTCAACATGGCTTTCTTTAAGTGAGTCATGAGGACTTGTTTTGTTACAATTAATTGGTAGGTGTGGTGATTCAAGCCGTCTTGATTTGACCTGCAAGAGTACATAAGGTATGTGTTGTGCTCTTTCAGACAATTCAAGATTTCAAAGGATATCCTCATTATGTACTATTTTAAAGATATGTCTCAAAATGACAATAAGAGAATGGTTTGTGAGTGTTTAGTCAACACTTGCATCACACTTCAGCCTACCAATTTTTGCTTTCTACATTGAGATCTACTCAACATTTGTGTGCCTTTCCCTGGTCTATGTTTTTGCAGCCTCCAGTATGACATGTGAAGCCTCATGAAAGCACGTGCTCTCATTGTAGCACGTGCCCTCATTGTAGTTGGCACCCTTAGAGATACCTCAGGGAAAAATGACGTCATCAACTGATTAAGTCATTCTTCGTTCAAACAACTCCAATTCTCAACTCATGGGCTGCTTGAGCTTGTATGTCAACTTCATATGCCCCTCCATGTGGATGCAAGTGGTGGACTGCTCCATGAGGCTCATATGTACTCCTCCATCACTGGAAAACCACATGCAAGCTGCTCTGCAAGTGGGTGCAATGAGGAAGGTGATGCTAGCTTCTGAATAACTTACTGAACTCATCCAAACTTGATGTTGCAAGTGTGTAAGCTGATGGCTGCTAATTGAGATCTCCCAGACCTGACACTGAAACTGAGAGCAGGAACCTAAGAAGCAACTGGGTGACTGATATAAGATGAGAATTATTGCTGCTTGGCAGGATGATGACTGATGCAAACTGATGTGCTGCAAGCAACAACCTTTTGGATGTATAACGCTAAGGGAATTAATCCTACTCTGCTGGAGGAAGGAATGCTTTTTCTAAGTAATATAGTCAGCCTGTCCTTTTGCAAAATACATATATGACAAACAAAAAACTACAGATCTACTGATGCAGTTTTCAGTTTCTAGTTAAGGCACAGTTTCTAGTTAGTTATTATCTATATACAAAAGACAAACAAAAAAAAAGTTCTATTGATATAGACCTACAGGTTTGTTTTGAATAGATTTGTTCAAAATAGAGGTGGATAGCAAGAGATGACCAACTTGTTGGTTTTTGTGGAAAGAAGATAGATCACACATGCATTTCAAATTTCGTAGTACTTGTTGGAGATGGTGAAAATGGTTATCATAGAGTTGTTGATGCATTTGAGCATAATGTGATTGCCCACTATGCAAGAGTATTGATTGCAAATCCTCTTGCTGAATGCTTGCCAAAGTTAGTTCTTCTTATACAACTAACTTGTAATAGGTTTGGCTCTATGTCCATCAAGGAGCAATGGAAAGGAGTCAATTTGCATTGGAATATGTATGTGAAGGATGTGATTGGACCAATACTTGGTCATGCTTCTGATGGAAATTCAAGGCGAAGAAAGCTTATAGTTGAAGATTATAGCTCTCTTACAAGTGTTCGATACTCAATTCCTTGGAAAAGTTGGCCATTCACAGCTTCTATGGAAGATGATGGAAGCATCATTGGATTACATGACCAAGATTATATACATAATGGAAAGAAGATGATTAATCCTCTAGATAATGCATCTAAAAGATTAGTGCTTGGTAATGATCTTGTCACTTTGAATCATGTAGCCTTGGTATATCAAAGTTTCCAGGTTGATGATCATGGTTTGCAAAAAGGAGATATAGAGAGAAAAGATAGACAAAATTGGAGATCAGCAGAGAGGATAGCCGGACGTAAAGTTTAAAATTGTTTAGAGCTCTTGCAGATGGGATCCAATCATCGTCTCAAGAGCGAACACTTGGTACAAAGGTGTATCTCTCAATTGTGGTAGCATACATTGATATTTTTCTATCTCCTATGCTCAACTTGTATGAGCGTGTGAAAGCTGCCGGAATGGTATCCTTCTTTTTTAGGTACAAAATTCATGTTATCTATTGAACATATATAAATAATTAACTGATATTGTATGTTCATGTTGTTGCTATGGTAGCACCATTATGTCTTATTAATCAATTGACTTATGATGTTTTATTAGGATTTGGCGCATGTGGATCACAAAGCATGATGTATATACGCTCAAGCAGAACATTAGTAGAGAAACTTTCATGGACATCCAATTGTCATGTCACTTTGTGGTTCTTCTCATAAAGATCTTCAGAGACAGATATAGTCACTTGGCAGTTCCTTTATCTTCTACGGGATCTGATGCTTGTGAGAACTTCTTTAGTAAAGTAGGTGGAATGGTTAGCAATGAGAGGTGTTATGAAGGTTGTGACTTGTTGAGTAGTGCAGGAGCATTGAATAGAATTTCTGAGTTTCAATCTAAGTTTTCCGGCAGCTCACTCACAAAAAGCAAGAAAACATATGGGTTGATATGAATCATATGCCTGGCATTCCTTTGGCAAATTTAAATGACTACACGGTTGTGAGTACTAATGAGAGCAGATTGTATATGCATTAAAGGAGGGTTTAGCAGAAGCAAAGGTCATGTGTCGCGAGCTTGGTATGGAAGGTGAATCTTCATGGGGTGCCTCATGGGAAGAAAAAGATATCTTAGAGCATCTTGAAAACAATGCACATGACAATCTTGAAGAAGAAGAAGTTTCATTGGATGATTTTGTTGGAGATGTAATCATGGATACAGTATTGGATGTTGATGAAGAGGATACAATTGTACAAAGTGATCTTCGCCATGTCATGGATTCTATAGTTGACAATGAGGAGAATGTGGTGAGCCAAATATCACCTTCTGTGGAAGTTGATGGGAAGACTTTGTGCAAGAGCACACTTGAGCCAATTGAATGGAAATCAAAGGATAGATTAACAAGGGTAAAAAGTGGAGTATATTTTTCATTTGAGATGAAGTCAAAATCTCAAACCAGTACTTGTCTTGGAATAGGATATGATTTTGCGGTTCTATTTGAAGATATTATACTTAGAGATAATACAAAGCTCAAAAGAAAAGGTAAGGTTGCAAATACTAGTCAAGGGGTCAAGAAAGGCATATGGTACCTGGGAAGAGTAATGAGTATGAGAATGAAGCTAGGAAATGGTATGAAAGAGACAAGGGGCCCTTTTGATCTTCTAGATCGTCCTCCAAATGTGGAGATTCTGTTGCCATATATATAGGCAGTGATGTGTGTGAACACACTTAGGACCGCTGGGGCACTTTTTCCCTCTTTAGGAGGTTTTTTTCCCCGGCTTGTATATACGCCCATCATTCTAGGGCTAACTTATCTTTTGTACGTTGACACAATCTAATACATTGTGTGTTGTGTGCATTCTTGCTTCTTCTTCTCCAAGCTTTGTGTGCTTTCCTACAACCCTAATTCTAACAATTGGTATCAGAGCAGGCATCGGCTCCCAGGGCTACGCCACGAGCACCCTCCGACTCACGTTCTCCGATTGAGGTGAGTTTTCACGAGCGCTTGCAGGTCCCTATATTATGCGGGCTCCGTTTTTGCATTTCAAGTTCTACACAGGTGTTTTCGTCATTTTGTGCAAAAATTTCGACAGTGCAGTTTTCTACAAAACAGGTATACGTATTCTATTGTGGACCGTGCTACATAGCACGAGTTGTTCTCTGTTCAGTCTCTTTGCTTCATTACAGGTAGCTTTTGCATCAGTTTCAGTCAATGGCCATGGCTGATAACAACAATGATGTATTTCGCATGTTGTCTGCTGAAGACAAACTGGATGGAGACAGCAACTACCCACTTTGGGCATATATGGTGCAGCATGTTTTGGTTGCAAAAGGAGTGTGGAACATTGTGCAGGGTATGAATGTATGTCCAGGTTCTGTGGATGTAGGATCTGTTGAGGATGTTGCAGGATCTAGCAGCTCTACTGTTGCTGCTGTTTTACCCACTGCTGAACAAGCTCGTTGGGATGGTAAAGATGCGCAGGCTCATGCCTTGATTGCACTTTCTGTCAAACGTAACATCACCCCACATATTTGTTCAGCTAAAACAGCAAAACAAGCTTGGGATATTCTAGCTGGTTTGTATACAGGTCGTAACGAGGCAAAAATCTCTTACCTGCGTAAAGAGCTAGAATTGAAGATTATGCAGGAAGATGATGACATGAATGTTTTTCTTGCTGAGATTAAAGATATCAAAGAACAGTTGATTTCTACAGGTGAAATTATTCCTGATCATTCACTTGTGCAGACTGTTCTTGATGCTTTACCTGAGACATATCAGACTTTTGCTTCCACGTGGAGACTTCTTACTGAGAACAGACCTGATGCTATCAAGTATGATACTTTAGTCAACAAGCTCTTGCAAGAAGTGCAGTCCAGGCAAAACAGGGCCAGGCAGCGTGCAGTTGATCAAGCATTTATTGCTGCCCAGCAGTAGAGAAGAAGTGGTAAGGCAGCCCCTTCCACTGTTTCTTCTCCTATTAGTAGGTCTGCAACTTCTTCTCCTTCCACAGGTAGCAACAATAAGTTTGAGAAGGCTCTTGATAAAGGTAAGAAAAAGACCAGGTGCAACTATTGTAAGGCAAATGATCATGTCATTAAGAATTGCCCTAAGCTAAAGGCTAAAGAGGCAAAGAAGAAAGAGTCAAATGCAGCCACAATAGCGGATGCTTCTACAAATACAGATTCTGCAAATGTTGTGCAGGATACAGAATGGGTGTTTAGCGTGTATTGCCAGTATGACCCATCTGTACATTGCATGTTTGGCAGTTTCTGTTGACTCTAATGTATGGTATTTTGATAGTGGTGCTACAAAGCACATTACCTCGCATCGTGATATGTTCACTTGTCTTGAGGCTGTCTCTAATGGGAATACTGTCACATGTGCCAATAATGCTTCTTACCCAGTGAAGGGCGTTGGTAAAATTATGCTTATTGCTGCAAATGGCAGCGCTTTCATACTTTCAGATGCTTTGTATGTGCCAGGGATAAAGAAGAATCTATTGTCTGTCTCTGCGCTTTTGCTAGACTTGGACTTGTAGTCAAATTTGTGGATGACAGATGTACTGTTCATGATTTGACTTCTGGTGATACGATTATTGCATCTGGCACCTTGTTTCGTGGGCTGTATAGGCTCAATTCTTATGACAAGTGTGTGGAAGATTCAACAAATGCAGTTTCTGATGAAAAGGCAGTTTCAGATGCAAAACTATGGCATGCTCGTTTTGGTCATCTGAACTTTGCTAGTTTGCTGCGTTTGCAGAAATTTGATATGGTTGCTTCATTGCCCCCTCTTGAGGCACCATTGAAACATGTTTGTGAAGGCTGTATTTTGGGCAAAATGTAGCGTTTTGCGTTTCCAAAGGATGGTTCTGTGCGGGCCACTCGCAAATTGCAACTTGTACATAGTGATGTATGTGGGCCTATGCAAACTCCGTCATTTGGTAAACACTTGTACTTCGTGACTTTCATTGATGATTACTCAAGGCATGCATGGGTATATTCACTGAAGGCAAAGCCCGAAGTGTTTTTGTGCTTCAAATAGTTTTTTCTTATGGTTGAAAATGTATCTAATTGTACTATGGGCACCCTCCGTTCTGATCGAGGGGGGGAGTACATGTCTAAAGAGTTTGATGCATTTCTGGCTAGTCGTGGGATAAAACACCAATGTACAGTGCCGTATACCCCTCAGCAAAATGGTGTTGCTGAGAGGAAAAACAGGTCACTTATGGAGATGGCACGATGTATGGTCAAGAGCCAAGCTTTTCCACATGCGTTTTGGCTTGAGGCTGTCATGTGTGCTGCATATGTACTCAATAGGTGTCCCACTAAGGCCTTACAGTCTATTACTCCATATGAAGCTTGGCATGGCAGGAAGCCTTCTATTGGTCACTCTCGTGTCTTTGGTTGCTTGGCCTATGCTTTAGTGCCTGTGCAACAACGCAGAAAATTGGATGATAAGGCTGTCAAATGCATTTTTGTTGGTTACAGTGCTGAGAGCAAGGGTTACAGATTGTATCATCCATAGTCAAAGCGTATCTTGATTAGTCGAGATGTTGTTTTTGTGGAAGATGCTGTGCAACCTTTGTTATCATGTACCAAAGAGATAGGTGTGAGCTCACGGGATGTATTTGATACGTTGTTGCCTCTCTTTACAGGTGGGAATTCAAATGTAAGTCCTAATGAGGCAAATATTCAGCCTATGCAGATTTCAAACGACATCATAGATCAGCCTATTTCTGATGCAAATTTACAGGATGTAATTCATGAGGATAGGGCTGAAAATGAGCAGGCTAGAGGTATGCCTAAATGGCTGGTGCAAACCTTGCGTGATAGTAAGATTGATGCACCTATGACTAGTCGTACTCGTTCAGGTTTTCAGCATGCCGAGGGATCGTTGTCGCCAGATTTGCATGCTGTTTCAGACTCAGATTGGGCTGGTTGCTATGATACAAGAGTGTCCACAAGTGGTTTTTGTTTCATGCTCGGTAGCTCATGCATATCTTGGTTGAGCAAGAAGCAACCTACTGTGGCCACTTCTAGTTGTGAAGCTGAGTACAGGGCAGCTTTCACAGCTACGGTTGAGTGTGTGTGGCTCAGACGGCTTATGGCTGACTTGGGTGTTGGACAGGAGTCTGCCACCTCTATCTTCACTGACAGTCAGAGCGCATTGGCAGTTGCGAGAAACCCAGTTTCTCATGCTCGCACAAAGCACATTGAGGTGCATTATCACTATGTCAGGGAGAGACTCTCAGCAGGAGAGATCAGCTTGGCCTATGTGCCAACACAGGACAACCTCGCCGATCTTTTCACAAAGGCGCTTCCTCGTGAGAAGTTCGAAGCTTTCCGCAAAGCTTTGGGCTTGCTCCCCTTTGTGGATTGATCTACTTCAGGCATGGCACTCCCCTATACATGAGTGCCATCTCTCGTTCACACCATCACTCCCAGGGGGATTTGTTGCCATATATATAGGCAGTGATGTGTGTGAACACACTTAGGACCGCCGGGGCACTTTTTCCCTCTTTAGGAGGTTTTTTTCCTGGCTTGTATATACACCCATCATTCTAGGGCTAACTTATCTTTTGTACATTGACACAATCTAATACATTGTGTGTTGTGTGCATTCTTGCTTCTTCTTCTCCAAGCTTTGTGTGCTTTCCTGCAACCCTAATTCCAACAAATTCATCTAGCATGGTATCAAAAAACCAAAGGAAGTAGATGCTACACTTATGATCTTGTTGATAATCAATCAGTGTCCTTGGAATCTACAATTGCTCGGGCAAATTTGAGCTATGATCCAATATCAAAGAAATATCAACTTGATCCCAATGACTATAAGATCTTCAACGACTATGTAAAAGATACATAAGGTAATTTGAAGCACATAGAGTAAAATACAAATCTATAATAGTTTTAATGTGTTGTCCTTATGCATTAGTATTAAATTAATAATCTTTTTTTTCTTTGCAGGTTGAAAGCTGCTATGTATACATCATACATGGTACCAAGAAATATCAAATAACTTTTGTGGTCATCTAGTTATTGTGTAATTTTAGTTTTAGAGTCATAAACATTTATGACCATTTTGGGAGTTTTAAGGTCATAAACTCTCTCCCTCATGTGCACGAAGCATCTTGCAACCACACTTGGCAATAGCTAGTAGTTTTGGGTCCATCTCAACCACCAATATGCAATAGAAAAGGCATATGGCTGCATTGGCAATCCTTTGACGGTGAAGAAAAGTATATGTATTGATAATCTTATGGTAATGAAGCAAAGTACATTGCAGCATTACAGTTTTGGCATGTATTTCATTCAAGGATATCTATGAAGGGAAGTACTTTTAAACACATACATGTGATGCTTATGTTGTTGCTACTCTTTGCTAAGTTCACTCATTCATGTGTACTGTAATTTGTGACTACTAACTAGATTTTAGTATCATGAGTTTCAAGGTGCTTGGTAAGAGGTTAAACCCAAGTTTTTCTTAGAGCAAAAAATTAAATCTTTATTTTTTGTTTGATTTTGTTTTTCTTGATTTGTATTAATCATTGTGTGGGAGGGGGGGAGTTGGGACTCTCCCATGGTTTTGGTAGAGAGATCCAACTCCCCTTCTTCCAAAGAGAGCTTGGTGTCCGCTTGGTGTAGTCACTTTAAGTGTAAAGGGGTTCGATTCCCCTACTCTCTCTCCTCATGTGGTGGTAAGGGGGCACGAGCACTCAAAAACATTGCGACACATACTTCGATGGTATCCAAGTGCCACTACATAAATCACTTTGTGATATGACCATTTTGATACTTTTAATTGCTTAGGATAATTCCAACTTTTAAAAAGAAAGTTAGTATATGTTCTATGAAGACTTACATTTAAGAAAGGGGATACATAAAAAGTCATACATGTATATATCTTATAAGCTTAAATAGGGGGATATATTAGTCTTACAAGCTTCATAAATAGGGGTTTTTTTAGAAGTCCTTGCACACAGGTGACGTCTTCTTTACTATGAGTGAACCCCCGGGTTCAATGACCCTATATATACCTTGCAATCGTTCCTCCTCTGTTGTGCCCCTAGATATTGATTGGACAATCCCTTCCCAACTAACACCATAAGCTTGGCTTGTGAGACAAAATCCACAAGAGTCTCTATTGATGCAACATACTCCCAATCATTTGTGAGAAGACATTGATCCATGATTTGCAAGCCTAGCCCTTTCCCCGAGATAGACACAACGCTATTCCTTGTGTCGAGACTATCGGGCACTACCTACGCAGTCCTGGCTTGGGACTCATTTTGGGTGTATTGGGCTATTTAGGCTGCTGATCATTGTTGTGCCAATTGCAAAGCCTCCTCTTCCTTTGCTCTAGCAACTTGGATCAGTGCCTATATTTCCTATACTTCTTCTAATTTCCTACCATCGGGCATAAGCACTTGTGCAGGGGTGGTTTGATGGGTCACAGTTTGCAGCAGCAGCAGCAGGTGCAACAAGAGCTATATGTAAAGGGATATCAACGTGAATGCTCCCTTCTTGACGAGATGAGAGTACACCAAGTGTCTCTTTGGAGTTTACCTCAACTCCTTCATCATATATGTAGTAGTAAGATTTGGTTCAGAGGTAGCAGTTGAGGCTGAACCTCTGAGGTAGCTAGCTACGCAATCAAAAAGACTGGTAAATGGCTTGACTAGTGAGGCCAAGTTAGGGTTCTCACTTCTTGGGACTGGGTATCCTTCCATTGAATCAAAATCTAATGATGTATCACTGGTCCCTAGTACGAGTCCTTGTACAATGCTAAGGTCTTGAGCCCAGTGTAGGTTGCAGTGTATGCACATAGCTCGATAGATGCACCATCGTCTATATCGACCTCTAATGCATACCCAAATTGTACCATCGTCTATATCGACCTCTAATGCATACCCAAATTGTAGGTGCATGTGAATATGGGGTGCTAGAAGGTCCTACAAATGTCCCGGACAAGTTTAGAAAAAAAAATTTTCTGAAAAATTTTTGGATTAGCCAAAGTTTTTTTGAAACATGTCTTTTGTGTTTCTCAACCCGTTTGCTAGCACCAAAAATAGTGTATTTTTTGGGATCAATCAAGTGCTACAATCGTTGGCTTCCATAGTTAAGGAAGCTCTTTAACTATGTAAAAATGTAAATTTTTCGGGTATTACACAAGTTGCATCAACATGATCACAACAGCCTAAAACATATATTAGGCAAGTTTGTATGTGCACTTTTTGAAATATATATATATATATATATATATATATATATATATATATATATATATATATATATATATATATTCCCCCAAACCTTATACCTTTCCTCTTTTATCTTTTCACTTTTCCCCTTTCACTTTTCACACAAAAAAATTGTATGTGCCAAATCCACCCCTAATTTCTGTTTTTATCCCGATTTCTCCATGTAAGGAGTCAAAGTTGGGATAATCACTTTGCTAGAAAACCAATTTTGTGGTCTATTTAACCCAATTCTTTCACTTTCATATTTAACCCAATTCTTTCACTTTCATATTTAACCCAATTCTTTCACTTTCATATTCAATTAACTATTTTTTAATTTCAAAATTTAAAAAATTACAAAAAAATAAAAAAATTACAAAAATCACAAATTGAACTTATAAATGATATGTGGGAGAAGAATTAACCTTAATGCACAAATTGCAAAACTCACAGAAAATGAAAAACATGCAGAAATTGAGGAACATGTAGAAATTACAGAAATTGAACAAGTAGAAATTCCAGAAATTCCAGATTTCAACAACAATGCCAACAATGCCACAAAATGAGCAGATTTTCAGCAATTCATTTCTACCATTCTCGAAAAAACAGAAAACGAAAATATAAAAGAATTGATTCATACACACACGCATTCAAAATGCATTGTGGCTATGTGGTAGGGCTATTCCCTGGTAATGGCGCCATTTATGGGAAGCCCTTACACCATAGAAAGAGTGTAGGAGCTAACCAAGGTCGTGGGGCTATGCCCAACCGTACTTGAGAGCATAAAATAGCTCAAACCGAGAAGCTAATCTTCCATAACCGAGCTCACAATTGTATGGGCAAGGTGTGTCACTCACCTCGTGAACGCTTGTGCTCGGATTCTCATAGGAGCACAGCCACACACCAATGGAAGCTTGACCCTCCTCTCACTCAACTACATCTCTCACATGCACTCACACATATACAATGAGCATATAGTAGCTCTAATTGAATTAGGCAAGCAAGACACACAAGAGAGTAAGAGAGTAGAGAAGAAGAGCACTCTATTAGTTGTATAAGAGAATGAATGGTGAGAATACAAAATGATCCTTATCTTGGCCCCTAGCCTTCACACCTTGGGCAACCATACTTAAAATATAGGTCCATGGCTATCCAGGGCCGCCTAGGCTTGTGCAAACACTTAATCTAAGCATGCAATCTCCATAATTAATCATGTGGCCTAGACAAGCAGTGATCGCACATGTAAAATATATAATGTTAGTATTTTTAATGTCAACAGGGCCAAATGAAAGTGATAGTTGCCAATGGATAGTGTGTCGATGCTGGAGAGGTGTCTAATGAGAGTTAACATGAAGATAGCCTCATTCAAAATGAGCCTACAAAGGGGTACAAGGGGTGGCTCTATTCTTCTACTACGCACATGGAACTTCGTCAAGACATCTTGTAGAAGCCCAATCTCTATTTCTTTGCCCAACACCTTGGATGGGCTGGAGCTTTATCTTTGTCTCTAGCCCCATCATCACCTATAATCTCATCCTTTGTTTCACTTCTTTCTTAGAAGCAGACCTCCAGCTCCTCGCTTTGATAGTGACATCTCTAGAGGCCTCCACCTTAGTCTCTGTAAGATTTTATCTACATAAGTGGTTGCAAGTTTGCGTTGATGATTTGTGTGCTCATTCCACATGGAAAGACCACCTAGCTTGCCTAAGAAAAGTATTTCTAACGTGTCTTATATTGAATATCCTTAAGTCCATTGAAATACCAATTTTAGATAAAGCATGGGGTTATACTAGGATATATTATGTCTGTAAATGCTACCTCCATGGATGAAAGAAAAGTTAAATTGAATTTAAAATTACCTCCACCTACTAATTTCAAGGGAGTATAGAGATTCATGTCACATGTCAAGTACTACAAAAGATTCATTGTATTCTATGTAAAACTTGCAAGGCCATTGTATAGACTACTAGTACTTTGAAGAGACCGAGGAATGTCAATAGGCGTAGAATGAATTGAATAAGGCCTTGGCAAAAGCACCTACCTTGAGACCCATAAAACTAGGAGATAATCTTCCATGTGCATATTGATGCATCAAATTCTACCATTGAGTGTGTGCTAGCATAACAAAAGGAACACGAATTGGACTACCCTATTTGTTTTGCCAGTAGGAAACTCAATGAAGCTGAAATAAAGTACACAACCACAGAAAGGGAAGGTGGGCCATGGTCTATACGGTGAAAAACTACATACACTATCTTTTGACCAACAAATTATATTCTTTGTAGACCACCATTCATTGTTGTATCTTGTCAACAAGCCTTGCACCACAGGGTGGATCACATGACGGATGCTTTTACTTTTAGATTTTGACTTCATAACCACTGTAAGAAAAGGATTGCAACATGTTCAACCTCCAATCATATGTCACAAATTTCTAATGGTGTGAACCCACTAATAGAATAGACAATGCATCCTTGTTCTCAAAATTGACATAGCACCTGACTGGAGCGACAAAATATCCTAGTACCTTGCTTATGGGTTTCCACAAGATTAACCCCTAAACAAGGATAAGATGTGGCAGCTTATCAAGCTAGTAGCTCCTTATCAACTCATAGTGGTATAACTCTATAAGCTAGTTAAAGATGATATTTTGCAGAGGTGTGTTTGAGAGGACAAATTTATACAGGTGTTAGAGGATGCACACTCTAAGATTACAGGAGGATACTTTACTACATCACAAAAGGTCCTCCAAGTAGGACTATGATTGGTTTAGCGATGTGGCGTAATTTGTCAAAGGTTGCAATGAATATCAATGATTTGTTGTACCAATGCACTCTACTCTCAACTCTCTCTCTCTCTCTTTCACAACACAAGAGCACGTAGACAAGATAATGTGATTCGTTGTACCAATGCACTCTACTCTAAACTCTCTCTCTCTCTCTCTCTCTCTCTCTCTCTCTCTCTCACAAGACAAGAGTAAGTAGACAAGCAAAGGCCTCATTTTTCTGTGAGCTTTCTCTCGCAAGATTTTTTAAGCAACCCCCTATTTTGTGAGTTTTTTCAAGAAATCCTCTATTATGCTTAGAATCATGGACCCACTAGTGTCACCAAATACATCATTATACACCCCCCATATGTATCACTATCAATATCCTCCACTATATAACGATGTGTATCTATGAAAGAAAATCAAAGAATATCACTATATCTATATACCATCATATATTACAAGGCTAAGCATTGTTTATAGGATCCACTATATGTAACATTATTTGAAGCCAAATAAAAACCATTTGTGTAACCAACTAAGAACCATATGGACCACTATGCATATCATGATCTCAAACCACAATGTCAAACCATAATGTGATCATAATCCATATTTTATTACCAAAGAAATACACCTTACATATCAAGATATAAAAACCAAAAACCTATCAATATGTATCATTATCTCAAACTAAATAAAAGACAACTCACAGTCGTATGGACCACTATACATATCATGATACGAAACCATATATGTCAAATAAAATAGGGCACTACAGATTCAAAACACCTTGCATATCAAGAAATAAAAATCACATATCTCGTTATAAAAATCCAACTGTATCATCAAATCAAAACCATGCTCAGTAATAACTGTGTATGTGCGATGTAGAATGAAGTCAGCTTTCTTCGCACATGGAGATGTATAATTGAGAAATAGTCTTCCAAACCAGACATGACATGACATCCCTTATGGGTGAGAAATGGTCTGCCAACCCACACGTGACATGCCATCCCTCATCAGAAATAAATGGTCTGCCAACCCACACGTGACATGCCATCCCTCATCAGAAATAAATGGTGTGCCAACCCACACATGACATAGCATTCCTCATCGGCCATGAAAGAGGCTATAAGGTTTGTTGTTGTAGCAGATAGATCTGTCAAAAGCTCACTCTAGCATGGTATTCCTTTACCTAGAACACGAGCTTAACCAAGCCTGTGGGGAAGCCTACCCACATTAATCATGCAACCCCAACACAAGGACTTTTCTTATGTGAAAGTTCTTGGGTATTTACCTTCCCCAAAAAGGAGTTCAATAAGCATTTCATGCTGAAAGAATCACCCCACAAGACATGGTACACATAAGATGCATAACATGAGTCCTCCTCACATGTCAGGCTGGACAATAATATCCAAGACATCTCCCCTGCTTTATATATTTTAAATAATTATTTCTATAAAATGAGGAGTAGCAAGAGAGTGTAATTCTTTATCAAATTATAAGAACATAATCCTTAATTTAAGAAGAGAAAAATCAATGAAGATGCTTGCATTTGTAGACTCTTCACATATGATTTTATTTAATATATTGTGTTTATTTATCAGGCTATGAAATTTTCTTTCAAATACATGTTTTTAAATAGCTAGCGTCCAGATACTTATTGTATACAGTGGTGAAGGTGTATTTAACTTTACTAATAAATGAGGATTTGGTCAGAACCCTAATATTTGCACCCACCACTATTGTGGAATTGTCTATTACTATGATATACACAATGCCTATTACTAGCATGGCACAAGTTGTAGTGTGGCATACTCCCTCAACTTGTGTGCATCTTTCATGACTCAAAGGATCATCAAGAGTATATTGTACTATCAACTTTACATCACTTCTTTAAATAGGCTATAAAAATGATAGAATGCATCAACATAGTCTTATGTAGAGAAGAAAATATAGTTTAAAAATGTTATCAACTTGCTAGAGATTACCATCAATTTGTTTCTCTTCTCATATAGTTTTATCTAATACATTATTTATCTTTATGACTTATCAAACTTGATTGAGCTGATGTGCCCATTCCTTGTCTATAATATAAAATATTAAATACAAAATAAAAAATTATAAATTTAATGTGTGTGTGTGTGTGTGTGTGTGTGTGTGTGTGAGAGAGAGAGAGAGAGAGAGAGAGAGAGAGAGAGAGAGAGAGAGAGAGAGAGAGAGAGAGAGAGGGAGGGAGGGAGGGAGGGAGAGTTTAATTCTAATAAAGATTCAACTTTACAAAATAGATATATATTTTACTCATGCACCTCAATTTATAAGATGCTCCTCCATATTGTTACTCTTAGAAGTTGAAAGGGACCTAGTTGAAACCACTCCACTAACTCGGTCAACACACACACACACACACACATTAGATAGAACAACACACACACACACACACACACACACACACACACACACACACACACACACACACACACACACACCCTACATGCCACCGCTTACAGAGGGGGGGGCTCAAACCCATGACCTCGGGACTCTCGAGAACCACCTTAAACCTTAGAAGTAAATTAGCTCATTGCATGTCCATTTACTAGACATTCTAAATTATTTCTTTCTTGTATTCTTAGTACTAGAGTATGAGTTCAATATCCTCATGCAAATCGACATTACATGCAAATGTCCATCATGGTTTGCATTTGCATTTTTAGATTCAAGCCTATATTTCAAATTATTTATTGCTATAAAATAAGGAGAGGAAGAGAGTGAACTCTTCACACATGATCTACTTTGAAGAAAGAAAAACTAATGAAGATGTTTGTATTTGTAGACTCTTCTCACATGCTATTCTTTGATAAAAAAATTTTAATCACCCTATGCCATTTTCTGCAAATTCCTATTTTAAAATAGCTAGCATGTCTATTTTCATAGGCTTGTAGTGTAGTGATGAATGCGTTCAACTATAGTGAATAAGGATTTGGTTTAGATCCCTGATAGCTGCACACACTAGTTGTGTAGTTGTCTATTGCTAATAATATATATATAATGTCTATTCTTTTAAAATCTATCATGGCACAAGTTTTAGTGTAGCATATAGTGCACACACTAGTTGTGCAACTATAGTCGGTTAGATCCCTAATAGCTGCACACACTAGTTGTGTAGTTTTATATTGCTAATAATATATATAATTTCTATTTTTTTAAAAGCTAGCATGGCACAAGTTGTAGTGTAGCATAAAGTGCAGCATAATCCCTCAACATCGCATAGTGTAGCATAATCCCTCAACTTGTGTGCATCTTTCATGACTCAAAGCACAAATTATATGATTTCTTTACATCACCTCTTTAAACAACCTTTTAACATGATAGAGTGCATCAATAAAATTATAAGTAGACAAGTGGATTAAGTAAATAAATTACTTTAATGATAAGAAGCATGGCTTTATAATGCACTAGGACAAAGGTACTAAAGAAGAATTTTGATTTGATAATAAAAAAGATTCTTGCTGTAGTCACATGAGACCTAAAAAGAACAAGTAGAGGAAGTTTCTAGTGGCTCCCTTTGTCATCACAAGGAATTTAATAGTATCTTAAAAACCAACAAATTAAAATATCCACACATGAACAAGTGGGAGGAGCATGAGGCACTACCATTTTATCAAAAATGAAGTTCTAGCCTTATGTGTAGGAAAGGGGCATGACAAAGACCAGAAGAGTCACACTGCATTTGTAGCGTTGGAGGGACTCATGCTTTTATAGATGTAATATTCTTGCATGAGTTCAAATTTGCAGGACCTTTTTAGGGCATAACGTGTGTTGTTTATGCCTTTCAAATAAAAAGGAAACAACTAATGACATGACATTGAATTTATGCACATGCCAATAAATGTATGTATTTCTGTGCACAAATGATGATGCATGCAATTATGTCATGGTTTGGTTTATGGGGAGTAGATCTTAAGCTCATCTTGATTGTATTTGTAGATGCTATGTAACTTTTATGCAATAATATCTTAGCTATGTGGAAATCTACTTCAAATGTAGACCTTGAACACATCTTGATTGTATTTGTAGAGGCTATGTAACTTTTATGTAATAATATCTTAGCTATATGGAAATCTACGTCAAATGTAGACCTTGAACATTAGAGTAAGTTAAATACACCCATTCATTTTATTTGTGAGAGTTCTCATAATAAGAGGGTTTCATTTTAAATGTGCCACATAAAATGTCAACAATATCTTACAACCCAACATACAACAATGTTTTGCAACCCAACATACTTTGGATAACTCATGACCTTTACTTAGTTTGTTCCATATTTTAAGAGACTTTCATTATTTATTTGTGAGCTCTCATAATAAGAGGGTTTCATTTTAAATGTGCCACATAAAATATCAATAATGTCTTATAACCCTTCATAACATGGATAACTCATGACCTCTACACATATAGTACATGACCTCTACACATGTATTCCCCTTCCTAGGCCTTATTTTGAATGAGTTCTCCACAATAAGAGGGTTTCATTTTGAATTTGCCACATAGATATCAAGAATTTCTTGCAACCCTTCATACCATGAATAACTCATGAACTCTACTTAGTTTTTTCTATCTTTTAAGAGACTTTCCATATAGTATATGACCTCTAAATTTCACCAAATGTGTGTGTGTGTGTGTGTGTGTGTGTGTGTGTGTGTGTGTGTGCACCGCGCACATGTGCACCTGTGCGCACACGTTTCTATGTGTGCCAATACACACTCTAATAAGGGTGTAGCTATGGATGTGAATAGATACACGCATAAGCTATGCACACATGTGCATAGATTGTGTGTGTGACGTGTGTGAGCATGTGCATGTGTGTGCACATGTGTGAGAAGGGGAGAGAGAGAGAGAGAGAGAGAGAGAGAGAGAGAGAGAGAGAGAGAGAGAGAGAGAGATCTTTTAGTACATTTATAAATAATTAAATAAATAAGTGTCTATTCACATAATAATCTAATCTTGAAGTGAGTCAAAGGATAACTTACTTCTTCCAAAGTGATTATAGCAACTTTAAGAACTCTCTCAAGTTCTACATTTTACTTGACATGATTCTCTTTCTCATTTTGACACCATAGAGTACGTTTTATTTATGATTCTCTTTTTTATTTTGACACCATAGAGTATCACCATGGAGTATCATTGTTCTCACAATGTTTCTTTTCATAAGGAGGGATAAAACGAGATTCAAATAAATGTTAGTGACTAAAATATGATTTCGTGAAAGTTGTGAGCATAAACATTAGATGTTGGTCATGCTTTCTCTCTCTCTCTCTCTCTCTCTCTCTCTCTCTCACACACACACACACACACACACACACACAACCAAACCCACCCAAATTTATACACACACCCACATATATGTACATGTATACATACATACACACATGTGTGCATACATACAAACATACATACATACATACATATGAGGATGCATACATACGTATATACATGCATGCATAAAGTTTTATGGATCATACATGATGCTTCATGAGATAATACCTTAAGTTGCAAGTATATCTGATGTATCTTTAAGCTTACTTTAAAACACACAATTGAATTTACATTGCATACAAGTATATGTGATGTATCTTTAAGCTTACTTTGAATCACACAATTGAATTTACTTAAATTTTTAAAAATATAGCTAAGTCTTATGTCTGGTCGAATCCACAACAAGTACTATTGAATAGAACAAACCATAGTAGCACACACATACATTCATACATACACATGTGTATGCATGCATACAAACATACATACAATATATACATGCATACATATAGCTTTATGGATCATAAATGATGCTTCATGAAGAAATACCTTAAATTCCTTATAAGTATATATGCATCACATAATGGTATTTACTTTTGTAAAGAAAAAAGTATAGCGAAATCTTATGTCTAGTCAAATTCACAACAGCACACCACTAAATAGAACAAACCATATTAGAGAAACATTGTATGTATTAATGTATATGATATTTAATAAAAAATCATAAAAATTCACGTGTACACCATGTATATATGTGTTGGTTGTTAGGATGCCACCTGAATGCCACTTCTCCTTGTAAACTCACATGATGTCTCTTAATATGCACAAGAATGTCATATAGCCTCGTTTAAGCTTCTAGAATTATGTAGATCTTGGGCAAGGACACTCACCACTTGAAATTAGCCACCCAAAAAGAGTTCACGTTCAAGGAGCATTGATGGCCACATCCTAAAATTATAATAGGCTTTTCCAATGGTTGATTCAAATCCATTTTAGAATTTAGTTGGAGTTACAAATGCATGATGAATGTGCTCTATTTGGGGTAAGGTAAAATGCCATGAGTTGTTACAATTATACGCTTTCTTTTTGGCACAAGCACCATTCTTGTGTAGTAATTATGCTTAGTATGTCCAACTCTTAGTCTAGATTGGAACATGATAATCAACTTTGTATTCAAGGCTTTGCATGGCCCTTGGGTGTTGGAACATGAGAATTAACTTTTTAGTCAAGGCTTTGCATGCCAATCATCCAACTTTTGTCACAATCTAGATGGCATGAGAAAGTGCAAAGTCCCTACTACGATGCTCATAATGCATCCCCACACACCATATCACACATAACAAATGTACACACTACACACATCATATTTCCCAGTGTACATACCACATGTGCACACACCACCTCTTACATAACATCATGCCAACTTTCTCATTGGTTGGCTCTACTCGTCCTAATTGATGCATGTGAGAGTTTTCTCTTTGATAATGTGTCAAAAAGATGGAGCTTTGTCCTGCCCAATTAAAGCTATTAGTGGGTCTACGAAAATCCATCCACACACAGATCTTTACCTTGATTTTTAAGTGTCTAGAGCTTGTTATTATATCTATTATACTAGTTAACTTAATCTTGTTGTTAAAAATAGTTGTCAGTTCAAGTACATGGTACACACAAGGCTAGAATTTGCCGATTCAAGTACATGGTAGACACAACGTTAGAGGTTAGTGCCAGTACTCACAGAACCCAATTTGTAGTGTAATTTTCCGAGCCAAAATTTAGAAATCCTAGTTGGAATTTGACGTTGTCTTTAATTTTAAAAGTTAAAATTTGTACATTTTAGTTATGAATCCCGGCATTTGTACGATTTCTAGTGATTTTCAAGTCTAAATCCCAGTTAAGTCTAAGCATTGCCTTTAATTTTAAGGGTAAAAAAAAAACACTTTTTCGAGCATTGCGTAGTGCTCAGAGCTAGTTCGTATAAGTAAAATTGAATGAATTGGAAAACAGATAAACTTTTTATCAAGATTAGGATAAGACACCAACTTTAAGTACATAGTCTGTGAGCACTTGGCATTGTGGGTACATGTTTTGAGTGTAAGTACATGTACACACAATGCCAAGTGCTCATAGTCATAGATGATATATATCCACTTAAAATTGGTATTTTATTCAAATAATGATAAAGAGGCAAATTTCTAATTTATGTATTTTCTGAAGATCTTTTTTTTTTGGTTGAAAAGACTGGAATTATATTAGAGAAATAAAGAAGCCAGTGCCTATAAAATCTCCCGAATGGGTATTTTCTGAATATGATAAAGGTAAATTAATAGTATTCTTATAAATTAGACAACCAAGGACATAGGACACAGTGTATACACGTGGGTTAGTGCGCAATCCAAAGTTTTTAAAGGCGATATAATTTAGGATATCTGTTAAATTTAAATTGAAATATTAATCCTAAGGGTTTTATTAATCTTTTGGGAAAAATGATATATATAGGTGAGCCAGTGTATAAAATGGAGTGTGCTCCTCCCACCCTTCCTCTTCTACTGATAAATTTCTCTCCCAAAAAAAAAATCAGAGAAAAGTTTGTGGGTATTTTTTTAAATTTCTTGCTGTATATTTGGTTTTCTGCATTCAATCTGTGGAAATTCTCAATTCCTCCTTTTTTTTTCTTTTTTGTGCATTTTCCCTTGTTCTTTTTTGGAAAAGACTGGAATTATATTAGTTAAATGCGGAGATTTTTTTACAAAATATAATTTTCTCTTGGTTTTTTGAAATTTCGTATTTGAATTCTGTTGGTTTCTTTCCTCATTTTAGCAATTGTAGTTGCGGTAATTTCTTTTTTCTTGATTTAGTTTTTTTTTTTGGGGTGGTTTTTGTGGATACATATTCAAGTGTAATTGCAAGAATTTCCTTTTTCTTTTTTCTTAATTAAGTTCAAAATTGTGCGGTTATATCTCTTGTGTTTTCCCTCCTATTTTTTTCCCCCCCTGAAAATATGCATTTAAAAAAATATTTGCAGAGGCAATGGGCTGGCCGTATTTTGACCCAGAGTACGAGAATTTCAGCTTGAGAATTAATCCTCCAAGGTATCCTTTCGGCTAAATAAAATAAATACTCTCTTAATTTTGTTTCTGTTATTTGTAAAGGATGATTTTTTCCCATTTTGTTTTTGTTTTTTTTTTGGTTTTTTTTCAAACTGTTTCTATTGATAACCTTCTCATTTTAAAATTTCCTGGGGATAAAAACTCTGCATACAGTTGCCCTTTTTACTGCAATTAAAAAAAAAAACTTTGCCCCCCCTTTTTTCGAGCTCCCTGAATTTTCTTCCGTCGTTGAAGGCATTTTTAATTTTAAAAAAAATTACCCGTAAATATTTTTTTCATTTATTACCTCTTATTTTTTCCATGGAGTAAATCCTTTTAAAAAATAAAACCCTTTTTTTTTTCTCTCTCACATTACTCAGGAGTCGGAAGGTTCCTTGTTGTGCTTGACAATTTTCCACGTTTTTTCCAACAATATAACGATGATTTTATCAAAAAATTCAGTTAAATTCTTCCATGGAGAGTGCTGCTGGGTGAAGATATTTGATAATTATTTTTTAATGCTAATCAAATGGATCCTTAAATCTGACCTTGCATTTTGGTTCCTTCTCCCAGATGCTGATGATAAATCTCTTTTTTTAAGCCTATTTTTTCCATGGTTTTCAATTTCCATTGTACCACTGCTCTGGAAAAAAAACGGCATTCTAGTGTATTTGTACTGATGAAAAAATCGGCTGAGATATCAAGTAGCCCCCCTTATTCTAAAAGAATGATTTTTCATATATTTTAGTTATAAAACCGGCATATAGTAGATATCTCGGAAACAAAAATCAGATAGATAGATTTAAGAGTTGTCCTTATTTTGATTGGTTGAAAAATATGTTTTTTTCGAGCACTGGCCCCACCCCCAACCCAAGAAAACACACACACACACACACCAAAATCCTTTTGAGCAAAACTAGTCTCACAATAGCTTTTGGTTTCCTAATCAAAATGCAGGGTTGTGATCGACAACGAGACTGACAGGCGCTTCACATTAGTAAAGGTAGAATGCCTTCCCTTATAGAATGCCCATTCAATGTAATTTAGTGAGATTAAGTGGGATATCTTTTAATGTATGTAATTAAGTTAATTGTCTTTCTTAACTAGGTTAAGTGGGATATCTTTTTGAGCTTAATGTATGTAATTAACGTGTCTTTCTTAACTAGATTGATAGCACCAATAGGCATGGGGCCTTGCTAGAAGTAGTGCAAGTCTTGACTGATCTGGACCTTAACATCTCAAAGGCCTACATATGTTCAGATGGAGAATGGCTCATGGATGGTGAATATAAACACTCCAGTATTCTCATTTGGCTTATGGCAATCTTACTCTATGATTCACTGTTCATATTTTTATTTCTAACTCCGTGATGGATTCATGTGGCTACAGTATTCCATGTATGCGACCATTTTGGGAATAAGATTACTGACGAACGATGTATCGAGTTCATCCAGCAGGTATGGCATAATTAGTTTTATCATGATTATTGACAAATATCCACAGCAAGTCACGAGTTTGTCTATGTGCAAGCAGACCGGCGTATGTTGTGTACATGCACACTTATATGCTTTAGAATATACTTGCACATACAGAATCTGTAAACTTATGTATGCCAACACAAGAACATGTAAATGCACAGATATAGTGCATGCACATGTATGTGTTCAGTGATGCATGTTTATGTATGCATATTTGCAAATATATGTATGTAAATATATACGCAAGTATATATGTCTCTATATCTATACGTACATGTGTGGGTGCGCACGCGGGTGCTGTCTCTATCTATCCATCCATACATATGCATAGTATATGCATATGTATGTGTTCACTAATGCATGTTTATGTATGACATGTATGTATATAAACTCCCTCAATTTTATATGTGTTGAATGCTTTACAGTCCTTAGGTGCAAAGCAAAGCGATGCGGTTATCACCGAAGTGAAAACCTGCCTCGGGCGCATTGTTGGAGTGCAGTCGTTTGCGGAGCACACTGTTATCGAACTTGCAGGCAGGGACAGGCCTGGCCTTCTCTCCGAGATCTCGGCAGTCCTCACAAGCCTCAAATGCAATGTAGTGGCAGCTGAGGTGTGGACCCATAACGCCAGGGTCGCCTGTGTCGTGTACCTGACTGATGAATGCACCTCAGGCCCCATCGAGGACTCAGAAAGATTGTCCATCATCAAAGAGCAGCTTTCCAACGTGGTGACAGGAAACGATGGCAGAAGAGGGGTAAGGTTGGAATTCTCCATGGGTCTCACCCACACACAGAGACGACTTCACCAGATCATGTTTGCAGATCGCGACTACGAGGCCACTGAACATGTCGGCACGAAGGTCGGATCTGCTCACAGGGCTTGCATCACAATAGAAAATTGCAGGGAGAAGGGCTACTCCGTGGTGAACATTGGCTGTAAAGACAGGCCGAAGCTTCTGTTTGACATAGTTTGTACATTGACAGACATGCAGTATGTGGTCTTCCATGCAAGCATACATGCAAATGGGATCAATGCAATTCAGGTAGCTTCCATGTAGACTAATGTTGGCCTAATAAGCTGTTTAAGGTAACAAGCAAATGAGCCCACTGCCTGTCAGACTAGGGTGTAAAGGCCCCAAGTTGGACATTTACAAACCAGAGATCTCATCTTGGTGATTGATGTAGGAGTACTATATTCGTCACCTGGATGGCTGCACACTGGACAGCGAGGGCGAAAGGCAACGCATGATCAAGTGCCTGGAAGCCGCTATCGAGAGAAGGGTAACAGAGGTACGAATTTCAACATATATATGCTGCATCCATCTGGGTACTTTGTATAATGCTGCCCAGATATCGCCTCAATAACTTGAATAAGTGCTTGCTTGTTTAGTGATGTGTAACCCAATTTTTTCCTGTAATCAATGCATGCTTAGTGATGCATGCACTAACTAACTTGAATAAGTGCTTGTTTAGTGATGTGTAACCCATTTTTTTTTCCTGTAATCAATGCATCCTTAGTGATGCATGCACTAACTAACTTGAATAAGTGCTTGTTTAGTGATGTGGGACCCAGTTTTTTCCTGTAATGAATGCATGCTTAGTGATGTTCTTTTTGAGACTTTAGTTGTTAATTCTACTATACTAGTGCCTGGGCTTGAACACGAGACCTGTACATCCACAGGCAGAGGGCATTACCACTCAGGCTAGAGACCACCTGCACTTGGTGATCCTTTTAATCCAAAGATCTTTGATCCCAGGGCCTCAGGCTTGAGGTTTGTGCAACAGATCGAGTGGGTTTATTATCGGATGTCACTCGTGTGTTCCGGGAGAATGGTATCAAAGTCACAAGGGCTGATGTGAGCACGCAGGGTGGCAAGGCATTCAATGTATTTTATGTGTCTGATGCATCCAGTGGTGGACCTGTGGACATGAAGACTGTTGAGGCAGTGCGCAAGAAGATCGGACAAACCATACTCCATGTTCAGGATGTTTCCAACAACCTCCTCAAGCCTTACACTCCCGGCACAGCTGTTGTGGGCAACTCAGTTTTCACTTTCAAGAATCTGATTAAATCTCAATGGGAAAGGTTATCCATGAACTGGGGCTTAATCAGCTCTTGACCTTTAGTATGAGGTGTACCTCATGAGTCATCAATCAAGAAGCCGATCCAAAGGATTTCATGCTTCTTTGTATGTATACATATGTACATGTGGGTAGAGAGACTTTGTAAATGTATAGTTTTGCTTTGTGATTATGAGAATTTTCCTGTAATTGAGTGAGAGAGAGAGAGAGAGAGAGAGAGAGAGAGAGAGAGAGAGAGAGAGATCAACGCACAGGAAGATGTATTTTGCGCACACAGTAGAAAATACCCCTTCATTTAAGGCCTCCGTTACCCCTTCTAAATAAAAAAACAAACCAGTGATAAATTAAGCTGGCACCAATGAAGTGGCCGGGCACGCCCAGCACAATAGGCACCTGCCCACTCTCCTACACCTGCCCTGCTTCTGGTACAGCAGTTTCTGCCCGCCCCCCATGCACGCCCTGCTATTGGTACAACAATTCCTTCTTATACGTACATTACCTAAAGCCTTCATAACCTGCAACAAATACCAAAGGGATAAAATAAAGCTCAGCACTAATCACAGAATCTGAATCTCATTCACATACAAGAGACTTCATTTACGTTCAACCTGAAAAATACACACAATTTTTTGGATCCAAATTATTCGAGATCGTTTTATCCATTAAAAAACAGTTTTCAACATTCAACGTCATTTTTCATAAATCAACATGGGCAATTAAGACAAGTTTGGTGCTCAAAAAGAAAATACAAATTGGGAGCACAAAATGGCGCTGAAGGATGGATGCCATTTAGCCTTGAATAGGAATGCATTAAGTTTTTCTCAAATGCCTTGCAACAATATTGAGGTGACATGCATACAACAAGTGCAGCATGAGGAGGAAGACATTGAAGAAGTGCCAGAAGCGGGGCTAGAGGTTAGCCAGGTTCCAGCAAGCCTTGAAGTACCAGCTGGTCTTGAAGTACCATCAAGGCACCAGGTTCCAACCAGCCCTGAACTACCGACTGTCCAAGTGGTACAAGATTTGGAGGGTAATGCCATTGAAACGCTTAACAACATGGGATCTTGCACTCAGGCTGAAGGTGGACTAGCTCCTAGAGCAGTTCTATTGATGCCACCAACGTTGTTTGGACTGAGGCCACCAACTTATCGAGGTCACCACCTGTTTCAAGTGTCAAGCATAGTCTCCTAACAAACCACTAACTCATAGTAGCTGCTGGTGGTCTGTTTGCTAGATCCAACCGCATCAAGAGTGCTCTAATTTTTTTTGTATAGTCCTCTATACGCAACTGCTTCTGAGTCACCCTCTACAAACATACTGTGTATATCAGCTAGTTGCTTTACCACCCAGAGTTATTGCAAAGAATTCAATCTTCTGAGCTAATGAAGCTCTAATTGCCAAGAATGTTTTTCGAATGGAAACACATGTGCATATGGATCCTCATCGCCTTCACCTTGAACTTCGGGTACTTCAGAGCCATTGGGACTCGTGTAGGTTGTTCTTCCTTTCGATCCAAGTTGCCTCTCTAATTTTTTTGGATCTTCTTACCTTCTGTCTTAATGCTCTAGTTTCTCTTCTTCATTTGTCTCGCACTCCTTGAGGTTCTGGATCATCTTGATCTTGACCATCTAACTGCTTGAGATTCTTGTTTCTTGATCTTGGCCATCAGCTTCACGTTCCTGTGCAGTTGTAGGCCCCTCAAGATTCAGATTGGGTGATGCAACCCATCGCCATTTCCAGCTGGGCTCAGCTGCCTCTTTGGTAGCACAATGATCTTGCTGAAACATCACCATTTTCCATGCATTACAATTTTTCTAGTAGCCATGCATCGCCACTAATCTTCTTACAAGACTAATGCAAAACTCCATTGTTTCACCTCTCTCTCACTAGGCACGATCGCAAAAGTGTCAATGCTGCCCAATCAGGCTAGCACTTCACTGATTCTGGACCACCTGGCCAACTCCTGAGAACTACATCATATGATTGTGCCCAATGCGATAAGAAGACATTAAGTGCGTAGTACTGAAATGTGAGAGGTGCACATGCCCCGATATTTTATTCAATGAGCAGTTCGTACTCTCTCCGACCTGGATGCAATATGGCACATAGAGCATAACACACAGAAGGGATGATTCCCAGTATGAGAGCAACAAAGTTCATATTCATTTAGATGACAAGGTAAAGCCTTGATCCATACATAGCATAGCATCTTATGTTCGGAACTTTTTTTTTTTTTGTAATGCGAGATTTTTATTTGTACCAAGCAGTGTCCTTACGGATGAGAGCTAGAAGTAAGACTCGATCACAAGACCTTACCCCAAAGACTCGATCATGAGACCTTACCCCAAACACACACACGCTTCACCAATTGCTCTACCGCACTGCTCGTATGTTCGGAACTTCACTATTCTGGACTATGCACAAGTTGCGTAGTCTAGACTCAAACTCTCTTGAACTCCTATTCTAAACTTCACTAGGGTAAAGGGGCCAGTGTTGTGCCCCCCTAAGAAACCCACTCCCCCGCGCACACATAGTTCAGCCATTCAACCATTTGACTAGTGCACCGGGAGCGCTAGGCCTTCACAAGCCTCCAACAAAAATATTGGCCTTAACTTGGATGTTTGCAGAGGATCTGGAGCTTTTTTTGGAATGCCGATATAAGAAAGTGGGCGGGTGCAGGAAGGCCTTGGTGGGCACCCTTGTGTGCAAACGAGGGTATGTGGCACCCCATAGTGCGACAGGAGACCATAAACGTGGGTTCCTTTGAAAGGGCACGTGTCCTCCTCCTCCTCTCACCATCGCTCCAGCAGCAACCGGGTGAAGCACCCACCCCGCCCCACCGATACTCCCTCTCTGAGCAGAAACAGCCCACTAACGAGCAGGAGAAGCCCTTCCATTGTCGGCAATAGGTCTTGAGTAGAAACATACGAAATGAGGTCTTCCTCACCAGCGCTAATACAGGCCTGATTTCTTTGAGCTTTTCGTTGATTGCTTTCTATTTTGGCCTGCATGTACTTCGTATAAGAGTGCTCGATTTCTTGTTTTTGTGTTAAACGTACTTGCTCTGTAAGCAATGCCATTGATTGGGCTATATGCAAGCCCTAATAGCAGTAAACGTTTGCAGGCTCTACATGCATTTGGTATATGCAAGTCCTAATTTCTCCAACTATTGGTTTTCTTTGCATACGTTTTGGCCGCTAGGTGTGCCCTGATTATTGTATGCATCTGCAATTTAATGGTCTCACAAAGTAGTTAATACATTCCCCTACTGATGGTTAGGGTGAGAGAATTCAATTGCCCTAGTAATTTTAATGCTCTCACAAAGTACTTAATCGAATTGCCCCTATGTTCCATATGAGTGATTATCCTCTCAATCCCCTACTGCACACACCACTCTTTGATGTTGCCTCAACCGATTTGTAGCTTCAGTTGCTCTCCTTTTCTCCTCTTTTTGCTGCCTCCTCTCCTTTTTGCTTCTCTCAATCTCTGCTTTTTTGCACTTTTAGCCCTCATAGTTGCAATGTATTGATCAGATATGACACTCCAAACAAAGATGGTAGCATTAGTAGACCTCGACACTCCAAACAAAGATGGTGGTATTTGTAGACCTTAATTGCTGACATTTGAGCAAGTTGTGGTGGTAGCAGTTAACAAGGGACTTGCAGGTCCTAGCAGGCTTCCATGAGAAGGCTGCAATTTTCTTTTTCACAGGGCGCTTGCCGCCAATGCATATGATCCATTAGTGGTTGACTTCCCTTTTGCAGTCAGATGTAGTAGATGAAATTTTTGATGGACCCACGGGATTTTTTGAAATTATGTTTAAAATGCCTGAAGCTCGACAGTTGGTGCTTCAGAAAGTGCCTTTGTTTTTTGAGGGCTAGTTGGTGCATGCCGTCCCATGGAGACCCTTGGCTGAGTTTCAGGAAATTCTTAAGCAGGCATGTCCCATTTGGGTGGAGGTGGAGAATTGCCCTGCTATGTATCATTGTATTGGCCTCTACTGCATGATGCGATGCAATCTTTGGGAAAAGTCTTGGTTCCACCCCGTTCTAGGTCCAACAATCGGAATAGATTATGTATGTTATGGAATACCGCTCGTCCCCGTCCTCCATGGTTGCGCCTTAAGTCACCAAGAATGAGGTGTATGCATTTCAAGCTCCGTTGGGGAGCTTTTACTGGACACTGTTTTCAATGTGGTCAGTTGGGGCATTTCATGGCTCAGTGCAAGCTCAATGACAAAGATCAGGGGGTGCCTGTTGAGGTGGAGTCTCAGGTGGGCAAGGATACTTCTTACATGGTTGTGGAGCACACAGACAATACTTTTGATGTACAACATGTTGATGTACACCAGGTTGAGGATAGAGGAAAACAAGTAGTTCAGGAGGAGGCTCCTTGGAAAGATGTGGTTAGTCGTAAAGGCAAAAAGATGGATCAGTCATCCGGCTAAGGGGAAATCCGGAATTCTCATAATCCTCCTATTACTTATGGTCGTTGGGCTACTTCACGTCAGGGTGGTGCTTATTCTCGGGACCGTCAGCCTTCTGTCTAGGGACGTGGATCTCTTCCTATTCAATATAATTTGCGCCCTTGATCTACCAAGGCTAATGAGCCTTCTTCTTCTCTGGCTTTTGATAGACAAGGCTGTGCTGTCACCCCTTGGGATAGAAGGTATACGAGTGAAAGAGGTAAACAATGGAATCAGCCCTCTTCTTTCGGTCAGCCATCTTCTGGGGTTTTGCAAAATGCTTTTGCACTTTTGGGTGTGAGGGAAAAAGGACGGAAGGATCAGATATACAAGAGATCAGAGTAAAATCACACAGCATGAAATATGTGAGTGAATATATATAAAAAGGTGAGTGCAGATATGTACAAGAGCCCTCATATGAGAGGTGACTTTGAGCAAAAAGAAGACTAGTGCTGAAGCAGAGAAGACGTTGGAGCTGAAGCATGGTCGATGACGAAGGCTCGCGTCGATGTGAGGCAAAGCACTTCGAGGTGATAGTGGCAGCGGAAAAAGGTAACGTTGATGACGATGATGGTGGAGCAGTCTTTGATGACATGGGTGCTGCGTACTTGAAGCAGAGAGGGCTGTCGTTCCCGAGTGGTGCAAGGTCTTTGATGACATGGGTGCTGCGTACTTGAAGCAGAGAGGGCTGTCGTTCCCGAGTGGTGCAAGGTCTGGTCACACGGGCGCTACGTACCTGAAGCAGAGAGGGCTGCCGTCCCGAGTGGTGCAAGCTCTGGTGACACGGGTGCTGCGTACCTGTATAGCAGAGAGGGCTGTTGTACCGATGTAGTAGAGAGGGCTGCTGTCCCGATGTAGCAGAGAGGGTTGTTGTCCCAAGGGTTGTGGCCAAACGCACAAGATATGCTGAAGGTAAGCACAGATGTGAGCCCTGATGTATGCGTTGATGTAAGGCTGAGATAAACGCTGATATAAGCCCTGACGTAAGCTTGATGTAAGTGCAGATGTGGGCTGATGTATGCTACAACAAGACGCAGATGACTGCTAAAGCAAAGCGCTGATGTCTATTGAACCAAAACACAGATGTAAGCTGATGTATAAACGCTGATGAAAGCTTTGATGTAGGCGTTGACAAATGAAGAAGTAAAACGCAAATAAGGTGCAAAAGTAAGCCTGATGTAAGCGCCAAGAACAACCTGATGTAATGAAGGCACATGGCAAGGAATGGAAAGACTCAAATGAAGACACAAGTGCAAAGCAATGATAACCAAAGTATTCACATGATATGAAAGTTTGATGTAGATTCCATTATGTGACAAGGACAAGCACAGCTCTCTTATAGAGCACACACACACATAATAGTACCACTATGCTTATGGGATAAATCCCAATGTGACACGTGGCATCCATAGCACACACTAGACTAGAACTCACAAACTAGCTCAACTTGACTTCATGTTCTAACACCCCCCCATGAAGGAAAGGTGAGGGACTACTGGAATGGAACCAAGAACAGAGCATGACAATGATGGACTGCTAATCTGTGCATCCCATGTAACTCAGAGGCTCATATCCTAGCATGGCTACATGACCCGCTCATAGGTCTAGGGAATACACCAACATCCTGGAACTCGGCCAGGCCTGATAAAGAGACCCATCAAAGCCAATAGAAAGGCTCCCACATCCCCCTCCTGACTCCAGAACAACAGAATGGCAGGGAGTCACACACGAAAAAATAGAAAAAGATTACATCATTTTAGGAGGACAATCCAAGGCTGAGTACCTTTACTGACTCAAGGACACAAGACTCATTATTACAAGCATTTTTGGGGGACTACCCAAGGCAGAGTACCCAAGCACACAGAAGAAATCAGAAACAATAGTTACGATCATTAGGTTCATAGACCTCGGGATGGAGAGAAGTTGGCATGATCCTTGTTTTGTTGCTTGGCAAGCTTCTTGAAACAACGATCCTTGGTGTGACCAAGCTTTCCATAGTGAGATTGCACTTGAGAGGTTTGTATTTACCTTTACCTTTAGAGAACAGTGCATTGCTGTGTTAGGAGTATCTGTATACCTCCATTCATGATCAAGAAGCATGGTAACCATATCACCATAGGACACGTCCCATGAGACACGAAGGGTAGGTATGAGATCACGGAACTTAGGAATCTCCTCAATGCTCGAGAGGAGGACAGCAACCTGATCATCTTCCCCTACAGGGGCCTTCAAAGCAGCAAGTTGTGTGATGAGAGATTCCATGTGATTCAGATGTTCATTGAGAGTGTCTTCATGCTTCATATTAAGCTTGAAGAATTCTTGTCTGAGAAACACTTTGGAGTTGATGATTTTGTTGCCAAATGAGTGTTCCAGCTTGTCCCACATTTCGCATGCAGTGTCATCAAAATCCAAATGATGAATAACTTGATCACCCAAACCCAAACCAATGAGAGCAAGAGCTTTGTCACTAAGAGACTCCCATTGTAGAATAAGCTTGTCATCGGATGCTGGTTTCTTGTCTTTGCCATTAACAACTTTCCATACTCCTTCTTTCATAAGTAGAAGACGCAACTTGGTTTGCCATGTAGGAAAATTCTTACCGGAGAACTTCCCAATAATGACACTTGATTTCGAAGACTCCATGGCTGGAAATAAGTGCAGGAACAGCAGACAGAGAATAAGTGTTGAAGTGAGTTGGAGTAGTTACTTCAGTTGTCGGGCAGCATCTCAGTGAAAGCACAAGCAAAAAAAAACAAGAACAGTGGAGGCAGAAAAGACTCGCAGGGATAGGGCGTCAATGTTGAAGGCGGCCACAATCAGAAGTAGCATGAAATGGCACGCTGTTTGCTCAGGAAACCATGCTCAAAATCAGCACCAAACGATCTTGAGGTTTTCAATCCCTTTGCTCATGATAGCTCTGATACCATGTTAGGGCAAAAGGATGGAAGGACCAGATATACGAGAGATCAGAGTAAAACCACACAGCATGAACTATGTGAAGGAATATATATATAAAGGTGAGTGCAGATGTGTACAAGAGCCCTCATATGAGAGGTGACTTTGAGCAAAAAGAAGACCAGTGCTGAAGTAGAGAAGACGTCGGAGCTGAAGCACGGTCGATGACGAAGGCTCACATCGATGTGAGGCAAAGCACTCCGAGGTGATAGTGGCAGAGCGAAAAAAGGTAACATCGATGACGATGATGGTGGAGTAGTCTTTGATGACACGAGTGCTGCATACTTGAACTAGAGAGGGCTGCCATCCCAAGTGGTGCAAGCTCTGGTGACACGGGTGTTGCGTACCTGAAGCAAAGAGGGTTGCTGTCCCGATGTGTAGCAAAGAGGGCTGCTGTCCCGATGTAAGCAGAGAGGGCTGCTGTCCCAAAGGGCTATGGCAAAACGCACAAGATATGCTAAAGGTAAGCACGGATGTGAGCCCTGATGTATGTGCTGATGTAAGGCTCAGATAAACGCTGATATAAGCCCTGACGTAAGCCTGATGTAAGCACAGATGTATGCTGCAGCAAAACGCAGATGACTACTGAAGCAAAACGCAGATGTAAGCTGATGTATAAACGCCGAATGCAGAAGTAAAACGCAGATAAGGTGCAGAAGTAAGCCTGATGTAAGTGCCAAGAACAGCCTAATGTAAGGCTGATGTAAGCCTTGCAGAAGGCGGCCTGAACCAGCAGAGGAAAATGCTGATGTGAGCCCTTGCTGAAGGCGCCCGATGGTACCTGATATGGCGATGAAGTGGTACATGAATGATGAGCATAGTCACAAGGGATGGGGGACGGTGACGGGGGACGGGGACGGGGACGGGACGGGGGACGGCCATAAGTAGGGAACGGGGATGGGGGAGGGAACAGCACTCAAAAAATACTTTTTTTAAAATTTTTCTACTCTACACTTATTCTACTTTGGAAGTACATCAAAATGAGCACAAATTTACACTAAAATGGTAAGCTTTTGAGTCATATTAATAATTAAGTAGATACAAAATGAGTCATGACTCAAAAGTCAGGAGTCAGGACTAAGCCTTAAGGAGGCAGAATACATGGACGGACTCAAATGAGTCAATGACAAAAAAGTGCTGAAGACTAGAGGCTAGAGGCTAGAGCTAAGTAGTAAGGCCATGAATCATGATCCATGAATGATCATCCACGTGCAGTGCTCGCCTCATGGTCATGGGTAGCTTGTGCCAAAGAAGCATCAAGCTCATCCTCAGTCTCATCCTCACTGGCATGCTGCTCCTGCGCCTCATCCTCTTGTTGCTCTTCTTGTTGACTCATCTCCCACTCGGTGAAGGAATCTCCCTTCTTGGTCACGCTCTTGCAAAGCATTCGCAAGTTCACGCTGATACACTCTACCCCGAGTCGGTTCCTCTTCCTAGAGGCAATGTGGCTGTAGGTACTCCAAAGTTGCTCCAAGCAAGAGGAGCTGACGGCCTGGCTAGGTATGCGGATGGCAAGTTGCTGCAGCTCCGGTCCATCTGAACCAAAGTCCTCCCACCATAGAGCAACACCAACTTTGGAGCGGTCAACTTGTGCATCATGACAGCCATAGGAGCCATGAAATGACCTGTACATCGAAAGCTGGTCCCTGATCTTGCGCCTAACCGATGCATCAGGCACAAGACGATCCAAGATGATCCTCCATCCAGCGCTCACCTCCCGGTCGCTCTCCTGCTTGTTGCCTTGGAATTCTGGGTCCACCACATAAGCTGCTGCATGCAATGGAGAGTAGTAGGAATTCCACCTTCCTAGATACAAGGCATGGATCTCCTCGTATATGTCTTCGATGGCCGAGAACCGCCTCCATGAACGGATGTGGTGTAGTGAACCTCCTCCCACCATGTCCATCCCGTTGTCCTTCTACGAGAAGCACCGGCACGTGAGGAGGATGCGATGGTTGAAGATGGCTTGACTCTTGAGCCTTGAGGAATGAGAGAGGAATGAGAGAGAGAGAGAGAGAGAGCCTAGAGGCTTGGAAGTTGGAAGAGTCAAGACTGAAGAGGCTTGAGAGAGAGAGAGAGAGAGAGAGAGAGAGAGAGAGAGAGAGAGTCTAGATTCTAGAATCTAGATAGTAGGGCGGCGGCCCGCGGGCCTTGTGTGAGAGCCTAGAGGCTTGGAACTTGGAAGTTGGAAGAGAGAAGAGCTTGAGCCTTGAAAGCTTGAGCCTTGAGAGTTGTGAACTTGTGTGTGCTTGTAGCCTTGTAGAGGCTTGTTCTTATATAGATAGGCAAGAGAGAGAGAGAGGAAAGTCGCCAACAGCCATAAACGGCTAGAAACGGGAAGTGCAACGGCCAAAAACGGCAGGCGCAACGGCAAGCAACGGCTCTCTGCCGTCCCCTCACAGTGCCGTCCCCGTCCTTGCACCGTCCCCGTCCCCGTCCCCTGTGAGAAACGTGCCGTGGGGGACGTCCGTCCGTCCCCGTCCGTCCCCGTCGCGCTGGTCCGTCCCGAATTGCCGTCCCCGCGTTCCAAGCTGCCGTCCCCTCCGTCCCCTGTGACTATGATGATGAGGTATAGGCAATGCTGTATATAGTGAAGGGGGGGTGCTGGTTGGTCACCATAAAGGTGTAGGCCAGCAGCCAAGGCAAAAACCCCCAAAAATAAAATATAAAATATCCAGAAAGTCCTTTTTTAGGGCTGGAAAAAGTGTTGTTTCTTCACATTGGGTGACTATATGGGTGATGTATGTGTAGCGTTGGCTCTGCTAATGAAAGGTTGGGCAGGCCGCAACCTCGCTCTCATTGAATTTGTTTCTTGTCTTTATGAAGCTGGTTCATTGGAATGTGCACGGGATTTCCTCCAGTAAGAAGCAGTATGTCTTGTGGCAAACATTGTTGTCTAATCAATGGGATGTTCTTTGTGTGCAATTGACCACAAACAAAATAGTCAGGCAGGTGGTGGCTTTATACATAGAGGTTTTCATGTTTTCTTCAATGGACACCCTTCCACCGAGTCAGGGGTGACTCTATGTACATGTTTGTATAGTTGGTCGTGCGACCTTTGCTTTGTATTACATTTTCGTAATCTAATCGACCAACCATTATACGAAAAAAAAGAAAGAAAGGGACTTGCATGTAGAAAGACAAAAGAAAGAGTCCACAAAGAAGCAAAAGAGGACTGAGGAAGAGAAAGATAAGGAAGAGCAAATCCTCGTAATCAGATTCTGGTAAGGACACTTCTGATAGTGATTCGAGCTCAGATTCGGATGTTGAAGAAGAGCAGAAGCATTGTCTAAAGAAAGGCAAGAAGCATGCAATGGATGCTCAAGAGGAACTGAAAGCCACTAGCCAAGGTAGCTGCACGACATGCTAAAAATGGCAGATTCGAGACTAAGACTGGATGACTAGTGCACGAAGTGTAAAAATCAAGGTCACACTAAGGAGGAGTGCCAAATACCTCTCCCGCTCAGCAATGTGCTATCTGCAAACAAGGCCAACCACACAATCGACAAGTGCTTTACAACACTTGAAAGAAGAATCCAAGAGTAAGTACAAAAATAGCAAGGGTAGTAAGAGCTGCAAAACATGTGTCTGTGTGTACGGAAGAGAAGGGGTGGTAGATTTTATCAAAGAGAAACAAGGCTAGCATGCTACTATTGTAATACACGTGGTCATAGAAGAGCTGACTGTTGAGTGTCGAAAAGGCATCAACAAGAACTATAGGAGGAAATACAACAACAAGATGCGGCCCAAGCTGACTGTGAACATGATAAAGATAGATGCCTCATCTTGGAGATTGTAGGAGAATCCCCAAGAAGGGCTCTGGGAAGAAATGATAGTAACCAAGTTGCAAGGACTTGGGAGTGACAAGGTGGATGACAGATTCAAGACGCAAACCAAGCTCAAGCTAAAGCTAAAAGAATGGGTGGGATAGCAGAGGGTCTGAGAACAAGTCACCAAGCTTGTGAAAGAAGCATAAGGAGTGATACAGATGATGCAAGAAAGCCCACACTATCAAGAGACAATGGGAAGCGGTCCAAAAGATATTGTTCTGGCAAGAAAAAGAGAAGAAATTACTATTGTTGGCAAGAAGCCACAAGCCATCACAAGTGAGGATTTGCGAGTGTGCCAGGAAGAGCTAAAAGAAACGCAAGAAACTATCCAGCCGAAAACCTGAAGAAGAATCAGGAGTAGGACTAGAGTGGAAAATTAAGAAGATAAAGCCAAGAAGAGCAGAAGAAGAGAGAGTCAGGCAAAAGTGAAAAAAAATCCTTATGTAGGACAAGTGAACATGCCTCAAGAGGAGAGTGAAGTAAGTGGAGTAGGATACGAGCTATGGGAAGATCTAAGCAAGATGTAGCTCAACATCACGCGTCATTAATTCTTGACCCTAGTGCTAAACCTCATGTAACAATTGCTCTAGAAGTTGGTTTGCACTAAGAAAGTAGTGGCAATGCTAAGGATTGAAGTAGAATCTGTAATCACTGATTGCAAGAGTGTGGAAAAAGTTATGGATTGTGACACAACTGTTCCAAAAGTGCCAATCAAGATGAAAGGATAAGTGGTGCTAGGAGTAGAGTTCAAGAGAGTTTGAGTCTATGCCATAACGGACCGTTCGGACATATTGTGCAACTTGGACATAATCCAAAATAGCAAAGTTCATGACACAAGAAGATATGCTATGTATGGTTGAAGACTTTGCCTTGTCATCAACTGAATATAAACTGTTATGCTCTGTGGCATATTGTGAACACAGTCCGAACGGTCCGTTGAATAAAAGATTGGGACCTGCACTACCTCTTCTTTTATGTGCACCTCAAGCTGTCCGATATTGTGCACTTAATGTCATAATGGGCATAGTCATATGGTGCAGCTCTCTTAGGAGCTGGTGGTCCGGAACCACTAAAGTGTCAAGCCTAACCAGGCAATGTAAAAGTTATTCTATATTGATTATTCTCCCAATTCTGTAATCATTAACATCCTGCAACCATTTACCTACAAATGCACACATGTCCATACTTGTGCGTAGGTTTCTAAGTTTCTCCTACAGATACACATGCCCTTATCGTGGTGCCCTGCCAACTCTTGTAGTTAAAAGCTAGTCATCTAGGTTTACAAGTGTAGATGAAAAGACTAAGCCTTTGTAGATTTCTAAGCTAGAATCCAGACTTCTCAAAGCCATGGCCTTTGTTCAGCGTGCTGCTCTGCTTGAACAGTTGAACTTGATGATCCTAAAAGTAGCTTTACATTTGAAAATTAAGAACTCAGCATCTTGACTCCACCTATGTTAGCTTTCTTAATTCGCATCAGCATTACCTGTGTAGCCTTGGCCAAGAAAAACACGAGTGTAATCAAGAGGAGGAAGCAGTGCCCACCAGCCCTTGGAAAAAAACAGTTTTTCTTTTAGGGACCAATAGATATATATATTTATTACCAAATAGCAGCTTTACATCTTTACATCAAATTTTACATCATTGCATTCAAGCCCTGTTCAACAAATCACAAACCAAAAACCATTTGTCATCTTCTAATGCAAAAGAAGACTATCCCCATGAAATGTGATAACCTAGCTGAATGCAAGCCTCAATCATGGCTTAAGTAGTGCAGCCTTTAGGAGACTGTTTTTCTAGAACTTCACCCTTCTTAGTCCATATTTTAACTAGTGGTTTGGTTCCAACTGGGTTCTCCATAAAAGCCACATAAGTGTAGTCAATCTGTTTCACTTTACGGTACCACCTTCTGGTCTTTTGTCCAAACTTCACTGGCTTTGACTTTAAGTTTAACCTTGTAATTTCCTAAAAATATAAAGAGAAACCTGTTAGGCTCAGCCTAGTAAGTATGAAAGTCTCCCTAAAGGGAATAGGAATCAAATGATGGCTGTTTGCAGAGCCTGAATCATCTGCATCATCTCTTGCTTATTCAGCTTATTCACATAGTAAATAGACCAGCACATGTATATACATTTATGCATCAGCTTTGTCACATCTATCCTTGTATCAATTACTTTTTGAAAAACTATACAGATCCTATTATTCCATATCTCCCAAAGACAGCAGAACCTGATTATATTGAAGATTAAGTCAATATGTCCATCATTAGTTGACCATCTCCCTAAAATCTAGTCCCCCATTTCCCAATTCTGGTCCAAGTACCTCTGATAGCAGGGTAGTCCCAAAAGACATGTTTCTCATCCTTAAGGGCAGTCTTACACCTGGGACAACCACCACCACTGGTAAAGTTTCTTTGAAGTAGCTTAATACCAATGGGTAAAGCCCCCATGCATACTCTCCAAAGAAATACTTGGGATTTTGTGGGTATATCAATCTCCCATATTGCTTTCCATCTCTTTCTCCAGCTTTTGGAAAAAACAGTTTTAAGTAGCCCTTATTTTTGCTATCAATAATCCCCCATAACCATAGCTTCATGCTTTTCAAATAAACAAGAAGAAGATAAATAAAGCAACTATGCACGACAAGAAAATAGTGGGTTCAATTTCCCCCCATGCATGAGTGAGCATGCTTCCTCATGCATGTATTTATGTATTAACTAAAAAGCAAGTGCTCACAAATATAGCTTGATACATTCCACTTTGTGCCATTATCAAAAAGTAACTTGGTTCCCAAGCTAGTCTATTTACATTAAAATTGTAAAAATTTAATTAAATGAAACTATGGGTAGGCGACCATCGTTGTACATCAAAATACGACAGCCGCACACCGGCCAAAATCCATCGCACCCACGCTACTTTGTGCACTGATCTGCCTCACCAAAAACACAAAACACATTAAATCTTGCTCATCCGCCCAACATAATGGACCACTGCTCCACGCTCTCACGCGTAGCCAGTCACGACCATGTGGCAAATGAGCATATCATAAGCATCACATAAATATCAAATAATTCCATAATTCTCATTTCTATAACATACCATGGGGTTAAAAAGAAACTGTCCTCAGTTGTGTGAAATAAACAAAAGGCCAACCTCATGCTAACGTGCTGCCTCAGTCGGCCAATCGACACTAAATCAACGTGCTGCCTCAGTCGACGAATCGGCACTAGAGTAACGTGCTGCTTCAGTCGACAAATTAGCACTAAATGAATGTGCTGCCTCAGTCGGCGGCATTAAATGAATGTGTTGCCTCAGTCGGCGAATCGGCACCAAAACATGTGGAGGAATTATGACACTGCCTCAGTTCGGCGAATCGGTGTCCATAAAAGAATCAATGTGAATGTGAGTGGTATGCCAAAATCAAGTGTCGATAGTGCGGGGTAAGCGATGTTTCAAGAATCCATTGTGATTTCTCAATAGAATGATTCTTATACTTCATCAAATAACGATGATACACAGTGCCAGTACGGGTGGTTGGTCTATAATACTTTCAGGTACTAGAACTTCAGAGTCATCCTTGAGGAGAGGTGGATCATCAATAACAAGAGTGGGGCCTTTAAAGGGTCTCAAAATAAACTAATGTGGAATGAGTTATGTATCTTCCAGTGAGTGGGAATGACAAAGCGGAATGCATTTTCATTAATTTGTTGGATAATTGTGAATGGTCCATAAAATCTAGGAGCCAACTTGATCTTAGGATGCTTAGCAATATTCTTTAAGCGTCTTTTCTCTATGCAAAGCCAAACTAGATCATTTTCTTTGAATTTCATTGGTTGTCGTTTCTTATTGGCTTGAGCTGTGTATTTCAACTGTGCTTGTTTAATAGATTCAATGACTTCAGCTAAAATAGTGGTATGGTCATGAGCTAAAGTGTCAGTAGTTGGAACATCACTAATTATGGTAGAGACAGGAATGGGAAGTTTCTTGGCATAGACAATTTCAAAGGGAGCTTTACCAGTAGCCGAATGGGAGGTATTGTTGTATGCAAATTGAAGTAGAGGTAAATGTTGATCCCAATTAGAGAGTCGGTCAATAGTGTAGGATCTAAGAAGATCCATAATAGTGATGTTGGTAGCTTCAGTCTGGCCATTGCTTTCTGGGTGGAAAGCGGATGTAAAGTTTATTTTAGAACCTAAGTTCTTGAATAAAGCCCAAAAATGATTGTAAAAGCGGCCATCTCGGTCAGAGAGAATCACTTTGGAAAAGCCATGGTGAGGAAAGATAGTCTTAATGAATAGCTTAGCAGCTTGAGGGGCATACAAGGTCTTCTTGCAAGGTACAAAGTATGCTTGCTTGCTAAATCTATCAACTATGGTCCATATCATGTCATTATGAGAGGAGGTAGTCGGAAAGCCAGTAATAAAATCCATTGAAATCTCTTCCCATGGACCTTTGGGAATAGGTAGGGGCAATAAAAGACCAATGGGTTTACCATGATGGCGCTTAATTCTTTGACAAACAATACATTCAGATACAAATTTTGCAATGTCATGTTTCATGTCAGGCCAAAAGCAACATTCTTTACATGCAGCTAATGTGGATTGAATTCCTCTATGTCCCATATATGCAGGAGCATGCATCTCAGTTATTGCTAGTTCTCTAAATGGTGCAGTGATGCAAAGTCTCTTTTGAAAGAACAAAAATCCATTTACATAAGAATAATCATTTAGTTGCAAAGAATTGTTAGCATGTATGGCATTCCATGCATGTGAAAAATCAAGATCATTAGCATATGAGTCAATCATAGCATCAAAAGATTGCACTTGAATAACAGACACATTATTCAAATAAGCATGTTTAAGTTCATCAAATGAATTAGAATTACAAACAGAACTTTGGTTAAGAAGCCCATTGGATATGGCGATCTAATATTAAAGATTGGGTCAACAACTGCTTAATAGCTTGTTGATCCGTCTTTATGAGTACCTCATATCCCATGAGATAATGCTTCCATATTTTGAGGGCATTGACAACAACAATTTAATTAAATGAAACTATGGGTGGACGACCATCATTGCACATCAAAATATATGGCCGCACACTGACCAAAATCCATCGCACCCACGCTACTCCATGCACTGATCTGCTCACCAAAAACACAAAGCACATTAAATCTCGCTTATCTGCCCAACATGATGCGACCACTGCTCCACACTCGTGCGTAGCCAGTCACACGACCATGTGGCAAATGAGTGTAACATAAATATCACATAAAATATCAAATAATTTCATAATTAATTCCATAATTCTCATTTCCATAACAATTTTAATTCCATAATTCTCATTTCCATAACAATTTTAAAGAATGTTTTTTCATATAGTAGAGATTTTAGAAACAAAAAGTGGATTTTGATTGGTTAAAAAATATGTTTTTGTAAACACTAGTGCCCACATTACCTATCGGCATGGTGCACCTATGCCATCTACAAGCTAGTGTGATTCGCCCTAGGGGGCAGGTGCACCTTGGCCGAGTTTAGACACCAGCCACGAACACCTTTTGCAAAATATTAATAACTGAAAAGACGTCTCACAAAAGTCTCCCAGCAAAAAAAAAAAAGGTTCCAGCCTCAAGGGTTCGCTGATTAAGTGTGGTTGGAACTTGGGGGGCCTGGGTCACAATTGGGGGGCCTTTAACCTAGGTCCCCATAGCATATGGACAAAACCTCTATGTGAACTATAGGACCCATTTAAGTTGCAAGCTGATTGACTTTCTTCTAGACACAAGGACGAGCCATTTCACTTTACTCACTTTACCAACTAGATAGTGTCACATGCACCCATGCACTGGGGTGTTATTTGACATCATAGTGCTACATTTAAACATCATTAAAACCCTTTTAGGATTTATTTATCATACTCTATGGCCCCATTGTGATCCCTAGTCCAAGGCTCCATTGTGAGCCCTATGCCATGGTCCCGTTTTGTGAGCCCTAGTCCAAGGACATGTGTCATGCACGAGCTACATAGGTGACATCTCAAGCCTTAGTTTTGGTATGTGTCACTTAACCCAATTTGAGAACCTACTTGGAGAATATTACATTGAGGTCATCTTAGGATAGATGTATTGTAGAAGCATGTAGGGATTGTAGACTTTGGCTGCCTTTGGGCTAGCTAGAATATAGATCTTCCATATGGGGGTCTCTGAGAGCCACAAGAGTGTTGGAGTGGAGATCAAAGTAGCAACACACACATAGATGTAACACATGCAATAAGATATAGATGTAAGCACAACACTCAACACAGATTAATGAGAATGTGTAAAGTACAAGTGAAGTGACATGATAAGGTCACTTACATACTCAAAAGAATGCGTGCATAGCTCGGAGCAAAAAAGCCACCTAAAGAGGGAAAGAGTACCTTGACTCATTATTAGCCTACGCCCACACATCAACTATATAAATGGCTCCAAATTCCCCGTGTAGTGATGATCCTGTAGTGATGATGTAAACATGTATAGGGATCCTATGGCTGATCAATCCCCAAATGGTAATTAGCCCAAAGCTTTGCGAAAAGATTCAAACTTCTCTTGTTAGAGAGCCTTCGTGAACATATCTGCCACATTGTCATGTGTAGAGACATAAGCCAAGCTAATCTCTCCTGCAAAATGAGTCTCTCCCTGACATGACAATGCACCTCAATGTGCTTTATGCGAGCATGAAACACTGCATTCCTTGCAAATAGCTAATGCACATCTACTGAGTCTACTATGCATGCTTGTGGTGATGTGATTTCCTTTCATGATTTTCAAGTTCTCAAGATAGTGATCTTTATGTTGGTCTTTTATGTGATGATGATTCACATTTTCATGATATTATTCTTGATGATGCCATTGTGGTCCATGATGATCTTCATGATGTTTTTATGCATGATGGGGCTTTTCCTGTCAATGCTAATATGGTTTCTTATCCTCGACAAGATGGGATTTCTTTATCTTTTCATGCTTATATTGATAGATGTTTAGGCATGTGCTTATGGATTATGTGTTGCAGAAGCATGATAGTATGGATTTTCCTTGATATTAGAGTAGTGATTTGCTCCATATATGGTTCTATGTTTTTATCTTCTTTGATGAGGATTTTCTCATGCTTCGAGCACATGTATGTGTCAACTACTACATATGAAGGAAGGAGCAGATTATTTTGGTTCATATTGATGGGATTACCTTGATTGGTGATACACATGCCCTTGATGGTCATGGTGTTAAATTTTTACATGATGTTCACATGGTTGAGAAGCATATTGATGCTCTAGCACTCGATTCTATGCTTATTTCCTAGTTTAGAGGTAGTTCTCATGGTATCAGATCATGTTGATCATTCCTTTCATGATGATATATTTTATGATGATGTGTTTGATAAGAGCATGATGGTGGTCTAGATGATGTTCTAGTGGAGGAGAATACTCTTTCTCTTGTACCTATGGTGGATCATTCTGGTTTGATGGTGTTATGTTTGGAGGATGATCCGATCATCCATGATTTCTTGATGCAGTTGCTGGGATTCTATTTTATGATGTTATGTCCGACTTAGAGCATGATGGTGGTCTAGGTGATGTTCTAGTGGAGGAGCATACTCTTTCTCTTATACCTATGGTAGATCATTTTGGTTTGATGGTGTTATCTTTAGAGGATGATCTGATCATCCATGATTTCCATTTTGTTGAGATCCTATTTGGCATGGTTTTATGGTGATGATTTGTCACCATGTGCTTCATCAAAACTTTTCCATGGTGGTGTGCCATTTTTGTTAAAACCCCATAGATCTCGCTAGCTAATCACCATGCATAAACACACATAATCCAGGCACATACTCATCCACCTGACCACCCCTAAGCCCAAGGATACACACATCGAAGTAATGAAGAACTACATACCTAACCTTGGTGTCCCATACCACCAAGAGATATGCCTTCAATCCAGCAGCACATAGCTCTAGTATGAAATGGCAAGAGATTAGATACTATGCTCTACACAAGAGAACATCCCTTGAGAGTGCCCCATGCTCCTATTATATAGGAGAGCTCTCAAGTGACTCTTGACTCTCCGTTTCCATGTGTGACCCTTGGTTGCTTGACCCTAACCCTAACCCAAGGTTAGGTCTAACCCTTGCCTCACTAGAGCATGTTTTCATGCTCCCATGCTCACATGCCTCATGATGCTGGTGGACCTATATCGACATATTTATTTGGTAATAGGCAAGGATAATAAGGACAGGAAGGAGTCTTAGATAAAATCAAGCAATCCGCTAACAAAGGCTCAAAACCTAAGAAGGGAGTACAGAATGTCAAGGACAATACCAAATGTCTGTGTTTGCAACAATTCTTGAACCATTTGCAAACATCGCAGCACTCACTTCAGGCATGTTTACATTCAATGTAAACATTATGCCCACTTTGTTGCCTTTTGCAACCAACCTACACTTGTCTTTAAAGTCTTCAACATAATAACCATCAGGGTTAAACCAAACCTGCAAACCCTGCTCAATCATATGGCCAACTGAAACCAGATTCTTTGTTATGTTCGGAACATGAAGTACATCTGCAAGGTACTTCACTTTGCCATCCTGCATAGACAATGGCACATCTCCAACATGGGCAATTGGATGAGTAGTGTCATCCCCTGTTTCCACAAAACCTGGTCTTTCAAGGTTTTTTATCTCCTTGAACCACTTCCCATGACTTGTCATGTGGTTCGAAGCACCTGAATCAACGTACCATACATCATCTTTATGTGCTGCTTCAACATTTTCAGACATGGCATTAACGACATGCTGGATGACAAACAACCTTTCATTATCCTCATTGTTTCTGCTCGAGGATGCATAGTTGTTTTGCTGCAATTTTCCATTTTGCATGTCAGCTTGCTTCTTATAACAATCTGCCTGCACATGTCCACCAGGCTTACCATAATAAAAGCATCCACGTGTATCGTTATACTACCTTTGCCAATTTCCACGACCTCTTTGACTCCCCTTGCCTCTGAATTGGCCCCTTCCACCTGCGTGTTGTTGTTGTTGTTGTGAATTCTGGGACTGTTGTTGTTGCTGCTCTGCTGGCCATAATTCAGATTACCTGTTCGGCCACCTCCTTGACCGCGTCCACCACGGCCTCCTCTACCTCGTCCTCTTCCTGAACTTGTGTAGAAGGCCTGTTGCTCTAAACTGTTTTTGTTTTGTGAAGACTGTTGGTCTTTACCCAAGCTCTTCTCTTCTATAATCAGCATAGACACCAAATGTGTAAAATTGGGAATGTTTTTCCGAGTCTGAATAGACGTCTTGAACGCCTTGTATTGTGGCCCGAGACCACGTAGACAGACTTCCACCTTATCATCATCATCTACTGAAACACCAATAGATGCAAGGTATTCCACAATACCCTTTATCTTCAATGCATAGTCATTCACATACATACTCTTTTTCTCCACAGTATGAAGTTCATTCTTCAACTGTATCTTTCGTGCCTTGGTATTCGTTTCATAGAGTTTTACCATCCTTGGGGGACTTGGAATCATGTATGTGCCCAATCATAGTGTTCTGTATACTGATAGAGAGCCAATACATAACTTTTCTAGCTCCTTGGTTCCAATCCTTGATCTCTTTCACATCTGCAGCAGTCCAATTGATCTCCGGTATCTCCGGTGCCTCTTCATGCTCACCTTCTATGTAGTCCCAATAACCCTTTCCCATCAGGAAATTCGTCAACCTGAACCTCCAAGCATGGAAGTTGTTCTTATCAAGCTTCTCAGCAACAATCTAGTTTATGCCATCATTTGACATCTTGCCAGACACACAAATTTACCAGAAACAACACTCTGGTTTGTCCTGCACAAATTGCTGTATTTTCTGCAGCGGTACTGTAGTACACTCAAATGTCACAACCAGTGACCTCAATGTGCATATATACACCCAATGGCAACTGTTGACCTCCTTGCAGCACACACAGTGTCTGCACAGCCCCAATCTGTCTTCCTGCAGTTCTTAAAACAGAGTTCTGCAGAGAATCGATGACTTACCCCGCAGTGCTTGAAATCGCTTGCTTTCTAAAAAACGAAGATCCTGACGCGCTCGAAACGTGTTTTCGGCCTAAAAATATAGTCCGATAGGACAATATAGTTGCCCTTTAGCTTTACTCTCGCGAAGAAAGGGGAGAAAAGAGCTTGAGCTCTTGCAAGCACACACACACTCACAAAACCCTAATAGAGAACACACAAGGTGAGAGGTTGAAAATCTTCTTCTTCTTCTTCACTCAACACTCAACACAACATATACAAAGATAAGATACACACCATATGAAAGGTACTCAACCAAATACATACTAGGGTTCTCTATAGTGTGAACCCAACTAAAATAAGCTGGCACTATAACTATGCCAGAATGGCTGTCACACAGCCTGCCATCCCACTGGCTGCATATCACCCATGATCTCACCAACTATGCCAGTGGTGTAAGTGTGGGGCCTATCCCCCAGGTGGGTCATCATCAGTGTCCACCGCCTCACTAGATGAGCTCGATATCTCAACAATGGGTTGCTTTGATAGAGGTGAATATTTAGAGTCGTGTTATGAGGGCAGGTGGGGTTGTCGAGGTTGAGGGTATATCACAGATGTAATTAGTTGTTATAAGACTAGTGTCGTTGGCATCCTCCTGCACTTTCCCTTTGCCCTTATCTGGCAAGGTCTAAGTGATGACATCTATGCTTAGCTTTGGCCGCCATTGTAGTGGTTTGGTGTAGTGGGCTTGGGGAGCTGTACACTGGGCATCGGCCGCTTTGATATCCATCTACGTATTGCCTTCATAGAGTTTCTGGGCCATCAAAGGAGATCCTTAGGTACCCATCTTGGAGTGGTTATGGCTTGAGGACAAGGTGGGCTTCTCCGATGCCTTGGATGGTTTCCTTCCTTGGATGTTATTATTGACCTTGTGGACCGCTTCAGTTCCATATGTTAAGCTAAAGGGGGTTATGTTAATGGCCACTTTGTATGCCATCCGATAAGCCTAGAGTGTAGCCAACAACTTATGTTCCCAGTTGCGACTTGCCTCTACTGTCTTGGTTAGGATTGCACATATCGTCTTGTTTTACTACTTTTTGCTTAGCCATTAGCTTGGGGATAATAGGGTGAAGATATATGTTGCATAACCAAGAATTCTTGTAGCAAGAATTGTACTACCTCATTGATGAAATGGGTGCCATTGCCACTGACAAGCTTAAGAGGATATCCAAATCTAGTGATTACACAGGCATAAAAGAATTTGGACATGGACCTTGCCATTCTTGTGGCTCGAGATTTGACCCATTTTGTGTAGTAGTCCATTGCCACTATGATATACCTTACCTGGGTTTTTCGGGCAGCAGGACTTATGGGACCAAAAAAATCAATGCCCCATTTCTCGAATGGTTGCAAGGATGTTATGGGATAGGGGGCATCTTGTCCTTATTATGTGGAATTGTGGCCCATTGGCATTCATCATATCATTTGACATATTCGGCCATGTCTTTAAACAAGGTTGCCCACCATGAGCATGCCAGGAGAATATTTCAAGTAGTGGTATCTGCTGCGAAGTGTCCGCCCGCCTGGCTGCAGCCCTAGAGTGGGCCTATTCCAACACAAAGGCATATTCATCCTCACGGACTCCTCGTCTCATTACTCCGTCTTTTCCTTGCTTGTATAATTGTCTCGTGGTTGATTGATAAGGGGATACCTTCTTAATAAGGCATCTTGTTTGATACTTGTTGATGATCGACATTTTCGTGGTTATGCCATTAGCCAGGAACTTTCTCTCCCCATTCAAGAATCAAGCATAGTTGGAATAGGGGGCATCTAGCAAGTCGTTCTCATCAATTCACTCTGATGATTCTCCATTAGAAATGTGCAACATGTGGTCGGCTAATACATGTTGGGACCTTTACATACAATGATGGTAAAATCAAACTCCAACAAAATTAGGAGCCATCTTGTGATTCTACCCATTGTGCAATGCTTATTCACAAGATAAAGAAGAGCTTGATGGTCTACAAAGAAAATGAATTTAGTCGCCAAGAGATAATGAAGAAACTTTTTGACTGCATGCACCATGACCAACCCTTCTCTTTTTGTGGTGGTGTAGTTTCATTCTCCTTTGTTTAATTGGTGACTAGCAAAGCTAACAAGGAAGTCCCTATTATATTCTCTGGATTAAGCCAGTACACAACCAATTCAAAAGCAAAAGCATCTATATGGTTGGGGGATCTCAAAATGAAAGCACTAGCCACCAATTCTTTCTTGAGGGTATCATATGATTGCTGGCATTCAAGAGCCCGTAAAGGGGATGAGCTATGTCAGCATACATGAAGCTGAAGCGTCGGTAATAGCCAACATGCCCCCATAAACTACAAGAATCCTTTAAAGCTGGTAGGGGGTGGAAACTTGAGAACGAGTAGCACCTTACTATCATCTATGGAAATGCCATGTTCTGAGACAATGTGTCCTATTATCACTCCATGTCTGTAAGATCCCTGTCCCCACCGCGCAACAAATTCAGGGGTGCTAGCAGCGGAAGTAGCACTTCTTGCACGGGGTAGGGTCCCACACTCGGGGCCTCGCCCACCACCACGGATATCCAGACAAGAGACTAATCCATCGGTTTTTCCAAAACCGAACTCGGAAAAACTTCCTTTGCCCGGAAAGCACGGGCGATTCCACCAAGATAACTTTTCCCTAACGTAGTCAAAAGCCTTAACTAACTGAGCTCATCTGACTGAACCCGTAAGTCCCATAGTCACATCAGGGAAAAAGGTTGTACTTGGATCATAGAGACCAACGCTTTTTTCCTCATTGAGAGGCACAGCTGTTGATTCTTTTCCATAGAACAATTTTTGTCTAGAATTTACTTCATCTATCGAACTAAACAGAAATTGAGTCTCAATTTACGGATCCATCAGTCCAGTCTAACCCCATCTAGTCCCACGGGTTAGCCAACCGCCCAACCACCACTGTAGTGATGGGATCCAATTAGGAATTTGGTTAGGTTTTGTCTCGGGTACGAGGGAAAAGAGTTCCCAAGCTCCCTAGCCGGATGTTCATGCAAACATAAAACTAGTCACACCACTTACACACCCAATATGAAATTACCTTTTTTTCTCAGCATCAGCTATCTTTAAAACAATCCTTTAATGAAACCATTGTGTCACTGATCACAATCCTCAAAATCTTTGGTTGAATCCTTATTTCCAATCATTCCTTCATCGGTGTACTTATGGCATCATTGGCAACCAGAACGTTCACCACCTGTTCACCTAGGGGCCTTTTCGATAGTTCCTAGCTCATAGTAACCGGCAATATATTCTCATAACAAAATGGAATCTCCGTGGAAGATCAGCAAGATCAACCAACAGATCCATATAAAAGAGTCATGGACTCATCCGTTGGGGACCAGCAAGGTCAATCAACCAGATCCACACCCGAATTCAGAAAACAACTCTTACTCCTTGATCCAATATCCTCCCCGACGCACATGTGGGTATCTTCGGCGACCCAGAGCCCGAGCACCGTATGGTCAACACCCTCTAGGATCCTTCACAGGTCACCTAGCACTTCACTCATAGGCCGCTTCCTTGGTCCCTCATCCACTATACCGGAAGCTCACCATTTTAATCAAACCGAGGCTGGTCAAGACCTCGGCCGAGACCTTGCTACACGAGACGTCCTCCATTGACTCTTCGTCCTCAGCAGTTATTACAACTTTATCAGTTAGGTCTCCACGACCTTAATCACAAGACGGTCAATATGCTTCCCCAACATTCTTGACATAAAACAGTCATTTACAAACAGGTCACAAATACAGTTTCTATAATGAACTCTCATCTTTCCACATTATCCCTCATTAGTCCACATTACTTATTCCACAAGACCTCGGCCGAGACCTTGCTACGCGAGACGTCCTCCATTGACTCTCCGTCCTTAGGAGTTATTACAACTTTATCAGTTAGGTCTCCACGACCTTAATCACAAGACGGTCAATATGCTTCCCCAACATTCTTAACATAAAACAGTCATTTACAAACAGGTCACAAATATAGTTTCTATAATGAACTCTCATCTTTTCACATTATCCCTCATTAGTCCACATTACTTATTCCACATTCCATTCATATGTGTACTCATTCTCATCCGATCACATCATTTTCCATCTCATCACATCAGATTCATTCACATCACATATCATTTATTCACATCCCAATTCACATATCACATCTCATCCATTCACTCATATCGACGTCACATAATTTCACATACACATTGGCATTCATTATTCCACATACACATCCACATTCGTACTACATCCACTTCCACATCCGCATTCATACATACACATCCATATCCACGTCCACATTCATTATTCCACATACACATTCACATTCGTACTACATCCACTTCCACATCCGCATTCATACATACACATCCATATCCACGTCCATACATCCACATCCACATTCATACATCCACATCCACATCCATTTGCACATCCACATCCATACATCCATTTGCACATCCTCATTTATATATCCATATCCACATCCACATCCATACATCCATTTCCACATCCACATCCACATCCACATCCACATCCATACATCCATTTGCACATTCTCATTCATACATCCATATCCACATCCACATTCATACATCCACATCCCCATTCACATTCATACATCCACATCCACATTCACATTCATACATCACATCCACATCTACATTCAAACATCCACACATCCGTTTTCACATCCACATTCATACATCTACACCCACATCCACATCATCCATTCATCCATCTACATCAATCCACATCATTCACACATCAAACCACATCATCCATTCATCCATCTACGTCAATCCACATCATTCACACATCAAACCACATCATTCGCACATCAACCACATCATCCATTCATCCATCTACATCAATCCACATCATCCATTCATCCAATTCACATGCTGTCATTCATTCACATCCCTTATCCTTCATTCATATCACGATTCAAATGACATCACATTCCTTCACATCCTATACCATTCATTCACATCCTAATTCACAGGACATCACATCCATTCATCCATTTTCATTTATCTGATTCATATCACTTCCATCCATTTTCATTTATCTGATTCATATCACTTCCATCCATCCATTTTCATTTATCTGATTCATATCACTTCCATCCATCCATTTATATCTATCTATTTATAGAATGTAAGAGAATTCTAACTTTTTTTTTATATAAAGATTCTTTACGCATCTAATTAGGCATAAAGATAACTTTAGTAGGAATAACACTTTTACAAAAATCCCTTTTTGCATCATTTAGACATAAATTCAATTTTTAAGGAAAATAACACTTTCAAATTAAAAATAAACCTTTTATACATTTTACTATGCATAAATTCCATTTTAATGAGAATAACACTTTCAAAATAAAAATAAATCTTTTATGCATCTATCTATGCATAAATTCAATTTCAATGAAAATAATACTTTCGAAATAAAAATAAATCTTTTATGCATCTTTCTATGCATAAAATCAAAATTGATGAAAATAACTCTTGAATTAAAAATAAAATTCTTTATGCATCTATTTATGCATAAAATCAAAATTGATAAAAATAACTCTTTTGAATTAAAAATAAAATTCTTTATGCATCTATTTATGCATAAATCTAATTTAGTAGGAATTACACTTTTAGAATAAAAGAATTTATCTTATGCATCTAATTTATGCATAAAATCAAAATTGATGAAAATAACTCTTTTGAATAAAAAATAAAATTCTTTATGCATCTATTTATGCATAAAATCAAAATTGATGAAAATAACACTTTTGGATTAAAATAAATTCTTTATGCATCTTTCCATGCATAAATCCAATAGGAATTACACTTTTAGAATAAAAGAATTTCTCTTATGCATCTAATTTATGCATAAAATCCATTCATGATGAAAATCACACTTTTAATATAAGAAAAATCTTTTATGCATACGTTTATGCATACAAATCATTTATGATGAAAATCACCCTTTTAATATAAAAGAATTTCTTTTATGCATCCATTTATGCATAAAAATCATTTATGATGAAAATAACACTTTTATAATCAAAATAACAATTTCAATATGCTTCCTTCTATGCATAGAATTTAATTCTAAAGAAAGTAACACTTTTTTTAATAAAATACTTTTAGTATGCATTTTTCTATACCTAGGATGAAAAATAACACTTTAAGAATACATATATGATGGGAATTACTCTTTTTGAATTAAAAAAAGTTTGCCATAACCTCCTTTGTATGGCTGATCATTTTTCAATTTTTAACCCTCTAAAATTAATTAGAATTTCACCAAGAGTATTTAAATCATTCTAATGTAAACATTTTCTACTTATTTAAGAGAAACATTATGAAAAACTTGATTTTATCCATTAATCATTCATCTAGGATAAAGAATGGTTGGATTTACTAAAGAAGAGAGGGGAATGCCTTTTTTCAATGAGGCATAACATCATAATCATTTTAGAGAGATAAAAATCATAAAAACCATAATATGAAATAGAAAAGAGAAGAATCTCCAACTTACAAGGAGAATTTGAGAGCTTTCCTTTGGCTTGATGGTTTGAGGGATCTACTCTTGTTTGAAACAAGAGTGGCCACCAATCTTTAGAAGAGGGAAGGTCAAAAACTAATGAATTATAAGTAAATTCACAGTTTTTGGCTCTTGGGAGAAGCAGGGTAACAGTGCAAAAACACTATTAAGCTTCAACAAAGGGGGAGGCTTCTATTTATAGGAAAAAATGAGCCTCTAACCAAGCAAACTGATTCTAGAATTTTCCAGATCGGTTTGGTCAATTTTTGACCATTTTTAGGTGAGTTTAGCTCACTTTTTGGATCTAGTTGAAACAGGAGAGAGGAGAGATAAAAATATCTCATTATTTGGGAGTTTAAAACTCTCCCACACATTTGAAATAGGCGCATCCTTCATGAGGGAAATTCCCCCATACTAAGGTGTCAAAAATGCATCATTTCTTCTAAATATCTCTCTTTTTTAACTATTAACCTTGTCCTTAGTCAACTCTTCATCTTATGTGAGTATTTACTCGTTTTTGGGGGGATTTTCTTTATTTCTTCCATTTATCTCCTCCACACATTTGGATGAATCTGATTGGCCCCTCAAAACCTTAATTTAAAATTTTCAGAAAATCTGGACCCCTAGGATAAGGCCTTTTGAACAGATTACAATTTATTTCGAATGCACCTTCTAAAAATCTTTTTGAACTTCTGTTTTGGGAAAACTTATTTAAATAAGATGAGATATTTTTCCATCCAAAAATATTTAAAATCTGAATAACCTCTCTCTAGAAGATTTTCTCTCTCTAGGCCAAAACAAGCATAAACAAGATCTTTTATAATTCTGAAGAGGGATTTGACTAAAGGGGAAGATACTAGACATCCTGAGAGGTTGGGGAGGAATCTTACAATGTCGGACCCAAAAAATGGCATTTCAAAGGGTTAAGATCAGACTTGTAGAGTTTGTGTTTCCTAGCACTTTTCTTAAACACCCTCGATGTGCTTTCCATGTAGAATTAACAAAGAGGTCATCCATAAAGACTTCAAGGAATTTATGGAGATACTCCTTATAGGCTATGCACATCAGGCACATTACAAGGTCCCTTGAGACATTGGTCAAACCAAATGGCATGACGCGGTACGCATATGTGCCCTATTCAGTGGGTGAAATCTGTTTTATTTTGATCCTTTGGGTCTATCACATTGCTCCTGTTTGTAGCCTGAAAACCCATCAAGGAAGTTATAGGCCTCCTTTCCTACGACACAGTCCAACACATGCTCTGTGAAGGGTAATGGATAGTGATCTTGTATCATGCTGTATTAACCTTTTTGAGGTTGTGAGATCCCACTGTCCCCTCCGCGTACCGGATTCCCGGTTACAGCAGAAGTAGCTTCCTCTTACGTGGGGCAAGGTTTCCCACTCGGGGCCTCGCCCTCGAATGTCCGGACACGATACTAATCTGGTGGTCATTCCAAAACAACCGAAACCGAGAAAAATTCCCTTCCCCAAAAACAGGGATGATTCCACCTTTTTGATTTTCTTAAAAACGAATTCTCTAACGGGGTCAAGAGACTAAACTATCCTTCACTTGACTAAACCAGATAGAAGGAAAACTATTACAGACTTAACTTGAAGAAATAAACGCTTTGAAATCAGGGGCACAATCGTTGATCTATTCATTTAAGAAAGTCTTCAGGTTATTATTTAACTACTCGAGTTCTAAGCGTATTCCTATTATTCAATTTCATTATTAAAACTCCACTGATTCCAGTCTATCCGGCCCATAGGTTAGCCACCACCCAACCACTGGAATCGGTAGAACCATACAATTACTCACCCACCCATAATTGAATGCCTTTCTTAACTTTTGCTTTTGAATACAGATATGCACACACTCCTCTTTAAAACTTTAACTTATAAAATAATCCATTCACAAACAGTTATTGGTTACAGATGTCATAACTCAAAAATTCCATCCAATCCTTGTTTCTAAAAAAAAACAATATCACTCTAGACTCTCCATTGAGACCAGCTGGTCAGCAACGAGATCCAGTAATAGATTACAATAATCATTGGTCCATCATACAATCTTCCACGACATATGCATGGGTGTCCTAGGCACCGTGAGCCCATGCATCGCCTGGTCAAAACCCTCCAGGATCCTCCTTAGGTGTCCTAGCACTTCACTTAGGGACCGCTTCGTTGGCCCTTGTCCATCGTACCGGAAGCGCACCATTTTAACTATACCGAGGCTTTGCCGCGTGAGTTGTCCTTTGAACACTCCCCGCGCCAACTGTTGCAACTGACCTTCCCTTAGAAAAACACATACCAAATGCTCCCTCCAGCATTCTGGCATAAGATAGTCCTTTAAGAAAACAGGGTTTCTATGTAAGTTTTTAGTTTTATTTTCTTTTGAATATACAATGAGTATATCTTAAATCAGTAACCCAAAACCTCATAATCGTAATACTGAATTTCAAAACAGAATTCGTCGAATTCTGCAACCTTGATCCTCAGATCAATTCGAAAGGTCTTAACTTAGTTTCAGATTTGGTGGGAGATTTGAGTGTATTTTCCTGAACTGGTCACATCTTCTTTCCTCGAAACTGTCGAAAGCGTTTGGTCTTGGTCATAGTCTGATTCAGGGTTCGAGTCTGATAAGGTTCTTCCTCAACTATCTTTCTCAAAAAGGGGGTGATATTTCAGTTACTATTTTACTGAATTTCATTCATTGAATACTCACTTAACTGATTTCTAAATTAATCACAAATTCTAATGAGGAATAAATTAATCATTTATCTAAATATTTTGACTTCGATAGATTTTTTGAATCTTCTCTTTACAATCCGAGTGAATATAAAACGATAGAAATTTCTCTCTTAGAGTATTTACTTATTCACTTATCAAATACTCATAGTTATTAAACATAGAATTAAAGAGAATTCTAATATAAAAAATCTTTATGCATCTTTTTATGCATAAAATCTAACTTCAATGGAAATAACACTTTTATATAAAAGAAAATCCTTTTATGCATCTATAAAATCAATTTAATAGGAATAACACTTGTAAAATAAAAAGAATTTCTTTATGCATTTTTTTATGCATAGAAATTAAATTTAATGAAAATAACACTTTTATAATAATAAAAAATTTTCAATATGCATCTTTCTATGCATAGAAATTAAATTCAATGAAAATAACACTTTTATAATTAAAAAATTTCCATTATGCATCTTTCTATGCATAGAAATTAAATTCAATGAAAATAACACTTTTATAATAACAAAATTTCTAATATGCATCTTTCTATGCATAGAAATTAAATTCAATAAAAAAAAACTTTTATAGTAAAAAAATTTCCATTATGCATCTTTCTATACTTAGAAATTAAATTCAATAAAAGTAACACTTTTATAATTAAAAAAAATCCATTATGCTTCTTTCTATGCATAGAAATTAAATTCAATGAAAACAACACTTTTATAATAATAAAAAATTTCCAATATGCATCTTTCTATGTATAGAAATTAAATTCAATGAAAATAACACTTTTATAATAAAAAATTTTCCAATATGCATCTTTCTTTGCATAAAATTTAAATTCAATGGAAACAACACTTTTATAATTAAAAAAATTTCCATTATGCATCTTTCTATGCATAGAATTTAACTTCAATTAAAATAACACTTTTATAATAAAAAATTTTCATTATGCATCTTTCTATGCATAGGAATTAAATTCAATGAAAATAACATTTTTATAATAAAAAATTTTCCATTATGCATCTTTCTATGCATAGAAATTAATTTCAATAATTAATATCAATGATATCCATGCATATTCATAGGTAAATATGTTAGGCTATGGAGATGGCGACCTTCTCTCGAATAAACATGATGAGATGAAAGAATGTGAGAGCATATTTCTATTAATGAAATAATTACGTATATAAGCATGAAAGCCTTGCTTTTCCTAAAATTAGGAAACCCTAACTTGAGCCCCACACTACAACTAAACTAGGGCTCATTCACATGCATGTATTGATTACACAATACCCAACAGAATATGCACATGGAGTAAATAAAAATATTTCTTTTAGAATGCACAAACGGTGGGAATTACTCTTTTAGAATAACATAAAAATAAACTTTACTTTTCCACAAAATTCAAGAAAATTTTCCCATAACCTCCTTTGTATGGCTGACCATTTCTCAATTTTTAACATTCTATTTTCAATTTAAAATTAACCCCAATTTGAAGTAAAGTAATCTAATCTACTCAATTTTCACTTTCTAGGGAGTAAACAATAAGAAAAGTTTAATCAATTTATTTGTTACTCATTCTAGGATAAAGAATGGCTGAATTCTTAAGGAAGAGAAGGGGGTAGCCTTTTCATCAAGGCATAACATCAGGATTCACTTTAATCTACTATAAAAAAAACAAGGAAATAAAAAAACCATAGATTTGAAATTAAAAAATAGAAATTTTAGCTTACATGGAGTTTTGTAAGCTTTCCTTTGGCTTGAGGGATTGAGGGTTCTACTCTTATTTGGATCAAGAGTGGCCACCAATTTCTTTGGAGAGGATTTGGTTAAAAACAATTGAATTATCAAGAGAATTTGCTTCGGGTAGGAGTAGAGTAACAGTGCATAAACACTATTAAGCTTTTACAAAGAGGGAGGCTTCTATTTATAGGAAAAAGTGAGCCTCAAACCAAGCAAGCTGATTCTAGAATTTTCTAGATCAGTTTGGTCAATTTTTGACCATTTTTGGGTCAGTTCAGCTTACTTTTTGGAACTAGACTTGAAATAGGACAGAGGAGAGATGAAATATCTCACTTAATTGATTTAAAATTGGGAAGCAATGATGAGAAAAAAAGGCACCTCCTTCATGAGGGGGAATCTCCACTTTGAGAGGTGTTAAAAATTCATTTTTTAATATTTCCTTTGGTCCTTAGTCCACTCTTCATCTTATGTGAGTATTTTCTCATTTTTGGAGGGGTTTTTTTTATTTATTCAATTTATCTCCTCCCTACATTTGGATTAATCTTATTGGTCCCTCAGAACCTTAATCCAAAATTTTTAGAAAATCTGGACCCTTAGGCTAAGATCTTTTGAGCAGATTATAATTTATTTCTAATGCACCTTAGGAATTTCTTTTTAAACTTCTGTTTCGGGAGAATTTATTTTAATAAGAAAGGATATTTTTCCATCCAAAGACATCTAAAAACTGAATTACCTCTCTCTAGGCCAAAACAGGTAGAAACAATATCTTTTATTATTCTGAAAAGGGGATTGATTACAAGGGAAGAAACTGGACATCTTGAGGGGCTGGGGAGGAATCTTACATTCTCTCCCACTTGAAAAACGTGAGATGTCCTCATCTCGCAAACTGGGGGTAATCCCGCATCAGTTCAGTTTCTTTCTCCTCCTAGGTGGCGTTTTCAAAAGGATAGAACTTCCATTTGACTAATAATTCTCTTAAAATTTTGTTCCTGAGAACCTTCTCTCGAACATCAAGGATTTCTTCAGGTTGGAGTTCCATCAGCCCTTGGGTTGAAGAAGTTAAGAGTTCATCATTAAGCACGTGATTCGGGCTCGGTACATACTTTTTAAGTAGGCTGACATGAAATACATTATGTACTTTGAGATGAGAAGGCAGAAGAAGTTCATAGGCTAAGTCACTTACTTTCTTTGTAATCAGATATGGCCCACAGTATTTGGGGGATAACTTCTTGTACTTCCCAAGAGATAGAGAACTTCTTTTGGGGTGTACTCGAATGAAGACCATATCTGCTTCTTTGAATTTTCTGACTGATCTCTTCTTATCTGCATACTGCTTCTATCTATCTATCTTGGGCAGCTCTTAAATCTTTGCAGATTGACTGCATCTGCTGCTGCTGCTGCTCCATGTTGTCAAGCATCTGTCTGAACATCTTGACCCTAATCAATGGGTCGGACCAAGTTAATGGTGTTAGGCAGTCTTGTCCATATAGAGATTTGAAAGGGCTCATCCCGATGCTTCGGTGATAAGAGGCATTGTAGGCGAACTCGACTAGGTGCAGATAGCTTAGCCACTTCTTGGGTTCCCTGCCCACAGCATGACCGAAGTATATCTTCGATTACTTGGTTCACCCTTTCTGTTTGACCATCGGTCTCAGGGTGGTAAGCTGTGCTGAGATCCAAGAAAGTTCCTACTGCTTCAAAAAATGTAGTTCAGAATCTTGACGTAAACTTGGGATTTCGATCACTTACTATTCTCCTGGCTAGGCCATGCAATCTGAAGATTTCCTCGAGGAACACTTTGGCCATATCCATTTCAGTGTAGGTTTCTTTTATTAGAATTAGATGGGCAACTTTGGTTAGTCTATCAACTACCACGAAGATGGAGTTGTCCAGTAATAAAATCCATACTGATACATTCCCACTTCATTTGGGGGATGTCTAATGGATGTAACTTCCCAGGCATTTTTACTCTCTCTGCTTTGACTTTCTCACAAATCAGGCATTGTCGTACCATGATTAAGTATATCCTTTTTTAGTCCAGGCCAAAAAAAGCTTTTCTTTACAGACATGTAGGTCTTGATGAAACCTGGATGTCTTGCAATAAGGTTATCATGGGCTTCATTCAGAATTTGACCCTTAGTTCCCTCATCATTGGGAGTGCATAGCCTGCTATTGTAATACATAATTCCATCATCTAGGCTATACCCTTAAACTCAGTTCAACTCCTGAGGAGTTTTGCTTTCTTGCATAAGTAGGGTAGCAATAGGGCCAAAGAATCTATCCTGTATGATCTTCTCTCTTGCTTCATTAATCAATGGATTTGACACCATTGTGATTGCAAGCAAGGAGGCTTTTCTACTGAGGGCATCTGCTACCACATTTTCTTTGCCTGGGCGGTACTTAATTTCAAAATCAAATTCCTGCAGGGTCTGCATCCACCTTCTTTATTGGTGCATGTTGAGATCCTTCTGAGTGAAGATCCACTTTAAGCTCTAATGATCTGTCATCAAAGTGAATCTTTGACCCAGTAGGTAATGTCTCTACAACTTCAGGGCATATACTACTGAAAGTAGCTCCACGTCATGGACAACATAATTTCTCTCATGCGTTCTGAGTTTTCGGGATTCATAGGCCATTGCATGACCTTCCTGCATGAGTGCACCTCCCAGGGCAAAACCACTGGCATCAGTTTACTACCTCAAAGGGGATAGAGAGAAATCTGGCAATTTCAGAACGAGATTGGTTACCAAGGCGGTCTTCAGCTTATCAAAAGCGCTCTGACACCTGGTAGACCATTGAAATGGATATTCTTCTTGAGAAGATTAGTCAGGGGGGGAAGCTATGAGAGTATACTTAGGTAAAAAAATTCTATACTAACCAGTTAATCCTAAGAATCCCTTGACTTCTTTCACTGTCTTTGGTTCAGACCAATCTATGGTTGCTTGGACTTTTGCGGAGTCTGGAGAAATTTCGTCTTTGGATATACCAAAAAGCCCAAGTATTAAACATGGTCGACAAAGAAAGTACATTTTCTCTTTTTTTGCAAAGAGTTGGTGCTTCCTTAGAATCTCAAGAGCTTTTCAAACGTGAGCTTCATGGTCAGCTGCATTCTTTGAGTAAATCAAAGTATCATCAAAGAAAACAAGAACAAAATCATCAAAGAAAACAAGAATAAAATCATCCAAGTATTCTTTGAGAATGTCCTACATTAGGTGATTGAATGTAGCTGGGGCATTTGTCAATCTAAACGGCATGACTGTAAATTCATAGTGCCCATATTGAGTATTGATGGTTGTCTTCGGGATATCTTGCTCATTAATCTTGATCTGGTAATACTCTGATTTGAGATCTATCTTTGTGAAGATTTGGGCTCCACTTAGCCTGTCTCGAAGCTCATCAATTCTGGGGATACCTTTGTAATCCACACAGTGTCTTAGCGTTCCATATTTCTTTTTCTGAAAGAGAACTAAAGCACCCCAAGGTGAAACACTGGGTCTTACAAACCCTTATTCTAACAGCTGCCTAAGCTGTTCCTTGAGTTCAATGGCTTCAGGGACTAACATTCTGTACGTGCGCTGGGGTACTGACTGAGCTCTGAGGGGGTCAATTCTATCACATGATCTACTTTCCGAATTGGAGGCATCTCTGTTAGCTCTGCTAGGAATAAATCATCATACTCAACCATTCTGGTTCTTTAGCCTTTAACTTTGTGTCTACCGTATTCATTTTGACAACGTAAATGAGCTACTTCTTTCTAAGTCCTTTCAATAACTTAGAAGCTTTTACTAAATGCAGACCTGGGAACCCTTGTGAGATTCCTCCCCTAGCCCTCATGATGTCCAAATTCTCCCCTATAGTCAAATCCCTCTTCAAAAATATAAAAGATCTTATTTCTACCAGTTTTGGCCTAGAGAGAGAAAATCTTCTAGAGAGTGGTAATTCAGTTTTTAAATATTTTTGGATGAAAAAATATCTCTTCTTATTAAAATAAGTTCCCCCAAAACAGAAGTTCAAAAAGATTTTCAGAAGGTGCATTAGAAATCAAGTATAATCTGTTCACGAGGCCTTATCCTGAGGGTCAAGACTTTTTTCGAAATTTTAAATTAAGGTTCCTATGGGCCAATAAGATCAATCCATGTGTGGGGAGGAGATAAATCCAATTTGTAAAAGAAAAATACCCAAAAATGAGTAAATGCTCACATAAGATGAAGAGTTGACTATGTACAAGGGTTATTAGTAAAAAACTATGAGTATTACTAAAAAAATGAGATATTTTGGGTACAATCATTCCATTTTGACACATGTGTAAGGAAGGGGAGTCCCTTAAAGGAGGCACCTACTTCACATGCTTGAATGAGTTTTAAACTAAAAAATAATGTGATATTTTTATCTCTCCTCTCTCTTGGATCAGAATAAAAAAGGAACCAAACTAGGTCCAAATCTAGTCCAAATTTAACCAAACTGAATCTCAAAAATTCTAGAAATCAATTGGTCTTGGTTAGAGCCTCCCTCTTCTATAAATAGAACCTGAGTCCTTTGTAAAAAAATAGGAGAATTATACTATGCCAGAATTATACGGAAATAGTGATAATTTTTACTATTCTCTAAAATTCTCTCCAAATTGAAGAAATTGGAGCTTCCCTCCTTCTTCAATCTCCATTGGTGGCTCCATCAACATACCAAACCAATTGATTGGTTGGGGGCCTCTACCGTGATCAAAGAATCAAGCAATTTGTAAGGTAAAGTGTGAATTTTGATCTTTTTCCATAATTTCTCAATGTTTCTCTCTTCTCAACCCCTCTCAAGCTTGAGAAGCTTAATTGGAATGGCTTTTTAATGCTATTGAAGTTAATTGATGATTGGTAGTAAGGAAATACATAAATTCTCATTTATGCTTAGTTTTAATGGCTTTTATGATTTTTGTCTTCTCTAAAATGATTATGATGTTATGCCTCATTGAAAAATGGAATTCCCCTCTCTTCTTTAGTAAATCCAACCATTCTTTATCCTAGATGAATGATTAATGGATAGAATCAAGTTTTTCATAATGTTTTTCTTAAATAAGTAGAAATTGTTTACATTAGAATGATTTAAATACTCTTGGTGAAATTCTAGTTGATTTTAGAGAGTTAAAAATTGAAAAATGGTCAGCCATACAAAGGAGGTTATGGCAAAATTTTCTAAAATTATGTGAATAAGTTTTATTTATTTATTTATCAAAAAGAGTAATTCCCATCGTATATGCATTCTTAAAGTGTTAATTTTCATCCTAGGTATAAGAAAATACATACTAAAAATATTTTATTAAAAAAGTGATACTTTCTTTAGAATTAAGTTCTATGCATAGAAGGAAGTATATTGAAATTGTTATTCTGATTATAAAAGTGTGATTTTCATCATAAATGATTTGTATGCATAAACATATGCATAAAAGATAATTTTTTTATATTAAAAGTGTGATTTTCATCATAAATTATTTTATGCATAAATTAGATGCATAAAAGAAATTCTTTTATATTAAAAGAGTGATTTTCATCATAAATGATTTGTATGCTTAAAAGATAATTTTTTTATATTAAAAGTGAGATTTTTATCATAAATGGATTTTATGCATGGAAAGATGCATAAAGAATTTATTTTAACCCAAAAGTGTTATTCTCATCAATTTTGATTTTATGCATAGAAAAATGCATAAAGAAATCTATTTTTAGTTCAAAAGAGTTATTTTCATCAATTTTGATTTTATGCATAAGAAGATGCAAAAAAAGATTGAATTTTAATTCAAAAGTGTAATTCTCATTTAAAATGAATTTATGCATAGGAAGATGCATAAAAGATTGATTTTTATTTCGAAAGTGTTATTCTCCTTAAAATGGAATTTATGCATAAATAGACGCGTAAAGAAATCTTACATCAAAAATAAAAATTCTCTTGTATTCTATAAATAGATATGAGGATGTGAAATGAATCAGATAGATGAAAATGAACGAAGAATGGATGGAGATGTATGTATGTGAAAGAATGGATGTAGACGTATGTATGTGAAGGATGTATGTGAAAGGAAAGATGTATGTGTATGTGATAAGTATGGATGTGGATGTATGAATGTGGATGTAGAAATGGATGTATGGATGTAATGATCCAAGTGCAAGTTTCTTCCTTGATCTGACCAAGTGACTTTAGGTTTGGTTGGATCAGTTTGGTCAGTAATGACCCTGACTACGTTAGAGTATAATTTTATCCTGGAGGAATCACCTGTGCTTTCCGGGCAAGGAAAGTTTTTTCTAAGTTCGATTTTGGAAGAACCGAGGAATTAGTCACCTGTCCGGATATCCGTGGTGGGTGAGGCCCCGAGTGTAGGACCCTGCCCCACGCAAGATGTGCTACTTCCGCTGCTAGCACACAGAATCCGTTGCACGGTGGGGGCGGGGATCTTACAGTTGGTATCATAGCTATTTTGTTAATGAGGATCAACTGAGAAACCAAATATGTCAAAAATTTATCAAGAAGCACTAAAAGGTTGTAATTGTGTGATAAAATTCATACAATTTGATATTCAAACTGAAATTCGTAAATTGGTAATTGGGTCTTCAGATGGAAGTACCGCAATTGTATGGTCTAACTTGCTTGAGGCCTAGACATGATGGTGTTTACCTTATAGTTCCAAGAACCATGACTACCCGTATATACCGAGGGTATAACTACAGCTCTTTACTGGCAGTATATACGACTAAATCTAAGACTTGAAATTATAAGCATTGATGCTATCCAGATGATGAATTTGAATGTGGTTGATATGATTTTTAAATTCTGGTTTTGTGAACTGATGAGTTGATTTGGATTCTGATTGAAAGATGATGATTCCTGAAATTTAGTTGAAATGTAATAAGCTGAGCAAAACCACAATGAGAATGAATGGGGCGAGTCCCTGTGATGATGTTCATAACTGGAATGACGTTAATGACTTCAGCAAATCACTATGAGATTAGTGGATTGTGCTGGCAGATTACTACTAATAACTTTTGATCAGTGGATCAAGTTAAGGGATGATAAATTAAAAATCTGAAAAATTGAAATCCCCATGGAGGACTGTTCAGATGGAAAAATTCAGTCTGATGGACCATTATTGTGATAAAGATATGAATGAGATATTCTGAATGAATTGTCAACTGATAATGCGTTCTATATGAGTAACTTTATCGCTTGATTCTGTGGGGAGCTGACGTATTTAGAGAACCCCGGAATCAGTTGAATCAAAATTCGGATTGAATCATAAATAAAGAGACTTAACAAGAATTTTCGTATTGATAGGAACATGGACCGAGGTCGTCGTGGATGTTAACCCCCAACTCGATGAAGAAGAGCTCGACCTGGATGTTCGTAAAACTCTTCATAGTTCGCAGCCTGGACCTTTCAAGAGTGAAGGGAAAAACTTGGGCGAGGCTGTGGAGAAGTGGATCGAATCAATGGAAGAATTCTTCGATGTCACCGGGTACAATGAGAGGAGCAAAATGGCTCTTGCAAGGCTGAAGATAGTGGAGACAGCTAGAGTGGCATGGAGAAACCACTGCGAGACAAACCGTCTTGACCGAAATACCCAAACCTGGACCGATCTTAAGGCTTACCTTAGAAAGAGGTTTTGTCCCCTAGGCTTTCTTGAAACTAAGATGAATGAGTTCTTGGAACTAAAGCAGGAAAACCGGATAATTGAAAAGTACCATCAGACTTTTGCCCTTCTCCTTAAATATTCCCCTCAATTGGATGAAGAGCAGCTGATGGCCAGGTTCATTCGGGGAATGAACGAGCCATTGGATACTTTAGTCAAGAATGCCAAACCTATCTCAATGGCCGCAGCAGTAAGAGCGGCAAAGGATTTCGCCAAAGCCTTTGATGTCAAAATCCCATCAAAACTAGCATCATCACCTTTCAAAAGGTTTTTATTCCCAGAAGGTGATTCCAACCTTCCTCCGCCTAAGAGATATCAAGGTCAAACCCAGGATATGGGAAGTTCCAGAATGGAAGAAATGTCCTTTTCCCGAAACTCAATCCCCTGTATTTTAACTTCAGAAGTTCCACCCTTGAACAAGAGAGTGAAATGCTATAACTGTCAAGGATTTGGACATCGCAGTATGGATTGCCCAACTCCTTTTGGATCAAGGTTTTTAGGGCAGGGAAATCAGGGATCAAGATTCAAGACTCCAGCCCCTTCCTTCCAGAGTAATCAGGGTTCTATCCGCCAAAATCAGGGAAATCCTAGAGGTAGACCCTCTATCCAACCTGCAGTTTCAATCCAAAGTAATGCAAGACCTCCACCTCAGAATAGGGGAAGTCAAAGAGAGTTGTTCCCAAATCGGCCATTCACTTCCAAGGCAGTAACACTGGAAGTGATTAAAGAAGAAGAAGAAGATGAAAGAGATCATACTCCACTTGCGAGATGAGGACATCTCGCATTTTTTAAGTGGGGTAGAATGTAAGATTCCTCCCCCAGCCCTCATGATGTCCAAATTCTCCCCTGTAGTCAAATCCCTCTTCAGAAATATAAAAGATCTTGTTTCTACCAGTTTTGGCCTAGAGAGAGAAAATCTTCTAGAGAGTGGTAATTCAGTTTTTAAATACTTTTGGATGGAAAAATATCTCTTCTTATTAAAATAAGTTCCCCTGAAATAGAAGTTCAAAAAGATTTTCAGAAGGTGCATTAGAAATCAAGTATAATCTGTTCAAGAGGCCTTATCCTGAGGGTCAAGATTTTTTTTTGAAATTTTAAATTAAGGTTCCTATGGGCCAATAAGATCAATCCATGTGTGGGGAGGAGATAAATCCAATTTGTAAAAGAAAAATACCCAAAAATGAGTAAATGCTCACATAAGATGAAGAGTTACACTCCAACCCACACACTTTGTCAATCCGTGAATGCAACCCGGTTAGCGCATAGAGGCTATCCCGAATGGGAGAAGATTAGTTAACCACACACTAATGACTTCTAGTCCTACTCAATCCTTCTTCAACACTCAAGCAATCAATCTAACATAATCAAAGCATCAAGATTAGGCTACACTTAAGCATAAAAATGCAACTTATGCAAAGAACCTAACATGCAAAGAGCTATCACACAAGCCTCAACTACACATCATTTCATGCACAAGCTTCATCACATGCACGCTACAAATCAGATTTTAGCATCAAAATATCATTAAGAAATCTAGATTAGCAAGTGTGTAGACCACAACCTCATATCATTGAAAATGTAGAGAATAGAGAGTACAAGATTGAAGCATGAATGGAGATGGAGAGCCTTGGGAGAGCACATGAGAAGGAGCTATGGAGCAAGCTCTCTCTATGAGTCTCTCAACCAAATGACCAAAAAGTCCTCTAGCTCTCAAATGGGCCACCTTTTATACAAAAACTCTAGAACTCCCAAAAGTTCCCATGTGGGATTATTGTCAAGCCCTCTCCCACATTCATCTACAACTTGGAATTCTTTACAAGAGCCCTAAGTGTCTTTTTTGTTGCATCCTTGCATTGATTGTCATGCAACACTCCCCCCTTCCTATTTTGCGCACGTCCTCGAGCGCGGTAGTAGCAAGAGCTGCAACAAAAAAACAATGGATACAAGTAAAGTCTTTTATTGAAAAAAAAAAGAAAAGAAAAGAAAAGAAAAACCAGCAATGATAATTGCACATGTGAGCATACAAGTGCAAGGCTGATTAAAGTTTTAATGAGTACTAAAATAGGTGAGTAAAGACTAGTCAAAGTGAGACTTAAGTGGTAGATAGTGCTATGCAAAGGCAAGTGTGCTTTGTACACCGCCGGTTATGATCTCAGTCTCAATGTCCTACAAGTATTTAAGTTATTCCTAAGTGGCAAACCTACTCCTAAATATGAGCAAAGGTGATTGGAACTCTCTTTTTTTTTTCTTTTTTTTTTGATGTGTGTTTAGAAGGTGATAAAGATTAAGGTTCCATCCCAAAGAGACCCAAGCAATGGCCAAGAGACCTCCGCCAAGAGAATCTAAAGACCGCTAAGTATCTCAAGGGTGACAGACCCTTTTTCTCTCTTTTATGACCTAAGAAGTACCCCATGAAGATGAGGGCATCGGTCTTGAGAGCCCATAGTGTACCCCAGAGTCCTACCAACATCTATCAAGGCGATAGATTCCTTGAAGGTCTTCTTCTGAAGTTTTTTAGACGTCCGTGTTCACCCCATGGAAACCAAGGCATCGGCTCCAAGGTGCTAAGACAACCCCAGGTCCTACCAAGCATTCCTCATGGCTGTAGACACGTCATGTCTCAATTCACTTTGTATATATATATATATATATATATATATATATATATATATATATTTAGGGTATAATTTTTTTTTAAAAAAAAAACTCCTAGCACCTAGCTCATACCTAAGAGGTAGCTACCACTAGGGATAACTAATATACCTTTAAAGCATAAGAACTTGGCATATTCCATTGGTATATATCCTACACTGTCTTTAGATAGAAATATCTTTTACTAAGTCTTCTAAGAGTCTAGAATTCACTCACCATATTTTAACAACTAATCAAAAACTTAAACCAGCCAACATTGTGTGAACATGCAAACCATATATCCAAAAGATAAAAGCACATAAAGAAATAAAGATTAAGATTTGAATACACCTGTTGTAGTGCCCGTTGATGTTGATTCGTTTGCATTGATGCATTGCTGATTTTGTGCAGATTGCTCCTCCTCGGACTTTGTAGGCGTAGCATGTCTCCCCCCTTCCTAATTTGTGTGCATGATAGGTGGACTATTGGGGCGTGTTTGATGCTCTTTTTTTAGCGGAGATCTCTGTAAAATTTTTATTAACAAACAATAAAAGAAAAGAAAAGAATAAAATTTGCCATTGGTGCCAATCACCGAATATAGCCGAGGAAAAAACCCAATGGGAGAAAAGTGCCCTGGCTTGTTGATCTTATTGTGGAGTCGCTGAGCTTACCCTTGCCCTGGTAGTGGAGATCATCTCAAAAAGAACATAATCCTCTAAAGGCATAAGGAACCACACTATGCAAACATTGATCTACCAAAGAGCTTCAATTGTAGTGTTAATGCCTTATCTTTGGTTTTAGGTATGTCCTTCTTGGGCGGGAATTTTATCAATTGTCTTGGAATTTGAGCAAGATAAGAGGATTTAGGCTTTGAAGTTCTAGAATCTATGCTCAAATGAGACTCATGTGAAGTTGGATGTGTCTTAGGTACACAAGTTGATGGTTGAATTGTGTAACAAGGAGGAATTGGGACAACCGGTGTTTCAATACATGTTTTAGGAAGATCAACACAAGTGGATTTGTAGGTGCTATCACAGCCACCTATCCTATCTTGAAGAGGTTGCGTTGATTTCTTTTGCACCCACTCATATGGAAAACCAAGGGTGGCTTTGGGAATCTTTCTGATACACTCTTTTACCCCTAGCAAACCATGGCATTTTGGAAGCCAAATTGCTGTTGCCCCCTCATAATAGCCTTGTGCTTTAAGAACATGTTTTGGGACCCAACGAGTAACAATCTGAGGTTTAGGCTCGGAAAAGATGTGCTTCTTAAGAGGCTTAGCAACTGGACTAGATGGTACAAGTTTGTACGCATCTTTGGGTAGCCAAATTGATAATTCCTTCTTGCCTGGCCTTCTTTGAGCAGCAACTAGAGTAGTTGGAACATGCCAGCCATGGCCCTCACTTGAGTACTCATCAATTATCCACATCATTTGTTTTGGAGCTTCAAGAGCAGATTTTGAAAGTGGGTTGTGTAGGGTAGAAACACCACCCTTTTGATCAGCATCATTAGCAGATTTGAGTGTTAAATTCTCCACTGAGACTTCTTCTACATGCAATGCTATTGTGGAAGCATCCCTATAGTACAAATCATCTAGAAGGGCACGTGGTTGTACCATTCAATAGGAATAATATCATATCCATCTGAGTCACAAAATTGAATTGGCTTCGGTAAAGCACATGTCGATAATGTTGCAAGGACATGACTCCATTCTAATGGATCAATTAAATGCTCAGGGAAGGGTTGTGGAATGTATGCCTCGTCTAATACACTTCGATTACCCTTAAGTCTCTCAGTGTTGAAATCCCTACATGAGGCTCCACACATCCACAGATCTTCTCGCCCGTCTGACAATGTAACTCTTGAGCCCTCAGATGAAGCAGAATCAAACTCATCTATTGGAGACCTTGTTACATCACGATATGAGTGATTCCTTAGGTTGACCCTTGTGATGACAGAATCATGTCGGAGGTACAAATAATTGTATCCCCAATCTTGAATCATTTGAAATTGTCGCATGAATGGTCTACCCAATATCACTTCATAGTTTGGATGTTTTCCAAAATCCACTACTGCAAAGGTGTGCTCATATTCAATCCCACATGTGGTGACCAATATGTTCTCAAGCAGCCCAAGGGGATGTTCTAAGCTTCCATCTGCTAGCTGCAAGCGCATCTTGGTACTCCTAATAGTTGGTTTGCCCCACTTTTCCCAAATGGACCTTGTCACAATGCCCACTCCTGCACCACTATCAAGTATTGCAGTTGAAGCTACTTTTCGCACTTCTAATGGGAGGGTAGCATTTCCCTGATCGTCCTCACAAAATTTTCCTACTTTGTTGATAGGAACTGGCATAACATGCTTTGTCTCGGGGTGTATAGTACACTTATGGTGACCCTTTTGTAGCAATACCTGCTCTGACAAACATGTGGCAATATCATTCCACAACTCAGGTCGAATTTTTATCAAGTCAAGCAAAGGTAAGGTACAAGCCACTGGTGCTGACAAAATAGCTTGCACGGTATTCATATCCTTCTCCTTTGTCAACCTTTTATGCATGGAGGGTATCCTCAAGGTTTGAGAACAGTTCTCATATTCTCCCAGATATGATGGTAAGGTTTTCATTGTATGCTTACTTCTAGGAGAAACAATTGTTTGAACTTCCTCCTGGATGCTTGGGCGTCCAAAGTTGTTTTCCGTGCCCCTGGTAAAATCCACCTCAGAGAATGGAGGCGAACTAATAGAAGACATGTTCTCATTAACTTTCTCATGAACTGCGGCCCACATCTCATTTGCCATGTCCTCATTAGCATCAATAACTTCATCATTGCATGGGAAGACAAGGCTAGGTGGTGGCAGATTACCTCCTTTCAATTGGGTGTCAATTGGTGCAGACCTTTCGCTATGAGCTTGTGAAATGAGCTCACTTTTCATTTCCCGACTTGATGACACTTCTGGTATGGTTTCTAATGTTGGCTTAAGAGAGGTCGGGCCCCGAGGAATAGGTGGTGGTGGTCCCTCAAGTATTGACTGAGCTTCCCTAATGAGTTGCTGATGTACAGCTAGATTGATCTTCTCCTCACGAGGGTTTGGGTATTCTTGAAGCTTCTTGGGTAGCTCAGATAAAGCTGCAATGCGACTTCTATGAGCATCAATGATGGCATCTAGAGTCTCATTCACTTTATCCACAAAAACAGAACCCCCAGAACTATCCTCAGTCGTACTAGCCTCATCTTGTTTAGCACTAGGCCCAGGTTGAGGTTGATGTTCCGCATGCACTTCTTGGGATGTAAAAGTTTGATCCCTCATGTTTTGTTTAGAGGCTTCTTGAGAACCAATGGATGCACTTTTAGTTTGCTTGTTTCGGTTCTTCTTCCTCCTAGTGGTCTTTTTTCTATTGGACTGTAGGGTCTTGTCCACTAGATTTGTCTTTGCATCCCTAGTTCGAGGTGTCTCATCAGTTTGTATTTCGGCATTTCGTGTCTGTGATCTAGTCATGACTCTAAGTGGCACGACATCCTCATTCTCAGATGAAGGTGGTGATGGAACTGCCCCTACAAGGTTGAGTGAGACCTTTGGTTGAGAGGTGCCTTCCTCATGTGGTTTCAGCAGACAGTCTTTTGGGAAGTGTTCTACACAACACCCTAGACAATATCTTTCAATTGGTGGAAACTGTTGTACTGTTGTATTGGATCGAGATGCTTGCCTTGAGCGATGTGGACAATCACGAGCCCAATGGGGTTCTCCACACTCATAACAGGGGCCCATTAATTTGGCCTCTACTTTCCTTGGCTGCCATTGACCTGAGGGGCCTGGAGTCCTAGGTTGGTAGCCGCCTGGTAACATTAAAGAGTTTTGTTCCCCTGGTTGAGCCTCCAGTGCTTGGCTTGGGTATGCGAGACTTTCAAAGGGATTTTCCTTGGATGAATATGATGCATATTCCTCCTCCACATAGCCTGGGTTTACCAAGTCTCTACACATATTTGAATTGTCGTAGTCAACAACCCTCACAAGAGCAGTCCCAGGAGCAGGAGGTTGAGCACCAAGAACAGGTCGTGCTTGCTCTTGTGCCATCGGTGGCTTACGTTCAAAATTAGTATACTGTTGATACATTTGTGGAGCCACTCCACCCCTTGGCTGCTCACGTTCCTGTCTCATTCTCGCAATGTGAGTACATTCTTGTGTGGTGTGGGTAAAGTTCCAAGCACAGGCTTGGCACCACTTTTTTGTGGGTTGGTTTGTGACTAGAGGAGAAAAGGTATTACATTCCTCTGTTTTATGGTTACCGCCACATGCTCCACAAAGATGAGGACCTATAGGAAGTACACTCCTCATTCTCTGCTGCTGTTGTTGTGGCTGCAAGGGTGGACGATAGGTCTGTCCCAATCTCCATAGTACTAGGTTAGCTATCTGGTCTGGATTTACTAGCGCGCTAGACCCTGAACTTTGGTCATCACCCCACTGATCTCTAGGTTTCACCTCTGGGCTAGAACCATCTTGGAATTTGAAGTTATCGGTGAAATCCATAGCATCATGGCAACACTCATTGAAATTTGTATGCTTCTTCGCATAGAGATGTGTATGCAGTGTTGAATTTTTGAGTCCTTTTAAGAAGAGAGAAATTAATCGACTTTGGGCGGGCTTCTCATCTTCTGGGCAACGATTAATGTACTGCTTCATTCTATTTACGCAGTCTCTAACACTCTCATTCTCGCCTTGCTTGAAAGAGTATATGTGTGCTACCGTGTCATGTTGAATTCCCATCAAGGAAAAAGCAGCAATGAATCTCTCTTCCAAAACTCGTAAAGAAGATTTGTCTGAAGCCTCTAGTGCCTGAAACCAAGCCAGGGCTTTTCCCTCAAGAGTGAGTCCAAATCCTTCAATTTGAGTATGCTTGTCAGCCACTTGCTCAGCTCGAACTGCTTGCCTAAATGTTGTTACATGGTCGTATGGATCTCCCGACCCTTCATACTTCTTTACCAGTTTCTGAAGAGTTGATGGCCTTACTTGTCTTGAATACTCATCATAGGGCCTACGGCCTCTCACTCTCATTGGGAATTGTTCCTCTGTTTGGTAAGATGATCCACATGCATCCAAACTTGGTGTGGGTCCCCTATTACCAGCCTCACCAAACCCCTCCAAAGATCTTGTCACCCGCATTTCAGGAGGTGCATTAATGGGAGGCCGAGTTGGCTCCCCTACCCTTCGATTGTCATAGTGAGAAAGATGTTGTTGTGGTGTGACTGGTGGTCGCACATTTGGTGTAGGACGATATCTTGGTGCTAGAGTTGGGCTACTAGCAGTGGTCCACTTGGATGTTGAAGGTCCCTCTCTAGTGAACTCTCGTAGGGGAGGAGCAACAGTTTCTCCAAGAAAGGCTGTCTCTCCTGGTTTGGCTGTATTTGTTGAGAACACTTCCATGAATAATGGTTGTCCTTTCCACGTGAGTTCCCGAATCTCTTTCCAATCTAAGGTTCGGTATTCATTGGCCCATTTATCAATTATTCTGTTCATGTGTCCTGTAAGCTTCTCAACTACCACCACATGAGCTAGAGGAAGATCTAGCTGTGGCAATCTAGTTGTGGCATAATATCCTCTAACGAGTCCTTATAGACCTCTTGAAGTGGGTCATCCTGTAAGACCTTTGTCACTGGAATTTGTCGTACAAACTCCCATTGGTTCTCAGCCCCCTGATCCATTTTACTCTTGCCTTTCCTATCCCTTTCCAAATTTAGATCTACAAGAAGTAAATCATCTATGGATGGCTTTGAGGATGGGGCATTGGATGGTCCAGGCATGTCCGGCTCAATGAGCCAGTCATCTCTAGACTCCCTTGCTCTGGAAAGTTTTGATAAGTCTAAGAACTCGGTTTTAGAGAGCTCCCCTAATTTGTCTACATTTTCTGGATGGTAGGTGACTTCATAGCGAACACCATCTCCACCCATGTACATGTTACCCTGGTCATTGACTAGAGGTGCTCTATCAAGTTCTGAGAAAATGTCTGCGATCTTAACAAGATACCGTTGTTGTGGGTCCCTAAAGATCTCAGCTCCTTGAGCATTTGTGTAGACATATTGGAGTCTCACATTAAGTGTTAACCCCATGGTGTCGGCTTCAAATGGATTAAAAGATCTTGCGGGTGTCCTATTTGGGGCTAAGGGATGACTATTTGACGGCCCTAGATTGTCCATGGACAATGAACTAGTTGTTCTGGAGGAAAGGGTATCAGATTGGGATTCAGAAAGGGTTTCAGCAATATCTGCCAAATTGCCTACTGATTGGGTCCCACTTTCCTGCGTAGGTACTCTAGAAGGTGCCCTAGGCCCTATGGCAGAATCTATAAGACGTCTCGACCGCAAGTGCATAAGGTCAAATTTTTTTGGTTTTTTATGTGTTTTTGTTTTGTTTTGTTTTTGTTTTTTTATTTTTTTATTTTTTTAAATTACAAAAATTATGAATTACGCTAAAAAATACTAATTATGCACAAAGTTACAAAAAACTAAAAAAATGCAAGTTACACTAATTACGCAAAAAATTTAAAAAAAATGAAGAATTACAAAATATGTAAAAAAAGTAGACTCCTAAAAAACACTTAATTTATAGAATTATATATATATATATTTTTAAATTTTTATTTCTTTTCTTTTGTTTTCTTATGTTTTCTTCTCCTTTTGTTGTTGTTTTTGTTTGTTTGTTTTTTTTAACTAATAAATTTTGTATCAATTACAAAAAAATATGAATCTACTAATTATGCACACAATTACAAAAATAAAAATAAAAAATGCACGCTACTTTAATTATGCAAAATTTTACAGAAATTTAAAAAATGAACAATGGATTCAAAATACAAAAATAAAAATTGTTTTTCTTCTTTTTTTTTCTTTCTCTTTCTTTTTTTTCTATCTCATTTTCTCTCTTTTTTTTAAAAATAAATTTAATTATTTTTTTTCTTTTTCTTTTTTCTTCTTTTTTCTTTCTTCTTTTTTCTATCTCTTTTTCTCTTTTTTTTTTAAAAAAAAGAAAAAATATTTTTTGTTATTTTTATTTATTATTATTATTTTTATTTAAAAATATAAAAAACATGAAAAATTAATTAAAAAAATAAAAAACAAAAAAAAATTGAAAATGCACTTACCTTATCCGCCGCCTCTCTGGATTTCTCGCCGCTGCACCCACTCGCCGATTCTTCAATGCTGCCAGCTCTCCCTCAGTCAGACGCCCTCCATGCTCGTCTTCAATGCCTCCACGCATCCATCGCTTGCGCCCTCTTCACTGCTGCCTTTTCCTGCTCACTCAGGCGCCCTCCACGCTGCCGTTTTGCTGCTGTTTTGCTGCCTACAACAGCCCCTCTACGGCGCTCCCTCTTCTGCGCCTCCACCTCGACTCCACCTCTACGTGCGCTCCCTCTTCTGCGCCTCCACTCCAACAGCACTCCTCTGCGTTTTTTTTCACTTCGACGCCTTCCCCCGCTGGTGCTTGGTCGCCTACAAACACCCTCGCCTTCTGCTACGCTGGCCAACCTTCGCAACTGCAACGCTGGCCGCCCAACACGTTCACCTCCACTTTCTTTAAAAGCCGCCTTCACTGCGTTTTCAACTGGCCGCCTTACTGCGTTTTCAACTGGCCGCCTTACAGATGCACATATATATATATATATATATATATATATATATATATCTATTTATCTTTGCTGTAGACGCCTCCCCACCAAACAACAAAACAACAAAACAATAAAAAAAAAGGCCGCCTCCAACACTTCCTACCTACAGCCCCTACGTCGGAAAATACAAAAACAGAACTCACTTGAACCTACTTAATGGCGGGATTACTCTACCGCAATGGGGTTTTAATTTTTTTTTTGCTTCTAATAAAAAAAACGAAAACACACAAGGCGCCCTTGAGATCACACACTCAATGCTCTTGCAAACTCTACTCTAATCTACCCTAATCCACGATTTTACAATCAATGGAGCACTTAGTATGAAGTAATGGTTAACACCCTTCACTAACTTAGGTGTGCGTTCCCCGGCAGCGGCGCCATTGTTTGGGACATCATAGCATAGCGGAGGCTACACTCCAACCCACACACTTTGTCAATCCGTGAATGCAACCCGGTTAGCGCATAGAGGCTATCTCGAATGGGAGAAGATTAGTTAACCACACACTAATGACTTCTAGTCCTACTCAATCCTTCTTCAACACTCAAGCAATCAATCTAACATATTCAAAGCATCAAGATTAGGCTACACTTAAGCATAAAAATGCAACTTATGCAAAGAACCTAACATGCAAAGAGCTATCACACAAGCCTCAACTACACATCATTTCATGCACAAGCTTCATCACATGCACTCTACAAATCAGATTTTAGCATCAAAACATCATTAAGAAATCTAGATTAGCAAGTGTGTAGACCACAACCTCATATCATTGAAAATGTAGAGAATAGAGAGTACAAGATTGAAGCATGAATGGAGATGGAGAGCCTTGGGAGAGCACATGAGAAGGAGCTATGGAGCAAGCTCTCTCTATGAGTCTCTCAACCAAATGACCAAAAAGTCCTCTAGCTCTCAAATGGGCCACCTTTTATACAAAAACTCTAGAACTCCCAAAAGTTCCCATGTGGGATTATTGTCAAGCCCTCTCCCACATTCATCTACAACTTGGAATTCTTTACAAGAGCCCTAAGTGTCTTTTTTGTTGCATCCTTGTATTGATTGTCATATATGCATGGATATCATTGATATTAATTATTGAAATTAATTTCTATGCATAGAAAGATGCATAATGGAAATTTTTTTATTATAAAAGTGTTATTTTCATTGAATTTAATTTTTATGCATAGAAAGATGCATAATGAAAATTTATTTATTATAAAAGTGTTATTTTCATTGAATTTAATTTCTATGCATAGAAAGATGTATATTGGAATTTTTTTATTATTATAAAAGTGTTATTTTTATTAAATTTAATTTCTATGCATAGAAAGATGCATATTAGAAATTTTTTATTATAAAAGTGTTATTTTCATTGAATTTAATTTCTATGCATACAAAGATGCATGATGAAAGATTTTTTTATTATAAAAGTGTTGTTTTCATTGAATTTAATTTCTATGCATAGAAAGATGTATATTGGAAATTATTATTATTATTATAAAAGTGTTATTTTCATTGAATTTAATTTCTATGCATAATGGAATTTTTTTAATTAAAAGTGTTATTTTCATTGAATTTAATTTCTATGCATAGAAAGATGCATATTGGAATTTTGTTTTTTATTAAGAGTTGTTTTCATTGAATTTAATTTCTATGCATAGAAAGATGCATAATGGAACTTTTTTTAATTATAAAAGTGTTGTCTTCATTAATTTAATTTCTATGCATAGAAAGATGCATAATAGAAAATTTTTTATTATAAAAATATTATTTTCATTGAATTTAATTTCTATGCATAGAAAGATGCATATTGAAATTTTTTTATTATAAAAGTGTTATTTTATTGAATTTAATTTCTATGCATAGAAAGGTTCATAATGAATTTTTTTTAATTATAAAAGTGTTATTTTCATCGAATTTAATTTCTATGCATAGAAAGATGCATATTGGAAATTTTTTTATTATTATAAAAGTATTATTTTTATTAAATTTAATTTCTATGAGCATAAAAAGATGCATAAAGAAATTCTTTTTATTTTAAAAGTGTTATTCCTATTAAATTGATTTTATAGATGCATAAAAGAATTTTCTTTTATATAAAAGTGTTATTTCCATTGAAGTTGGATTTTATGCATAAATAGATGCATAAAGAATTTTTATATTAGAATTCTCTTTAATTCTATGTTTAATAACTATGAGTATTTGATAAGTGAATAAGTAAATACTCTGAGAGAGAAATTTCTATCGTTTTATATTCACTCGGATTGTAAAGAGAAAATTCAGGAAATCTATCGAAGTCGAAATATTCAGATAAATGATTAATTTATTCCTCATCAAAATTCGTGATTAATTTAGAAATCAGTTAAGTGAATATTCAATGAATGAAATTCATTAAAATAGTAACTGAAATATCACCCTCTTTTTTGAAAAAGATAGTTCAGGAAGAACCTTATCAGACTTGAACCCTGAATCAGACTATGACCAAGACCAAACTCTTTCATCAGTTTCGAGGAAAGAAGATGTGACCAGTTCAGGAAAATACACTCAAATCTCTCACCAAATCTGAAACTAAGTTAAGACCCTTCGAATTGATCTGAGGATCAAGGTTATAGAATTCGAGGAATTCTGTTTTGAAATTCAGTATTACGATTATGAAGTTTTGGGGTTACTGATATAAGATATACTCATTGTATTCAAAAGAAAATCAAACTGAAAACTTGCATAGAAACCCTATTTTCTTAAAGTACTGTCTTACGCCAGAATGCTGGAGGGAGCATTTAGTATGTGTTTTTCTAAGGGAAGTTCGGTTGCAATAGCTGGCGGGGAGTGTTCAAAGGACAGCTCACGCGGCAAAGCTTGCCCAGGTCTTGACCAGCCTCGGTACGGTTAAAATGGTGTGCTTCGGGTACAATGGATGAGGGCCGACGAAGCGGTCCCTGAGTGAAGTGCCAGGACACCTAATGAGGATCCTGGAGGGTTCTGACTAGGCGATTCACGGGCTCGCGATGCTTAGGACACCCATGCATATGTCGTGGAAGATTGTATAATGGACCAATGATCATTGTAATATGTTACTCGATCTCATTGTTGCTGAGACTAGCTGGTCTCAACGGAGAGTCCAGACAGTGATATTGTTTTTTTTGAGAAACAAGGAATGGATGGAATTTTTGAGTTATGACATCTGTAACCAATAACTATTTGTCAATGGATTGTTTTATAAGTTAAAGTTTTAAAGAGGAGTGTGCGTATCTGTATTCGAAAGTAAAAGTTAAGAAAGGCATTCAATTATGGGTGGGTGAGTAATTGTCTGGTTCTACCGATTCCAGTGGTTGGATGGTGGCTAACCCATGGGCCGGATGGTAAGGCTGGAATCAATGGAGTTTTAATAATGAAATTGAATAATAGGAATACGCTTAGAACTCGAGTAGTTAAATAATAACCTGCAAACTTTCTCAAATGAATAGATCAATGGCTGTGTTTGATTTCAGTTAGGAAAAAAGCGTTGATTTCTTCAAGTTAAGTCTGTAATAGTTTTCCTTCTATCTGGTTTAGTCAGGTGAAGGATAGTTTACTCTCTGGACCCCGTTAGAGAATTCGTTAAGAAAATCAAAAAGGTGGAATCGTCCCCATTTTTTGGGCAAGGGAATTTTTCTCGGTTTTGGTTTCAGACTGACCACCAGATTAGTCTTGTGTTCGGACATTCGAGGGCGAGGCCCTGAGTGGGAAACCCTACCTCGCGCAAGAGGAAGCTACTTTCGTTGGTAGTAACTAGGAATCCAGTGCGCGGAGGGGGCAGTGTGATCTCACAGCTGGTATCAGAGCATTTTTCGAAGCAGTAGGAACTTTCTTGGCTTTGATACCAGCTGTGAGATCCCACTGCCCCCTCCGCGCACCGGATTCCCGGTTACTAGCGGAAGTAGCTTCCTCCTACGCAGGGCAGGGTTTCCCACTCGGGGCCTCGCCCTCGAATGTCCGGACACATGTCCGGACACGAGACTAATCTGGTGGTCATTCCGAAACCGAAACCGGGAAAAATTCCCTTGCCCGAAAAACAGGGACGATTCCACCTTTTTGATTTTCTTAACGAATTCTCTAACGGGGTCAAGAGACTAAACTATTCTTCACCTGACTAAACCAGATAGAAGGAAAACTATTACTGACTTAACTTGAAGAAATCAATGCTTTTTTCCTAAACTGAAATCAGGCATAGCCGTTGATCTATTCATTTAAGAAAGTCTTCAGGTTATTATTTAACTACTCGAGTTCTAAGCGTATTCCTATTATTCAATTTCATTATTAAAATTCCACTGATTCCAGCCTAACCCCATCTGGCCCATGGGTTAGCCACCACCCAACCACTGGAATTAGTAGAACTAGATAATTACTCACCCACCCATAATTGAATGCCTTTCTTAACTTTTGCTTCGAATACAGATATGCACACACTCCTCTTTAAAACTTTAACTTATAAAACAATCCATTGACAAATAGTTATTGGTTACAGATGTCATAACTCAAAAATTTCATCCAGTCCTTGTTTCTCAAAAAAAACAATATCACTCTGGACTCTCCGTTGAGACCAGCTGGTCAGCAACAACGAGATCCAGTAACAGATTACAATAATCATTGGTCCATCATACAACCTTCCATGACATACGCATGGGTGTCCTAGGCACCACGAGCCCGTGCATCGCCTGGTCAGAACCCTCCACGATCCTCCTTAGGTGTCATGGCACTTCACTCAGGGACCGCTTCGTCGGCCCTCGTCCATCCTACTGGAAGCGCACCATTTTAACCGTACCGAGGCTGGTCAAGACCTGGGCAGGCTTTGGCGCGTGAGCTATCCTTTTTGAACACTCCCCAGTTGTTGCAACCAAACTTCCCTTAGAAAAACATATACCAAATGCTCCCTCCAGCATTGTGGCGTAAGACAATCCTTTAAGAAAACAGGGTTTCTATGCAAGTTTTCAGTTTGATTTTCTTTTGAATACAATGAGTATATCTTAAATTAGTAACCCCAAAACTTCATAATCATAATACTGAATTTCAAAACAGAATTCCTTGAATTTTGTAACCTTGATCCTCAGATCAATTCGAAGGGTCTTAACTTAGTTTCAAATTTGGTGGGAGATTTGAGTGTATTTTCCTGAACTGGTCACATCTTCTTTCCTCGAAAAAATGACGAAAGAGTTTGGTCTTGGTCATAGTCTGATTCAGGATTCGAGTCTGATAAGGTTCTTCCTGAACTATCTTTCTCAAAAAGGGGGTGATATTTCAGTTATTATTTTACCGAATTTCATTCATTGAATAGTCACTTAACTGATTTCTAAATTAATCACGAATTTTGATGAGGAATAAATTCATCATTTATCTGAATATTTCGACTTCAATAGATTTCTTGAATTTTCTCTTTACAATCCGAGTGAATATAAAACGATAGAAATTTCTCTCTCAAAGTATTTACTTATTCACTTATCAAATACTCATAGAAATTAAACATAGAATTAAAGAGAAAGAAGAAGGAGATGCAATCCTACTTTTCTCATCAAGAATGGGATCCCACCCATGAAAACTGAAAAAGAGGATGGTCCCATTCAAAATTGTCAGAAAAATGGGGACATGAACCTATGAGCTTGCAAGTCTACATGGTGAAAGGCTAAGAAAATTGATGAATGGATATAGGTTGAAGCCTTATTATGAAGAATGCTAGAACAAGAAGGAAAAGTGTGTCCAGATAAAAATTCTTTATGGATCTATTTATGGATAAAATCCAACTTCAATGGAAATAACACTTTTATATAAAATAAAATTCTTTTATGCATCTATAAAATCAATTTAATAAGAATAACACTTTTAAAATAAAAAGAATTTCTTTATGCATCTTTTTATGCATAGAAATTAAATTTAATGAAAATAACACTTTTATAATAAAAAATAATTTCCAATATGCATCTTTCTATGCATAGAAATTAAATTCAAAGAAAATAACACTTTTATAATAAAAAATTTTCCATTATGCATCTTTCTATGCATAGAAATTAAATTCAATGAAAATAACACTTTTATAATAAAAAAATTTCTAATATGAATCTTTCTATGCATAGAAATTAAATTCAATGAAAACAACACTTTTATAATAAAAAAATTTCCATTATGCATCTTTCTATGCATAAAAATTAAATTCAATAAAAATACCACTTTTATAATTTAAAAAAAAATTCCATTATGCATCTTTCTATGCATAGAAATTAAATTCAATGAAAACAACACTTTTATAATTTAAAAAAAAATTCCAATATGCCTCTTTCTATGCATAGAAATTAAATTCAATGAAGATAACACTTTTATAATAAAAAATTTTCCAATATGCATCTTTCTATGCATAGAATTGAAATTCAATGGAAACAACACTTTTATAATAAAAAAATTTCCATTATGCATCTTTCTATGCATAGAATTTAACTTCAATGAAAATAACACTTTTATAATAAAAAAATTTCCATTATGCATCTTTCTATGCATAGAAATTAAATTCAATGAAAATAACACTTTTATGATAAAAAAGTTTCCATTATGCATCTTTCTATGCATAGAAATTAATTTCAATAATTAATATCAATGATATCCATGCATATTCATAGGTGAATATGTACATGGAGTAAATAAAAATATTTCTTTTAGAATGCACAAACGGTGGGAATTACTCTTTTAGAATAACATAAAAATAAACTTTATTTTCCACAAAATTCAAGAAATTTTTGCCATAACCTCCTTTGTATGGCTGACCATTTCTCAATTTTTAACATTCTATTTTCAATTTGAAATTAAGCCCAATTTGAAGTAAAGTACTCTAATCTACTCAATTTTCACTTTCTAGGGAGTAAACAATAAGAAAAGTTTAATCAATTTATTTGTTACTCATTCTAGGATAAAGAAAGGCTGAATTCTTAAGGAAGAGAAGGGGGTAGCCTTTTCATCAAGGCATAACATCAGGATTCACTTTAATCTACTATAAAAAAAATAAGAAAATCAGAAAACCATAGATTTGAAATTAAAAAGTAGAAATTTTAGCTTCCATGGAGTTTTGTAAGCTTTCCTTTGGCTTGAGGGATTGAGGGTTCTACTCTTGTTTGGATCAAGAGTGGCCACCAATTTCTTTGGAGAGGATTTCGAAAACAATTGAATTATCAAGAGAATTAGCTCTAGGTAGGAGTAGAGTTGCATAAACACTATTAAGCTCTTACAAAGGGGGAGGCTTCTATTTATAAGAAAAAGTGAGCCTCAAACCAAGCAAACTTATTCTAGAATTTTCCAGATCAGTTTGGTCAATTTTTGACTATTTTGGGTCAGTTCAGCTTACTTTTTGGAACTAGACTTGAAATAGGAGAGAGGAGAGATGAAATATCTCACTTAATTGATTTAAAATTGGGAAGCAACGATGAGAAAAAAAAGGCGCCTCCTTCATGAGGGAGAATCCCCACTCTAAGAGGTGTCAAAAATTCATTTTTTTAATGTTTCCTTTGGTCCTTAGTCCACTCTTCATCTTATGTGAGTATTTACTCATTTTCATTTTTGGGGGGGTTTTTCTTTATTTCTTCAATTTATCTCCTCCCTTCATTTGGATTAATCTTATTGGTCCCTCAAAACCTTAATCCAAAATTTTCAAAAAATTTAGATCCTTAGGCTAAGGTCTTTTGAGCAGATTATAATTTATTTCTAATGCACCTTAGGAATTCTTTTTAAACTTCTATTTTGGGGAAATTTATTTTAATAAGAAAGGATATTTTTCCATCCAAAGATATCTAAAAACTGAATTACCTCTCTCTAGGCCAAAACAGGTAGAAACAAGATCTTTTATTATTCTGAAAAGGGGATTTACAGGGAAAAAAACTGGACATCTTGAGGGGCTGGGAGGAATATTACACATACACACTCTCATTTTTTAATATCTTTTTGGGTACTATCACGATGGGTGAGACCCATTCGGTGTGCTCTATTTTGTAGATGAATCTGGCTATGAGTCGATCAATCTCTTCATGGACCATCTTGGAGTACTTAGGATTCATAGGATATGCTCTTTGCTTTACTGGCCTTGCCTCGTCCACCATGGTGGGGATGGTATGTTTGACCACTTTAGGAGGTACACCTTTCATATCAGTGTATTTCAAGGAAAGTAGTCTTGGAATTCAATGAGTAGGTTAGTAAGGTCTTGCTCTTATTTTGTGGATAGGTCTTTCCCAATATAGATAGATTTTGGATCTTCACCTGGACTTGCCAAGTTGACCTCTTGACCTACCCTCATAAGACGTTCCAAGCCTTCCATCATGGACTCTTAGAGCCTTCTCATATTGTACAAAGCAATCACCCACCTTGTAGGCTTTGAAATGTTTGGGAACCTGCTTGGTCTTTGAAGCTTCAGCACTTTCCTCATCCATTCTTTTTTTGGCTTCTTGCTTTGCTTGCGCCAACTTTTTGTTTCGTGTTCTACGAGTGGCGCAAGAGAGTTTTTGGGGTTCTAATTGTGAGTCAGGGGATTCTTCCCCTTTACCGATTACCTTGTTAACTAGAATGGGAAACTCATCTAGCTCCTTTTTTCAAACTTGGTTTGAATGTACATTGATGGCCTCTACATACCTCAACCAGCCCCGTCTTAAGCATAGGCCCTTATTATTCCTACATGCACACCCTTAACTTTGGCTATAGTGAATTCTAGTTCTAGTTTGTTTAGTTTCACCCACATCTCATACAAGAGTAGGTTGAGAATTTCTTCCAAGTCAATCTTAACAATGTGATTTGTGGTTATCCCCTCGATACAAGTAGGCTCTATTTTGAGGTCATCTTCTTCGATTAGGGTTAGAGTAGCCATGTTCACTTCTAGTGAGGCCCTTTTTTTTTGTCTTGGATTTGGTAGCCTTTTACTTAGCCTCCTCTTATGCCTCTTTCTTGAGTCACTCTTGTTTTAGCTTTTCTTGTTAATTTTTCATCACGCAATGACTGGCCCAACATATCTTGGGTTAAGGGTGCATAATAAAAAAATTTAAAGCTTGTTTCCATTTATCTAGCCTTGCATATCAATTTCATCAATGGTTTTGATGAAAGCCACACTTTTTGAGGTGATCTTTGCAACCTTGAATGGCCCTAGTCCTCGATATTTCAATTTCTTCCTTTTAGAAGAATTGACTCTGTACATGAGTACCAAGTCTCCTTTATGTAGCTCTTTTGTCTTCAAGTTTTGGTCAAACCATCTCTTGTGTTTGAGATTTTCTACAAACATCCCATGGAGAGAAAAAACTCTAGTCTCATAGAGTTTTTTAACTCAATCAGCCTCGGGCTATAGCATTCTCCCTACGACGTTATTTCATTGCTATCCTCAAGCTTGGCACTAGATATTCTATAGGCATCATTACCTCAATCCTGTAAGTGACCTAAAAAGGAGTTTGTCCCCCCTTGGCCACCTTATAGGAAGTCCTATAGATCCACATTGCTATTTTCAATTCATGCTCCCAATTGTTAACAACTAGCTTCTACAATTTTGGTTAAGATACCACAAAGGACTTTGTTAGTACTTTTGCCCATCCATTGGGTGGGGGGTAGTATGGTGATGATTTTTGTTGCAACACTAAGAATCTAGTCAATAGATGTTTAATGTCCTCATTGTTGATGAAATGGATGCCCTTGTTGCTAAACCAGCTCTAGGGAACACCCAAATCTTGATACGATATGCTTGTATAAAAATTTGGCAGCTGTAATAGAATCCACCTTTTGTGTGGCTTTTGCTTTAACCCACTTAGTGAAATAGTGTATGGTGACAATTATATATCTAGCTTGTGTTGATGCGAAATTGGTCAATGGGTCTAACAAAGTTTATTTTCCAATTTGCAAAAGGTTGTTGGCACAATGATCAGAACCAAAGGTATCATAACTTGTTTATGAGGAATGTTAAAGCATTGGCATTCATCACATTGCTTAACAAGTTCCATAGCATCACCAAACATAGTTGGCCACCATAACCTAGCTTGTAAGGTCTTACGAGCAGTTACTTCACCAAATGACCAAATGTTAAAGGTGAACTTATGCACTTGGAAGATCAATCCAACGAGTGGGGGGCCCTTGGTGCACAAGATTCGGTAACTGCTGCTAGGTCTACAACAATGCCAAACATGTATAAAACATTGGAAGATGAAAGGGATAATATGGAATTTGCACCACTTCCGAAGCTGAAAGGCTCTAAAAACTAGATGTAGATTCTTGCCACCATGGATATACTTCCAAAACAAATTGGTACAAGATTTGACATGGCAGACAGGTGAGAAATTACATCTCTCTACATGTTGAGTGACACATACATGCTTGACACTACAGACGATAGATTCTTGATAGAATCAACATGAAGTTTTAGCCAATGTGTGGCCAATCATCGTCCTATAATTATTAAGGCTAGGTCGATCCCCAACTTCGAGGATGGGGGTGATTGTGTTAGCAGACCACTAAGAGGGTGGAAATCCTTCACAAACGACTCTATTGAACATGTAGGCTAGTAGGGGCACCAACATACCATCGACATGTGAGATGTACTTGATAGTGAGTCCCTGGTGATCCTAGGCCCACCACCCTTTATGTAGTCTATAGATGGCCTTGAGAACCATGTCCTTTGTGAAGAAGGTGGAGGTGCTGGGGCGGGGATCTGGTGGTGGGGGTCAAGGTGGTTGATTGGGGGATATAATCAATGACCATGATTATGTAGGGAATACCCATTTGTTTCATTTTTAAAAATCTTAAAAAATTTAAAAATAAAGAGCCATTGATTCCATTGCCTGATATCATTTGAACATTCATGTTGCAAAGGAACAATCTGGAAAAATTAAGATTTGCATCCCCAAACTAGTAATCTTTGATCTAAACCTGCAGAATCATGTCACCGTGATTCTACAGTCTGCACAGAATCATGCCTATGGTTCTCTGACAAATCTAGCTGTCCCACCCACCCCAAGATTATGATTTAAAGGTGGCTTATCTCTTAGAGAATTCATCTTATCAATCATGGATCACGGATCTTGGACTACATCCCATGATTGTTGATCATGACCATGACTGCCATGTCAAAAATCACGTTTAAAAATCACGCCCATGATTATTGATCACACCATGATTGCCACATCACCAAACACTGACGGAATGTGATAATAATTTGATAAGACATACATCTAAAACAATTACTAGGGGTATCAAGAACTCATTTGAACAATCATTGGACTTGTCTGGTGAAGACCATGACCATGATTCTGCATGTGACTCTCAACCCTGCAAAATCACATCAAGAACTCATATCTTAAGAATCAACAAGGAAAGTGCTCATGGATGTTTTTAGGGACTTCTTGACACTGGGGAAGGTTGTGAACAACTAAGAATAAACAATAATATTAATGTGATTTCTGTCGTTGTGATCATGTCCATGATTTGAATCATGACCATGATTCTGTAAAAATCTTTTAATTGCAAACATGATACTTCCAAGTCTGTCCAAATATAAATTTTGGCTAGTTAAAACCATTTAATGCACTTAGGATCACGAAGGATTATTTTGGAGTGTTGACATTGCCCCTATTGAGATAAACAATGCATCTAACCAACCAAGATCCTCCTACCAAAGAAGCTTAGGGTGAGCTCGTACACAATCTAGCACACAAAGGAGTGTGTTTACTTTGCACAGGCTGAATTCTTTTGAATCATCAAGTAGATGAGGAATCCATGGTGAATCCTCTTAACAACACGAAGAGGCAAGGGATACGGGCACTTCTTCTCTAACACTGTCTAGAGGGTTCATGGGCTTAGCTCAAGGAATCCTAGGATATGGTCATGGGCCTGAAAGGGAAGCTCTATAGGCTACTAAGGGATAGCCATTCAGCTTGGACATAGAAGTGAGCACGGAAAGACATGAAAGTACAAGGCAGAAAATTGAGGGAGGAGCCATTGCTAGGGGGAGCAATCCTCAACCCTCGATGCAACATACTTCAAGAATACAAAGGGATCCTATAAGTGCCCAAATAATGGGGGCAGTATACCTCCCAACTTCCAGAGAACTAGAGATCGAGGAAAGAATGAGAGAAGCATAAGCCCAACTTAGAAGGCTTGAACAAGAGAAGATCAACTTGGATCTCTACATAAAGAGTTGGCTAAGAAACGTGCTTTCGATATGACAATGCATGGAGAAGGCTCTTCATCCCTTAGTGGATTAAGGCATGAAGAATGTATGATCACATGCGGCTAGAGACATTGAGCAGGCAATGGAGGAGGGTAAGGGATGTACCCACAAACCAACATCTATACCCTTGATGGGAGTTGGTAAGGTGCTCAATATGTTGGCAAAATCACACGAGTACCGAGTGTTTTCAGTTTGAGGGCTCGCCTTTTGATGTACTACATGCATTGTTTGTAGACTTGGGGACCATAATACAAGTATGTGTAGGTACCCATGCCAGACACAACAACTACAAGTACCTCAGTTGCCTTCTACTACACAACAACAATTAGCTTTACCTTCACCACCTAGGTAAGGGCATGTATCAAGGGAAAATTTATAACGTGCAAAACCAGATGGGGGGACTGTATAGAGCACCCAAAGTACTTATACAGTGCGTGTCCTACCATCATAACACCAAAACCTCCTCGCATAATGCTAATTAATCAAATGATTATTGAAGAGCTGCCAAACGAAGGAGAATATGCACAAGAACCTCGACCAGCCATGGAGCAGATAGATGATACTTGGGAGGTAACCCTGGAGTATTTTTTGATGCAAGGGAACACAATAATGCCAGAGTTCCAAGTTGCAAGGCAATGGAAGGGTAGGGAGATTAATGCCACATTAAGGATGGCCCCACTGCAATGCTATCACTATCCCAAGGACCTCATCATGTGGCTAAGTGCCCCCCATAAAATAACACGACAAACTCGCAAAACATTCAAGTCAAAACACACCCAAGATTGAGTTGTATAAAGTGAAAAATCGACCATCTAATCAAAGACTATCCTATTAGAGGCACTGGAGAGCCTTCAATGTCCAATCCAACCATGGGACTCCAAATGATTTGAGTGCATACAAGCAAGGGTGGTGGCAGAAGCACCACTTAATGTCATAACTCATGCACAAGCACTAAAGATCTCAGAGATCAATCGAGAACCATTAGCTAAACCTTCTACATGTACGATGGGAAGGAGAAGAGGAGAAAAGAAAGTGGGATGAGAATACTTTGTAGTGGGATGATTCAGGATGGTTTGGATGAGGGGATGGTTGAGACTACCACCATTGAGTCAAGCCAAAAAATGTAATGATAAGGGAAAAGAACAGGTGACATGGAAGGAAGTTGAACCGATTGAGGAACCCTGGAATGCCCAGAAAGAGATTGAAAAGCTAGAGGCTACACAAGTCCTATTCCAAGAAAACCAAAAAAGGTTTGAGGAACAGATGCAGGCCAGTAGGGCTACTGAAAATGTCTACCTTGGGCAAAACACCATGGGGAAAGCTATAAGGCTAAATGTGCCAGAACCTATTGTTAGAACACAGTGAATATGAGACCGACTTAGAAGAGGGAGGGAACAATGATTTATTCTCAAGGATGTTTGATGAAGGAGGATAATATCCTTTGTATGGCTCAACAAATCTAGTCCTTGAATCATACAATAATGATGTTGGTTGAGACCAGGTGCCCAGAGATGTGGCCGGTCTAAGAGAGATCAAGATGCCAATTGGAATCTAGCTGAGAGGAAATCCCCAACTGTGGAGTGATTTAAAGGATTGCGTGGAAGGAAGAATATAGGGTAATCCACCAACTAATGAGGGAGTACCTTTTCCTCTCTTGATGAGGATGTAGACATGAATGGAGGAAGCCTATGACCTTATCAAACTTGTCTAAATTCCAGTTAATGAGATGGGAAAGTATTATAAGAGTGACAACACGAATGCAACACTTCTAGTGTAGGCAACCTATGACCTTCTCAAACTCATAAAAACTCCAATTAATGAGATGGGAAAGTATTATGAGAGTGACAACACAAATGCAACACTTCTAGTGGTGTATAAGGGTTATCAAGCTCTTGTGATCCTTGATGGTGGAACCAGAGTAAGTATCATCAGCTCTCACTAAAATGTGATGTATTTGAGACCCTATGGTTCTTTAGTTGTGGGGCAAAGCTCATTCACACACTTCAAACTACCTAGGAAATGGCTTCTCTGACACACTCTAGGGAAGGCAATGGTGGAAATTTACAGCTTTGACCACCAGTGGGGATCATACTTATGCTCCATGGAGTCTCTTCCTACACATGATCCCATGGTTGGTGGGAACTCGAATGCAATATCACCTAGGAATCTCCAGGACCTTGATAACCTCATTGGAATTTAACAAAATCTTTGTTAATGTGTTTCCCTTCTTCATGATCCAAAGGTATTCCAAGATTCTCTTACCCTCTCCTCTTGCAACTATGGATGAGGTTGATGCACCAATTTTGTTGTTATCTTGTAGGGGGTCACATAAATCTATCATGTTTGATTGAGTTGGAAGTCCTTTGGGTAGGCTATCTAAGATGGCTATTGGTTGTGGGCTTGAGATGAACAAAGCATTAACTATTGCGGAGTAATTGGCTGAAAGAGATTCTTCAAGTATATAGAACTCCTCCCCTTGATGATTAGAAGTAGGATCTAGAGGGACCCAATATTTACTATTGCTTACAATCCATAGAATGACATGGGGGCTACTTGTTCTTGTAAGAACTTTCCACTCACGAGAACTTGACCATTGGTGAAACATAGATTCTTCTTAAAATATGGGAAGGAGATTATGTAGCTCATTGTAAAGAGGAGTAAAACAAAGTACATAACAACAAAAAAGAATGTCACACAACAAGTAGTACAAAGTACACACCAAATGAATGGTGACTATCACCTTTAAATAATATGGCCATTTTTAATTGATCATTTTAATATAATTATTTTTAGTTCAAAATATTAATTTTTTAAAAATTTAAAATTTATGGATATATATACTATACATAAATATATATTTGCACACACACACACACAACACATATTTACACGTATACACATGTTGAGAGAGAGCTTTCTCTCTCTCTCTCTCTCTCTCTATCTCTATCTCTCTTTTACACACTCCTTATGATGATGACATTTCATCCTCCCCATAGCTCCATTTGTGATCCATTGGATGCTAATAGCTCTATCAATAACCCTACTTTTATGGGATTGTTAATTAAAACTAGCTTGGTGTACACAATCTCTTCTTTTACATTCCTTTTATGTCCTCTTCCATTTACCAAGTTAAATTCCTATGGGATTTCAAATTGACTCTAGTACCAAAGGATTTTTAAGTAGTGTTCTTCTACTCATATCACCACATGTTGATTTTCCACCACATGGTTGTGGGCTTGAAGTCTCATTAACAAAGTTTTGTTGAGAAGACTTTTCCTTGAGCACTCAATTTTTTTCCGTGAGATGAGAAAATATCCTTGAGATGACAAAGGTGTGTACATATATATATGTGTGTGTGTGTGTTATATACATACATACATACATACATACATACATACATATATATACATATACATATACATATACATATACATATACATATATATATATATATATATATATATATATATATATATATATATATATATATATATATATATATATAGAGATGTGGCATGCCACGTGTAATGCCCATGTTCCAACATTACACGTGGCATGCCACGTGCAGTGCTTGAGTGCTAGCATTACACATGGCACATGTCATGTGTATTACACATGGCATGTTTGGCATGCTGTGTGTAATGCTAAGAGTGGGTATTACACGTGGCAATGTTTGTGTGCCATGTGTAATGCTTGCAAAATTGGGCATTACTCATGGTGCGCCACACTTGTATTTGTATTGCCACATAATACACATGATATGGCATGTGTATTACCCGAGCTCAGGTATTCCACGTGGCAATACAATCTGTATAACTCGTGTTTGCGTAATACACATGGAAATGACATGGCAAGCCATGTGTATTTCCAGCAGTGCTTGGGCAATACATGTGGCATGCTACATGTATTGCCCAACCTCGAGCAATACATGTGGCGCTTGCCACATTGGTAGGAGCCATTTTAAATGGCTAGGTCTTCCTCTCTCTCCCCCATTGGCTCCCCATGATCTGCATGTGCCCTCTTGTGCCACCATCTACCCTGGAGCCGCCCTCCTCCCCCCTCTCACCCTCTCGAACCCTAATCGCCCCCCTCTCACCCTCTCCCTCTCCCACTAATTGTCCCCCTCTCTCTCCCTTTCTCCCTCTCACCCTTTCACCCTCTCTCCCTTAACATCTTCCCTCTCTCTCCCTCTCAGCCTTTCACCCTGTCTCCCTTAACCTCTTCCCAATCTCTCCCTCTCACCCTCTCAAATACTCTACCCCCCTTGAATCTCTTCATCTCAAACCCTCTCCTCCCCCCATTCTAGCGCATACTCTCAATCCCTCTTCCGTACAGGGTCTATTTCACTTATACCCTCTCCTGGCATATCAAGAAAGAAACATAATGCCTCCTCTAACTCGTTTACAATCTAGGGCTTCACTGAAAATCTAGACGAGATTACACTATCTTAGGATGTGGGAATGTCATGATTGCCGAAGAAGAGGAGTCCATAAAGGAGAGTTTTGGCCAAGTTGTTGATCAAGACATCTCTATGTGAATTGGGTGGAGGATCACTTGATTGATGAGACCAACACTGCCTTCCTAGAGTGCCTCTATGTCGCCTCCTTGCAAACCCTGCAATCTTCACGAATGAAGATTTCATCGAAGGGTTGATTAAAAGCGTGGAAGAGAGCACCTACCAGACAACAATGGTGGCATTCATTATCTCAGAGAGTTTCCCAAGAAAAGAGTCCATTCCATTTGATCTTCAAAGTGCAGTTGGCCTCGACCTCTATCATTGTCTAGAGAGTTTGACATGGTACTCAAGAAGCTGCAAGGATGGCAATACATGATTGTGTCTAGGATGGCAACTATCATCTCAAATGTTGGTGAATGGGCAAGAACCACATGAGCAAACAGAGAGAAGGTTCCAAAGGTGAATTGTAGGGGTGGTTTGATTCCTGCAGGAGGAGGCTAAGTTCTTGATGGTGCTATGCCTGATAAACAAGTAAGTATCTTGTTTTTTTGTGAGTAAAATGAACAAACATCTTATATATGATCATTCAACTACTTTATTATGCATGCAAAATTGCTAGAGTTAATAGCATTCATATGCCAAACACAATGGCACATGACATATTCATGATGCAGCATGTGGGGCTTGCCAATCCTCCAGAGCCGTTGTTGTCAAAGTTTAGCGACGGTGAGGATCATGCGTGGGAAGAGAAAGCTCTTAGGCATCAAGGGCCTAATAGATCTAAGTGGCTGAAGCTTCCTATGGCACTCCTCTCTCAATTGGTATTTAAGGTATGTGCGGACCTCATAAACACACTACAATAAAGTCATATTTTTATTTCCATAGATGTTGTTTCTAAAACAGAAATGCATTACAGTTTGAGTTTGATGCCACATACAAAAGAAGGTTAGTGGCTTTCCTGAGCGAGGGAGTAGAGAGTATAGTCAGAATGCAAACATGTTTGATAAGAATTACAAAGATGCTCTCAAAGGAGACGGAGGCACTATTTACAAAGAGAGGACATGAGCTGGCTCAAAGAGCCATCCCCAACTATGGCAAAGAGTTTTTAAGAAGGTGATCTCTTATAAGGGTTGGGGTAAAAGGCGAGAAAATTCATTACTCCCAAGCTCTAGCAGAGATTGCTCATGCACATATTCCAAATCTAGAGTAAGATCACACATTTTTTCTTAACGCATTAAACAATTTTGTTATGTAGCAAGATACATAAAGTTGGTTTACAATGATGGAAATGCAGGCTCGTGGACATATTGGTGGTGGGTGGCGAGTTCCCAAATGAGAGATGCCCTTTGGATAGAGCATTCTTTATCTGGATACATTGCCATGTGTATTGGTTCCAATCGATCGAGTGAGAACTACGGCTCTATGCAAATTTGGAGGAGAACTCACTGCCAGCTAGCATGCATGAGAGAGCCATACGCAACTTTGGGGTATTTGTATGATCTTTGCAGTTCGTATAGGGAGCTTATAGTTGCTATATGGGTTGGATGTAGGAGAAAAGAAGGTCAAGAAGCTGGCCACTAAGCAGCAACCCAAGGAAAAAGGCAAGAAGCCGATTGTAGAGATGCATCTCCATCATCCACAGCCATGATAACAACACTCAAAAAGAGGACACAGCCAGAAAGGGAAGGGGAAGACGATGATGAGGATGATGAGGAGAGCGACCCTCTTGATGCTGAGGATGATGAGAGAATTAGTCGATAGGAGTCCTGTAAGATTCCTCCCCAGCCTCTCAAGATGTCCAGTATCTTCCTCCTATAATCAATCCCCTCTTCAGAAATATAAAAGATCTTGTCTCTGCCTGTTTTGACATAGAGAGAGAAAATATTCTAGAGAGAGAATATTCAGATTTTAAATATTTCTAGATAGAAAAATTTCTCATAATATTAAAACGAATTCCCCTGAAATAGAAATTCAAAAAGAACTTTCCAATGTGCAATTGGAATTAATTGGAGATGGGTATAAAGGACCTTAGCCTAAGGGTCTAGATTTTTAGAAATTTTTGGATTATGGTCCAATTAAGGTTCTTGTGGGCCAATAGGATCAATCCATGTGTGGGGAGGAGATAAATCCAATTTGTAAAAGAAATTATCAAAAAATGAGTAAATGCTCACATAAGATGAAGAGTTGACTATGTACAAGGTTTATTAGTAAGAAACTATGAGTAATATAAAAAAAATGAGATATTTTGGGTATAATGACTCCATTTTGACACATATGTAAGGAAGGGAAGTCCCTTCAATGAGGCACCTACTTCACATGATTGAATGAGTTTTAAACTAAAAAATAATGTGATATTTTTATCTCTCCTCTCTCTTGAACCAAACCAAATCAAAAGGGAACCAAACCGAATAAAAAAGGAACCAAACTAGGTCCAAATCTAGTCCAAATTCAACCAAACTGAATCTGGAAAATTCTAGAAATTAGTTGGTCTTGGTTAGAGCCTCCCTCTCCTATAAATAGAACATGAGTCCCTTGAAAAAAATAGGAGAATTTTACTATACTAGAACTATGCTGAAATAATGCTAATTTTTACTATTCTCTAAAATTCTCTCCAAATTGAAGAATTTGGAGCTTCCCTCTTTCTTCAATCCCCATTGGTGGCTCCATCAACATACTAAACCAATTGATCAGTTGGGGGCCTCTACCGTGAACAAAGAATTAAGCAATTTGTAAGGTAAATGGTGAATTTTGATCTTTTCTATAATTTCTCAATGTTTCTCTCTTCTCAACCCCTCTCAAGCTTGAGAAGCTTAATTGGAATGGTTTTTGAATGCTATTGAAGGTAATTGATGAATGGTAGTGAAGAATTACATAATTTGATGAATGCTATTGAAGTTAATTGATTAATGATAGTAAAGAATTACATAAATTTTCATTTATGCTTAATTCTAATGGTTTTTATGTAATTTCTCTCTCTCACTCAAGAAATGGTCATACTCATGACCCATTCTCAATCCAAATGAAGCTTTTCATAAAGCTTTTCCTTAATCCAAGATTAATCTATGCTTGAGGTCAAATTAATGGCTTTTTTCTATGCTTTTAGTTTATGTATTTCATGAATATTGATGATTCAATCCATTATTGGGTTAATGATCCAATTAGGGATCATTCTAATCATTCCCTTAATGATAAGCTTTATCTTTTAAAATAATTGAGATTTATCAGTCATAGCAACGGAGCTATGGTAAAATTTTTGTAAAAATTACACATAAAATAAATTCATTCAAAGCATGAAAAGAGGACTTCCTACCATATTCTAGGAATTATTATCCTAGATTAATTGAAAGAATTTTATCATGGAGAAATTGATTTTTATGTTATGCATAATTGATGAATTAAGAAGATGAATTAAGAAGAAGAGGATTTCTAGTAATTAAATTTTATGCTAAAAGAGTAATTTCTATCAATCCTATACTCTAAAAGTATCTTTTTATGCATAGAAGATGCATATTGATTATTATAATTGGATTTCATGCATAGAGGTATGCATAAAAGATTATTATTTTAATGTAAAAGTGTTACTTTTATCATATTTGATTTTCATGCATAGAGGTATGCATAAAAGATTATTATTTTAATGTAAAAGTGTTACTTTTATCATATTTGGATCTCATGCATAGAGGTATGCATAAAAGATTATTATTTTAATGTAAAAGTGTTACTTTTATCATATTCGATTTTCATGCATAGAGGTATGCATAAAAGATTATTATTTTAATGTAAAAGTGTTACTTTTATCATATTTGATTTTCATGCATAGAGGTATGCATAAAAGATTATTATTTTAATGTAAAAGTGTTACTTTTATCATAATTGAATTTCATGCATAGAGGTATGCATAAAAGATATTTTTTTAATACTAAAAGTGTGATTTTCATCATAAATGGATTTTATGCATAAATTAGATGCATAGGAGAAATTCTTTTATTCTAAAAGTGTAATTCCTACTAAATTGGATTTATGCATGGAAAGATGCATAAAGAATTTATTTTAATCCAAAAGTGTCGTTCTCATTTAAAATGAATTTATGCATAGGAAGATGCATAAAAGATTGATTTTTATTTCGAAAGTATTAGTCTGTATATGGGTTGTGATAGAGCGAGAATGGATGTGATGTGGATGTATGAATGTAGATGTAGATGTGGATGTATGAATGTGGATGTGGATGTATGGATGTGAATGTGGATGTGGATGTGGATGTATAGATGTAGGTACGGATGTGGATGTATGTATGTGGATGTGGATGTATGAATGAGGATGTGAAAATGGATGTATGCATGTAGATGTGGATGTATGGATGTGAATGGGAATGTGGATGTGGATGTATGCATGTAGATGTGGATGTATGGATGTGAATGTGAATGTGGATGTGGATGTATGGATGTAGATACCAATGTGGATGTATGTATGTGGATGTGGATGTATGAATGAGGATGTGAAAATGGATGTATGTATGTAGATGTGGATATATGGATGTGAATGGGAATGTGGATGTGGATGTATGCATCTAGATGTGGATGTATGGATGTGAATGTGGATGTGGATGTGGATGTATGTATGTGGATATGGATGTGTTTGTATGAATGCGGATATGGGATTGGAAGTATGATGTGGATGTACGAACATGGATGTGTATGTAGAATAATGAATGTGAATGTGTATGTGAAATAATGTAGTGAATGGATGAGAATGAGTACACATATGAATGGAATGTGGAATAAGTAATGTGGACTGAGGAGGGATAATGTGGAAAGACGAGAGTTCGATATAGAAACTGTATTTTTATAATGTGGAAAGACGAGAGTTCGATATAGAAACTGTATGTTGTGACCTGTTTGTAAATGACTGTTTTATGTCAAGAATGCTGGGGAAGCATTTTGACCATCTTGTGGATTAAGGTCATGGAGACCTAACTGATAAAGTTGCAACTGCTCTGACGGAGAGTCAATGGAGGACGTCTCGCGTAGCAAGGTCGACTGAGGTCTTGACCAGCCTCGGTTCGATTTAAATGGTGAGCTTCCGGTACGGTGGATGAGGGACCAAGGAAGTGGCCTATTAGTGAAGCGCTAGGTTACCTGCGAAGGATCCTAGAGGGTGCTGACCATACGGTGCTCGGGCTCTGGGTCGCCGAAGATACCCACACGTGCGTCGTGGAAGATATTGGAACAAGGAATAAGAGTTGTTTTCTGAAACCGGGCATGGATCTGGTTGATTGACCTTGCTGGTCCTCAACGGATGAGTCCATGGCTCTCTTATATGGATCTGTTGAGATTGATCTTGCTGATCTTCAACGAGGATTCCATCTTGATTTTTATATGTGAAAATATTGCCAGGTACTATGAGCTAGGAACTATTGAAAAGGCCCCTGAGTGAACAGGTGGTGAGCGTTCTGGTTGCCAATAATGCCATAAGTACACCGATGAATGAATAATTGGAAATATGGATTCAACTAGAGATTTCGAGGATTGTCATTAGTGACATAATGGTTTCATTAAAAGGATTGTTTTAAAGTTAGTTGATGCCGAGAAAAAGGCAATTTCATATTGGGTGTGTAAGTGGTGTGACTAGTTTTATGTTTGCATGAACTTCCGGCTAGGGGGCCTGGGAACTCTTTTCCCTGGTACCCGGGACAAAACCTAACCAAATTCCTATTTGGATCCCATCACTACAGTGGTTGGGCAGTTGGCTAACCCATGGGACTGGATGGGGTTAGGCTGGACTGATGGATCTGTAATTCGAGACTCAATTTCTGTTGTTACGATAGATAAATTAAATTTCGGATAGTAATTGTTCTATGGATAGGAATCAACGGCTGTGCCTCTTGATGGGGAAAAAAGCGTTGATCCCAATGATCCAAGTGCAAGTTTCTTCCTTGATCTGACCGAGCATCTTTATAGGTGCAGTCGGATTAGCTTGATCAATAATGGTCTTAACTACGTTAGAGTAAAAATTATCCTGGTGGAATCGCCTGTGCTTTCCGGGTAAAGGAAGTTTTTTTGGGTTTGGTTTTTGAAAAAACCAACGGATTAGTCTCTTGTTCGGATATCCGTGGGCGAGGCCCCGAGTGTGGGACCCTGCCCCTCGTCGCAAGATGTGCTACTTCTGCTGCCAGCTCCTCGAATTCGTTACGCGGTGGGGACAGGGATCTCTCAGTTGGTATCACAGAAAATTGGCTAATAAAGATCAACTGAGACGCCAAATATGTCAAAAATTTATCAAGAAGCACAAAAAGGTTGTAATTGTGTGATATAATTCATACAATTTGATATTCAAACTGAAAATTTGTAAATTAGTAATTGGGTCTTCAAATGGAAGTACCGCAATTGTATGGAACCCTGACTTGCTTGAGGCCTAGACATGATGGTATTTACCCTATAGTTCCAAGTATCATGACTACCGTATATACCGAGGGTATAACTGCAGCTCTTTACCGGCAGTATATACGAGTAAATCTAAGACTTGAAATTATAAGCATTAATGCTATCCAGATGATGATTTCGAATGTGGTTGATATGATTTTTAATTCTGTTGAGAACTGATGAATTGATTTGGATTCTGATTGAAAAATGATGATTTTTGAAATTAAGTTGAAATATAATAACCTGAGCGAAACCACAATGAGGATGAATGGGACGAGTCCCTGTGATGATATTCATAACTAGAATGATGATAATGATTTCAACAAATCACTATGAGATTAGTGGATTGTGCTGTCAAATTGCTATTGTTAACACTTGACACGGTAGATCAAGTTAAGGGATGACAATTTGAGAACTTGCTTGACTGAAATGTCCGTGGAGGAATGTTCAAAAAGAATTTTTTTCGATCTAATGGACCATTATCGTGTTAAAGATATGAATGATATGATCTGAATGAATTGTTATTTAATGATGAGTTCTATATAAGGGATATTTATCCCCGTATTCTGTTGGGTTGACCAGAATATAAGGAAACCCAGAATAAATTAGATCTTAAGAAAAAGAGTTGTCCTCTACTTTGCGAGATGAGGACATCTCGCACTTTTTAAAGTGGGGTAGAATGTAAGATTCCTCCCCCAGCCTTCGAGGTATACAGGAGTAAGAACCTCCCTTTCTGATCTTATAATTATTCCCTCTCTTAAAAGAAAGATTCTATTTAAAAAAAGGAAGACCCTTTTCCTAGAAATACTTCTCAGGAGCCCCACCTGTTTTAAGGATTCAGAATGATGAGTTCAGAAGTGAGAACCGGTGTTTTGGATGCCAAGGTTTTGGTCATCAGTTAAAAGATTGCCCGACTCTTGCCATGTCAAGGGCACAGGGAAGTCAAGAATCCCAAATTCAGAGACCAATGTTTGCCATTCTCATCTGCTTCTCCGAAAGCTTTGTTTGAGATAGAAAGTATCTTAAGCTTTGATGATCTGTCTTGACTACAAATTCAGTCCCAAGAAGATAATGTTTCCATATCTTTAAGGCATGAATAACAACCAAGAGCTCTTTCTCATAGATATCCATATGAAGCTCGGCATCATGCAATCGACGGCTCTCATATGCAACTGCATGACCTTCTTGATTTAGGACAGTCCCTACACAATCGCCACAAGCATCACATTCTACTATGAATGACCTTTGCAAGTCGAGAACAATCAATACGGATCCACATATGACAACATTCTTGAGTTGCAAGCTCATTCTACTTTGCACTCTCTCATATGTTTAATGTTTATGCTTCCACCTGTGCTATCTCCTTCAAAGCTGGCCTACCAACAGTCGGCCAGTTCACTTGGTAGATTTACTCGTATATACTGCCGGTAAAGAACTGCAGTTATACCCTCGGTATATACGGGTAGTCATGGTCCTTGGAATACAATGCACAAGTATGAGGCCCAAGTTATCCTGGTGGAATCGCCCGTGCTCGGGTAAAGGAAGTTTTTCCGGGTTCGGTTTTTGAAAAACCGACAGATTAGTCTCTTGTCCGGATATCCGTGGGCGAGGCCCCGAGTGTGGGACCCTGCCCCTCGCAAGATGTGCTACTTCCGCTGCCAGCACCCTAAATCCGTTGCGCGGTGGGGATAGGGATCTCTCAAGTCCCATGCATAGGTTGATGAACAGATGATCCCAAGTGGTGAGAGAAAAACAGAGAGTCCAAAGGAAGATGACATACACCTATTGGGATTTAGTAAGTGTACTCAACATCTTTGTGTTTTAGCATAAGTTTATTATTTGACTATTGGGAATAACATGTGATTTTTCTTGTCAAAATGAAGACTTCGATTCAAAAATGGTGGACCCTCGGCACTTGGGTCTCAATTCCGATATTATTCACCTCCATCTCGCACTTTTGAGAAAGCAAAAACATAGGTATGATCTCTCACCTATGCTAGTCACTCTCTCCATTTGTTGTGATTATATAGTTTGCAAAGAACTTATATGTTGTAATATTCTAGGAATCTTGCACTTGATTCATGGGATCGTTGATGAGGTTGGGAACCATGGACGCTTGTGATAGCCTTGGAGGCCTGCACTTGGTGTGGGTAAATTTTTTAACAAATCTTGCTTTCTCCAAGGCCAAGCATGTGGTTCCTTGATGGAATGTATTTAGAGACTGTTAACCTGTAGTTATCTTTAGTTAGTTATCCACCACAAATAGTTATGCATTTATCCTTAATAATTATTCAATTGACATACTAGAAGTGTGTGTCACTTTGTATCACAACTGTTAGCATCTTATGGTGCAAAGTGCAAGCATATGTATAATTCAGAGCAAAAGAATAAATATACGCAGATACAGATGGTTTGCTGATTACTTGTCTTTTGTTGTGACTTCTGTTTATACTATTATTCATTTATTTTCTTTTTCTGTAATACGTTAATATGAATAATGGTCCACATTGGCTTTCCACCACACTTTGGTGATCCTGCTATGTTCGATTTCCTTTTGATTCTTTTGTTTTTTGTTTCTTTGCTAGCATGTTCTTTTCCATGAATGGATTTGTCAGTGGTTGAGGGATTACCTCTCCTAGCTAAGCATGCAATTGTTTGTGGTCTTTTTGAGATCCAAAATGTGGAAATCATTCATCTCAATGTGGAAATCATTCATCTCAATGTGGCGCCACCATGTTCTATTCCCATTTATGTTTGGATTATAGTCCTCAATGCCTATGCACTCTCTTACATTAATTATTTTCTCGCTGAGTTCACCGCTATTCAGTTAGCCAGCCATTGGGGCATAGTTGATCGCATTGAATTTAAAACCATTCATTTTTCCCATGGGTCGATCTATTATCGCCATCAATTCTTGCATAGCATTCCCCGTTCCATGTGGTTTGATGATTTTTGTCCGTATTTTCCAATACTGAGTGGCATGCCTGTGTTTTTTGATTCAGATAATACCAACCAGGAATTGGATGATTTGGAAACTCTCTCGAATGAGCAAGAGTATGCTTCCTGAAAGCCATACCTTTGGCACACTGGCTTGGCACCATCCTTGAGTTTAATATGGAGACTCTCTCCTTTAGAGCCTTGAATCTCATCATCTAATGGATTATACATTAGATTAGGGCATATCTCTATCTCTCTTGTCTATTGTGTTTTTTATATTCATCTCTGCATTAATATGTGATTAATTGTGTCAACCTCATCTCAAGTCTTCCATTGTTAGTTAGCATGTCCTAGAGTGAAAATTGGAAGAGTCTATAAGCTTTCCACTTAGTTCTGTAGTGGACCTTATAAAGTTATTACCACATGATTGGCAATGAGTAACATTACGTTGCTCATGGAAATTGGATGATCTGGAAACTCTCTAGAATGAGCAGGGGTATGCTTCTTGAAATCCGTCCGCATGACCGACCGTGAGAAATGTTACACTGCTCTTGCCAAGAGTGCTTTCACCTTACTAGGCTGGTTGAAGAAAATCCTTGACGATGTCAGTATACAATTCGGATCCTGGGGATGTATGGGAGAAGGACTCTACTGACAAGGGATCTGGCACTGATTCCAGATATCTAGATGGGCTTGCCCAAGTGCATAGCTGGTTAGTTTCTGGTCTCCTTATCGAGGGTCTTAGCGCCACCGCTCCAACTTTGACTCCATTGGGCCTTGGTATTGTAGCATTGCTCCTTGTCAGAATGGCTCATTGGGTTTCCTTAAATTATCCAAAGTTAGAGGTCATTGGGTTTTCTTTGAGGCCTAGAGGTCATCTCTAAGAGTGAGGTCCTCCCCTTGATATAGAGACTTGACCTATGTTTGAGGTCTAGAGGTCTCTTGATATAGATACTTGACCTATGTTTGAGGTCTAGAGGTCTCTTGACCTATGTTTGAGGTCTAGAGGTCTCTTGATATAGAGACTTGACCTATGTTTGAGGTCTAGAGGTCTCTTCTAAGAGTAGGGTTATAAATTTTGGCTATTTCTTCTACCTTGGCTACATCATTGGTGCCAGAGGGTAGGATATACAAAGTTCTTTAGAAAAGATGATTGGAGCTAGAGGCATCATTTTCTGCCCCCACAAAGTGACCATCTTCCACATAGTTGTTTTCTTGATTATGTTTGGAGTAGCAATGTTTTTCCAAGTGCCCAATCCTTCCACATGCACTGCAAATTCTTTTTGGTTTATTTTTGAAAAAACAATTTGCAAAGATGTGACCAAGCTTGCCACAGTGATTACATCTTGGAAGTTGAGATGTTGATTGATTTGTTGTTTGAGATCTCCCACCCTTTGTATATAGTGCTAGCCCTTGAATGTGATTTGAATGGTTCTTTATCCTTGAATTTTGATCCTTGTTCAAGTAGAGATGATTCTACATCTTGAATTTTAGTGTGGCACATTTTTAAGTGTAGCAACAAGTGATTTATAAGGTTCTTTGTCAACACTTTTTAACAATATGACAATAGATTCATCTTCCTCAATGAGTTTCTTTAATGCCCTAAGCTTCCGCTTGATACCTTTGAATTTATTGATGATGTGTTGTGCCATGGTCTTGGTCTCCTTCTTGTCGAGCTTGTAAAACTACATGAGAAGGATATAATATAAAATAACTTTTGAAATAATATAAAAATATCGAATGTCTATGCACGTGACTTATGGCGTACAAAGACAACAACACAGTCTCCCTCTCACTCAAACTTTCTCTCTTTCAGTCAATCTCTCTTTCCCTCTCCATCTCTTTCCATCTTGCTCGGTCTCTCCCTATTGTTAAGTTAATTATCTAAAATGTTATAGTAATAACAAAAAACAATGCCATAGCACCAATTTAAGTATACAAAATTACATCAGAATAATGTGAAAATCAATAATGTATTATCATTACAAGAGATGGATTACATTAAAAAGGGCACCGGATGATGGAAGGTGCTCTGGTTGAAAAACACCCTGTCAATTTTGAAAAGATGTAGGGGAGAAGAGAGCTTGAGCTCTTGCAAGCACACACACTCACAAAAACCTAAAAGAGAACACACAAGGTGAGAGGCTGAAAATCTTCTTCTTCTTCACACAACACTCAACACACCAAATCTTCTTCTTCTTCACACAATGCTCAACACACCATATACAAAGATAAGAGTAAACACAATATGAAAGGTACTCAACCAAATACATACTAGGGTTCTCTATAGTATGAACCCAACTAAATGAGCTGGTGCTATAACTATGCCAGTCTCTAGAATGGCTGTCACACAGCCTGTCATCCCACTAGCTGCATATCACCCATGATCTCACCAACCATGCCACTGGTGTAAGTGTGGGGCCTATCCCCCATGTGGCAGGGTCATCGTACCAGTGCGTACATTGGGCTCATAACCTTTGGTCGGAACCCAGTTTAGCATTGTACAAGGATCTATACTAGGGACCAGTGATACATAATGGAAGGATCCCTAGTCCCAAGCAGTGTGTGAACCCTAACCAGGTCTCACGAGCCAAGCCAGCTACTACCAGTCTTTTTGGCCACGTAGCTAGCTACCTCAGAGGTTCGGCCTCAACCGCTACCTCTGAGCCAAACCTTACGACCTACAGGCCATATAATGAAGGAGTTGAGGTTAACTCCAGAGCGACACCTGATATATTCTCATCATTGTAATCAGGGAGAATACATGTTGATATCCTTGTCCATACAGTTCCTGTTCCTGCTGCAACTGTGGATGATCAGACTGCCCCCTGCACAAGTGCTTATGCTCAATGGGAGAACATTAGAAAAAGTGTAGGCGGTAGAGGTATTGATCCAAGATGCTAGAGCAAAGAAAGGAGAGACCTTGCAATTGACAAAACAACGATTAGAAGCCCAATCAGCTCAAATACGAGTCTCATGCCAGGACTGTGTAAGTAGTGCCCGCCCGATAGTCTTGATACAAGCAATAACATTACGTCTACCTCGGGGAAAGAGACAGGCATGCAAATCATGGATCAATGTCTTCTCACACAAATGATTGGGAGTATGACGCATCCATAGAGACTTTTGTGGATTTTGCCACAGGCCAAGCATATGGTGTTACTTGGGAAGGGATTGTCCAATCCATATCCTAGGCCACAACATAGGAGGAACGATTCTGCAATTGTATATATAGGGTCATTGAATATAAAAGGATCAAAAGACCCATGGCTCAAGTTGGGGACGTCCATAGCAAGGATGCCCACAATGAGCAAAATGGTAACACCTCCTATGAGCCTAGCAGATCCTACTTTTGTAGTATCACCTGGCTATACCATGGACCAACCCACATCCTCTAACCCACAAGGCCATGCTATAGGGACTCAAGGGAAAACTAGCATGAGATTCACTTTCTTAGATCGAGAGTTTCCCCCACCCAAGATAATACTAATTCATTTCCTCCTCGAGTGGACTATGGCACCTATGTTAACTGATGCAAAACTGCCTTTGAGCCACATGCAAATGGTTACCATGGTATCCAACAGGAGCCCGCTGCGCCTAGCATATCTAGTATGACCATTCCTAGAGGGGTCACATCTTATTCTAGTGCACCTATGAAACATCCCCTCCCTAGAGTGAGTGTGCTACCAACTCCTACTGCGAGACCAGTTGCACCTCATGCCCACATGACTAGAGCACCTATTGGGGCGCCGGTAGGGCACATACCTTATGTTGCACATCTACCCCCACCACGGTTTAGATCAATGTATCCTCATGCAGTGCCACATGTCGCACCTCCACCTACTCCTATCATTGCTCTAGTTATGCTAGCACCAGCTCTACCCAAACACCCAGTTGCTTTTGCACAAGCCTTGGGAAGAGCGGTAGCAAAAAGCATAGCACCTATTGTGAGAGATGGTAGTCAACAAAGCCATGGGAAGGCTTCTGAGATAGCCAAGCTAACCCACAAGCTCACTGGCCATGGTGATCCTAGGAGACATTTGATCAAGTGTGTGAGGCCCTAGGAGAACAAAATGAGGTTTCCAAGACCAATTCCTTTAGTCTTACATTAGATGGCAAGGCTGGGGATTGTTATGAAACTCTTAGGGTCGAGGAACGCTTGAACTTTACCGCCCTTAGGAGATTGTTCTTGAAGCAATTTGTGCATGAAGGAGTCTTATAGGGTGTAGCTTCCCAGCTACACAAAGTCAAGAGAGAGAGGAAGAGGAGTCAATTAGAGATTCTTCCACATGAACACTATTTGAATAATCAATTGTTGGATAGGTTTATCCACGAACTTAACAATGAAGCGATCTATAATGGCTGTCATTATGGGGATCACTACATGGGATAAAGTCGCAACAAATTCCATCCAAGTAAAGGATTATCTTATGGTCAAAGGTGGTAAAGCATTAGATTCTAAATCTATTGCCTCTAGATTCACGGGACAGAGCACTTCTACAATTAAATCCCTTACTAAAAGTGACACTTTAGCGGAAATGAATTTCACGGGACATAGCACTTCTACAATTAAATCCCTTACTAAAAGTGACACTTTAGCGGAAATGAATTTCACGGGACATAGCATTAGATTCTAAATATATTGCCTCCAAAGTCATGGGACAAAGCACTTCTACAATTAAACCCCTTGCTAAAGGCGACACTTTAGCGGAAATAAATTTCACGGATTTCATAAAAGCACTCCAAGAGAGAATGAAGGCCAATTGAGCCTCCAAAAAATGTACATGTGTATCCAAGGCGATAGCTTCAATGGTGCTCGATCTGTCGACAAGGACATTCAACAACAGTTATCTTTACCAGCTCAATCACAACCGCGAGCCATAATGCCTGTTGTTGCTACAGTAATAGCTCAACCCAATGCAGATCAAACAACACACAACAACCCATTGCAAGGGGGATTTACAACACACAAAATGTGTCATTACCTCCACCAGTTTTGGGACCTCAACCACCTCCTCCAAGGATCACACCTCTTAATCAAGTAAGCTTTGAGGAGCCTATTGATTACTAAGAATATGAGGTAGATGTCACCCCCACCTCTTTGAGGACCCCATAAAACTTCATCTTGACTATTATGTAGTGGATGGCAGAGGGGGAGTTAAGCCAGTTTAACAACTTGCTATGATGGGCAAGGGACGGGACATTAATTCCCTAGCTAGAAGAATGCCTCTTCAATGCTACCACTATCAAGGTCCCCATTGAGTTTCGGAATGCCCTCTTAAGTTTCCTCATCTCAACCAAGAAGTCTCCTCAAACATGCCACCGGCTACTTGTAACCATTGTGGCATAGATCATTGGATTAAGGACTGTTCCAACAAGATTGTGGTGTGAAAAGTCCATAAACATGACCCATAATCCCACCCCTAAACATGATTGGGGTAAGTAATTAAACTCAAAGGCAAATCCTTAAAAATCTAGATCACACACCATTGAATGCTATCACTCGGTTACAAGCACAAAGCCAACATGTTCTTGAGCAACACTCTATAGCCTTGATAGCAAAATTTAAGAAAAAGAAGAAAAACATGAGAAAAAAGTCTGTTAAGGATTGGAAATTAAAGGAAACCAAAAAGACAAATCTTGGGACGCCTCAAGAGCAAATACGGACCTAGATGAGGACTTGGACTCTTTGGACATAAGGGATGATTCTAAACAGGGTAGGGAAATACCCTCCAAAACCAAGAGCACGGGAAAGGAGACCCCATGGGAACATATGATTTCTGAGATTAGATCACACATGACAAAACTTGGCTCTTATCTTGACCCCTCTCAGAGGGAAATCGAGCAACTCTAAAAATTTGGTGATTTAGTTACAAAAACCCAAGAGGAGCTTGAACCAAAACCCAAGCAAGTGAGAGTCTTAGATACTATACACCCTAGTACCTTAATGCCTACTGAGATTCACAAACCTTTAGATGTGTCGAGTGTCATCATGGCAGAGACTGAGGCCTCCACCTCTCATAGTTTGATCCCTGATTGGTTCAAGGGACAACTACCATACAGAAACCGTGAGACCATCTTGGAAATGGTTTTTCTAGTCTCACCGGCACATACTTATGGAAAGGATGTCATGAACGCACCTCTAAATATCCCCAAATTGTTAGACTTTGTGGCCTCACAAACTAGTACAACTATAACAGCCCGATTGAGTGGAGATCCTGATTTTTTTGAAGCGATGAGAGCTCTCCTTAATGGATAACTCAATGTCAGCGGATTACCACCATTTGTTGACATGCATAAGGGTGGAAGTATGTTAATGTGCTATGCATTTTGCGGTTGTTAGTTTTAAAAAATGGGCACGTGGTAATTTTTTGCAAATCAAATCATAATTTGTTAGAGATTGTACACCAACATTCTTTATTTCAAGATCTTTCCAATGATATATAGCATGATAGGAAATTTTGCATTTGGGTCATATTTGGATCTAGTTGGCACATCCAAAAATTGTGCTAATTAGCATTATGTCTTGGGACATGCTTTTTTGAGCACGTTAACATGCTTTGACCCATAAGGCACGTCCCCCATATACAATGGAGACACCTCGAGTTACACCTGAATCAATGGTCCTAGTGGAAGAAGAAAATACCAAATCCATGGTTAAAATTCCACTTAATAAGCTGGGACAATATTTCGAAGGTGATGAATCTAATGCACTACTACCAATTACTCCCAAGGGAATCACGGTAATGGGAATCCTAGATGGTGGTGCGGGAGTGAGCATAATCACCAAGAAATGCTAGGAGAAGATGGCCAAGCTGTGTCTAGAAGTCTCGGACATCATTGTCAAGATGGCTGATGGTACTGTTGGCCAAATCTATTGGGGTGGTACTACAAGATTTAAAGATCAAGGTTCTTAAACATCGGGTCAAACATACCTTCATTGTTATGGAATTTTCCAAACAACAAGAATCATATAAAATGATCTCAGGACGCCCGTTCATGAGAGAAGCAAAGATGGTACATGACTGGTCTAAAAATCATGTCTACCTCCAATTTGATGATTCCATCATCAAGGTTGATCTTATGACTGGCTGTGTACATCCCATGGGTAGTGGAGGACTTTTTGAAAATTATTCAGACACTACCATCATGCATTAACCCCATTGCAATATTTCTATACTTGTAGAGAAGAGACTGAGACAGGAAAGGACCCAACCCACAAGGATGCTAAAAATCAAACCATTAAGCCTGAAATTGGATGCATATGATGGATACAATTGATAGCTAGGAAGCTAGAGGATCTACATGGGTCACACCTAATGTGGTGAGGAGCTCCCGAAGGTCGTTCCCCTATGAATGATCCATGCTCTACCTTTTGATACTGAGGGGATAGGTTATAGTAAACTTGAGTCCACATGGGATGACTTAAGATCAAGCACAAATAGTGATGAGGGGTCTAAAACAGAGACTAAAAGCGAAACCAACTCCTCAGACACCATAAGAAAAACAAAGCCCACAACATCCAAAGAAACTAGCGGGAGTAGCTTTGAATCCGATACGGATTCCCAATCTAAAGAAAGGAATGAATTTTGTTAAGATGCTAAGGTGCATCTCCAAAGATGGCGGAGACATAAACGCACAGTGAATCATCATAAAAGGCTACATGAAAGAACCACCACTGCCCAATGGCTCCAGTACATGGGTGCAGTTGACTTACATCGAAAGTTTATAGACAATTGGGGAGAAGAATTACAAAAGGTTAAGTATTGTAGAGAACTCCCAATTGCTATAGCTAAGGTGGAAGTCTTTGATGAACTAAAACCAACTGCTCCGCTAGAAGGAAACAAAATCGTGAACTCACACAGAAGGAATGAGAGACTAAAGCTGTAGCTAAAACAGTTAATGAAGGAAAGAAAAATGAGCCTAATTTGCGCCCAGTACCTGAGCATTACAAGTCATACACCATAGGGGAACGCAAGTTAGTGTTTGATAATGCCAAATGTAACCCCACAAGTGAAAGTGAAGGAGTCTATGACATGCCTGCAGAGGTCAAGGAAGTAGACTTGGTTGAAGATCCTAATCCTGTCTACATAGCCCAAGGACTTAAATAAGGCTAAGGAGGTTGAACTTGTAGATCTTCTCAAGGAGTATAGGGATTGATTTGCATAGACATACCACCATGATATGGAGTTTCCGTAGAGGTGGTACAACACACCATCCCCATGGTACCCGAAGTTAAACCAGTCCAATAGTGACCCTATCCAATGAATCCCAAATATGCAAGCATTGTCAAGGAAGAGATCGATAAACTCATTGAGTGTGGATTCGTCTATGAGATTGAATAGTTGAAATGGGTTTCACCCATTGTGGTTGTGCCCAAGAAGAATGGAAAACTTAAGAGTGTGTGTTGATGTCAAGAAAGTGAATGCTACCCACATGCAGGGATCACTACCCCTTGCCATATTCAGAACATGTGCAGGCAAGGAGACCTATATCTTTTTGGATGGATAATCAGGCTATAATCAAATTTCAATCGCCCCTGAGGACCAAGCCAAAATAACTTTTTCACTAAACCAGCCACGTTCCAAAGACTTATGAATATCGCTTTTTAAGGACTTCTTAAGAAAGTTTCTTGAAGCTTTCTTGGTGATTTGTGCATTCATTTGTCTTGGAAAGAGCACCTAGCATGCCTAAGAGGGGTATTTAAAAGGTGTAGATTTTATCACATATCCTTAAACCCTTATAAATTCCAGTTTTGGGTGAAACACGGAGTTATTCTTGGGCATGTAGTGTCCAAAAATGGGATTTCCACTGATGAGAGAAAAATCAAAGTCATCTTGGAATTACCCACCAACAAACTACAAGGGAGTCCAAAGATTCATGGGCCATGTTTACTACAATCAATTTATTTCGGAAGTGTCCTAGCATAGCCAGGGGAACACAAATTGGACTATCTTATTAGTTTTGCAAGTCAGCAACTAGATGAGGCTGAAATCAACTACACCACCACTGTGAGCGTGAAGGGTTAGTAATGGTTTATGCTGTAAAGAAATTTTAGCATTACCTTCGTGCTATAACAAATTTGTTTTCTATGTTGCCATAAAGCCTTGTTGTATCTAGTAAATAAACCATGCTCCACAGGGAGGATCACAAGGTGGTTGCTGATTCTACTCGAGTTTAATTTTATAGTAGTTGTGAAGGCTTGGCAAGAAACATGTCATGGTGGATTATCTATCTCACATACCTAATGGTAAAGCACCAATCGGGGTTGATGACGAGTTACAGATGCTACGCTATTCAAGGTTCAAGCTATTCTACAATGGAGTGAGAAAATTGTTAACTTTTTGGCTAATGGTTTTCTAGAAGGAAAGGAACTAAGGAAAGATTTAGCAAGACAATTGCTAAAAGAGAGTACACCTTACCAACTTATTGCCAGAAATCTTTATAAAAGAATAAAGGATGACATACTAAGATGTTGCCCTAGGGAGGATGAATACTTATACATCATTAAACAAGCACACTAAGGGGTAGCTAGTGGACACTTTGCAGGCGATGCTACAATGAGAAAAACACTCCAATTGGGGTATATGCTCTTCAAAGATTATGCACTATTTTGATGAAAAACAGGTAGAGGGAGAGGAGACACACACACAGGAGAAAACCCTAATGTATTAAGCAAACCCTAACCATAGAGGGAAGCCATCTCCCTTCTCACACAATGCATAAAGCCATAATCCATAATCTATAACACACTACATGTGTCGTGTCAACACACTATGACCAGTTGGACGCGGTCATTTATGTCTCACACATGTTACTACCTAACATGTGTTGTGTCAACACACTATGACCAGCTGGACGTGGTCATTTATGTCTCACACATGTTACTACCTAACATGCTAGCACATAGAGCAATTGGCATAAGTTGACATCGAGCTTGAATCTCAACAGCCCCTCTCAAGCTCATGATGTACTGCCATAGATCATTAGGAAAATTCTGGACTCAAAAGAGGGCTGTTTCAACAATAATATAATAATAGACACATATATTGAGTGACATGTAATCTACGAACGAGATTCACCGGTGGTGGGACCTCTGTACAAACCCACCCAAAACGTGGAGAAACTCTTATCTTCATGAAATATTAAAAAAAACCATCACCTTAACTTAAAATATTTAAAACCGTTTTTTTGTCAGAAACTAACACAATAAAAGAATGTTTTCCACATTCCTGTGTTAACGTGGAGCACTAAAAAATTCTTTCCACCACCCCTAGAACTAATGAAGCTTGAATGCTTGGAATAGATAGATACACATTCTCCCGGTTATTCCCTCAACTTGGTTCCACTTTTGAATCTTGAAACATCTTTGGCGCCCAAAAAGAACACACCGTCCCTCATTTCATCCTCCCTCCTTGATCCACAAAAGCGGTTAGCCCAGTCATCCACTTTCTGCTACTTCTTCTTTCTCATACGTCTGTTATTCTATCATGGCACCCGAAAGTGGACTGAAACGAGCAAGGAGCAGTATCTCATCTGTTGTGTTGTATAACATAAAAGACGAGAACGAAGAATGGATTCCCCAAGTATACAGGAAGTACTCTTGGGTCACTATGCAGCCAGGAAAACAAGGCCACTACCGAGTGAAGGGAAAGGCATCTGAAGACTTGGCCAAACATTGGAAAGGAAGGATCCTTGACTTTAAGATGGCACCAGGAGGGAAAACTGTCAAAGAAGTGTTGATCCAGCATGTATTCATGCAAAAAGAGATTAACGTGGGACCATTGGAAGGACTTCCAAGACACAGACCACATTGTAAGTGCTTGTGTTTTGTATTTCAACGTTGCAAATAAGGTGATTGATATACATTTTTCTGCCTTGCACAGATTTGTACCCATCCAACCTTCAGGAGTGGGAGCCTGCACAATGCTTGACGGGGTTCTTGAATGTCGTACATGGTGAGGTGGGGGAACTTCAATATGAAGGTCGTGCACCAAGTGATCTCGCAAGAAGTAGAACATATTTCTATGACTCATTTTATACCTTGCCCACTCAATCGAGTCGACATGGAAAGTTGGAACGTATTCCGTTGCCCGCACTTGATAGTCCGGAGTGGCCATTGCTTGACACAGAAGTGATAGAGTCATACAGGACCAAAATGTTTAATGATATTAAATGTGCTATGAAGCCTAGCATTGGTGCAAGAAATGTGCACTTAAGTTTGTTTGTTCCAATTGCATGCTTTGTTCATTTATTTTCTGATTGTAAACAATTGAGAAAAACTAGAACAACTTTTGTGTGCAAAGATGTAGATGAAGTCTGGCTTGATCATTTGTTTGACAAAGGTTGGAGAGTGAAATCATCAAAGGGAGATGATTTGATCGAATGTCGATTGAACACCTCCGACATTGCATTTCGGTGAGTGTTAAAACATTAAAATGTATTTTTGTGAAACAGTTACAACGCTTATTTGATTATTCTCGGAAAATTATCCTAATGATATTTTGGAATCAGATACTATATTGCCAGGCAACATCTGTGCATGTCATTTACTTATAGAAGGTGGCGATGGATCAACAACAACTGGGAAAGCATGGACCAAGATACAAGAGATGGCAGCCACTCTTGCTTAATAGATATAGTTATGATTCGACAGGGTCACCCATCTTTGACATTGGAAGTGGAAGAGAATTGGACTCTCGAATATGTTAGGAAGGAATTAGAAGTAGCTATTCAGAATCCTCCAGATCAATTTTGCTTCAAGCTCGATGGTCGGAAGCTAAGTAAAAGAAGAGAGCATCAGATCATTTGTAAAGATGTTGCAGCCCCACATGAATTGGAGGCACTAGAAGATATATGATGTGACCATGTATACGGTGACAATGTATTTTCCATATGCAATAAACTTATCTATTCAGAACATTGCTTTTGTAATGCTTTATTGTTTAAAACAATGTAATGAAGGCAAGAATTCCCCAATTGAATTTTTATGTACACAAAAAAAGGCTTAAAGTAAGAAAGCAAGCAGTGAAGGAACACAGTAGCAAATTTGATCCTCTGATTTTCAAATGATAAGTGTATTTACATTTGATGTTCTCCCTCCAATACATGTATAGCTGCATATTTACGAACGTACATTTGTTGGAAGAAGGAAAAAACTATTTATGGCTGGAACCCATAGGTATCGGCTTCAGGATGCAGCCAGGGCTCTTCTCCTAAGTATGGAGCCCATGAAAGAGGCTTGGACGGGCCTATCCCCCCTCGTGGATTGGGCGGGATGAAGTCCACTGGCCCGTCCGGAGGCATAACTTCAGCGACCTCGATCAATTTCGCAATCGTTTCCTCCCTAAACGTTTGGACGTCTAGGTCCACGTAGCGAGACATTGATGGAAACTGCCATCACAATTCATCAAGGCATAAATAAGATCAACATGACAATATATAAGAAGATAAACAAGCGCACAAAATGCGTATGGGAGCTGAAAATGCTTACATCCTCTGAAGGGAGCTGAAAAATGCTTCGTAGCAGCAACATTGCATTAAGTGCAACCCTCCACCCACAGCTGTAGCCATCTTCTTGTTTGGGGACACTAACCCTACGGATGGTCGATCGATCCAGGGTGTCGATGTCCATGCTGAGGCTCTCGTAAGCTGCCATTAGTTTCCTGACTCCACTGTAAACAGAGACCAATCATTATCCTGATCAATCCGGACTTCTAACTCAAACAATAATATGTATCTTAATGATTTTTACTTACAGCAAAACATTTCCATGGACACCAGATGTCGAATTTGCAAGGTAAATGACATTTTCTTGCACGTCGACTAGTAGAAGACTCCAATGGGAACTGCACAATAGAATTCTATTAGTTTCAATCCAAAGGAAGCACTACATAACTCGTGTACGGTGATTCCTATAAACATCATGCGAGAGAGAGAGAGAGAGAGAGAGAGAGAGAGAGAGAGAGAGAGAGAGAGAGAGAGACAAACTCACTTTTCATGATATGCCAAAAAAAATACTCGGGCATCGTCCAGCTGGACCTCCCGAAACCAGTTCAGCACATCGAGGTACGGAACTGCCTCTACTACCAACAGTGTTGAGACCAGTGAATCAATCTGGAACACTCGTTGTTGTACATCCTCGGGCAATAGCGAAATAACAAAACTTCACAAGGAAACATATCAAGAGTGAGGCATCAACTTTAAGAGCCAAGAATGAAAAATTGTGGGAGGACAGAGAAAAGCGTATACCTTAAAACACATCTGAGCACTTTGTCGTTGACTTCAGTTTTGGGATCAAACAAAATGTTGATTTCTTCAGCATGAATTGGGAAATAACATCTATGCCCTCTAATATTAAAGGGTACATAGAACTCCGGCAACAAAAATTGCAGCGCCTCCCGATTCATGGCGTGGAGTGCTCGAACATTTTCCCTTTTGGTTTGCAATGCAAGCATTGCAGCTTGATGTTCCCTTTGAGCGCTTGTCATTAAATTTGCCCGAGTCTGATGCTCATGATCTACACCTCCCTCGGTCACCTCTTCAATTCTCACTTTTTGTACAGGCCGGACATCCAAAATTTGTAACATTCGTTCATCAGTAAACGTAACTGGTCTAAGTGACTTATCGTATCTGAAACGAAGGGCTATTAGGCTGAAAAAATCTTTGTCCATTACTGTCACCCTGTGTGCGTGGGCAGCAAGAACGTAACTATCCAAAAAAAATTCGATCATCCAATCTTCTGTGGCCTCTTGCAAGCAAAACAAGGCCGATGCCTTCCACCTAAACAAAATTCCATTCTGCTCACAAATTCTCCTGGCAAGCCTCTGGAAAGGCAATCTGGGAATAGCAGCTATCGGGTGCTTCATAAACTTTTTGATTTCTCGCAGGGCTGCCGAATGCTCTGCGAAACGCCTGAGTCTTGGCTGCGTTTTGGACAATCGGGAAGGACTGCTTGATTTTCTTGATCTTGAGGCTTTCAGAACGCCCATCTTCTTCCCAGTAGATGAGGGAGCTGCATTATCAATGGGTCTAGCTGTATGCCTTACACGAGCCATCTGAAAACGCAAGAAAAAGCAGAAAACTTTGCTATTCAGTAGTACACGATTAACAATTCACCATAAAGCGAGAGAGGGGGGCCAAGAAAGCAATATGCACTTCCTCGCGTTATGGTGAATCCATTCACCATAACGAGAGATGAAGGTCCACAGAAACACAATAATTTTTCTCGCATTATGGTGAATTCATTGACAACAATAAGAGGCGGATTATCGTGCATTCTTTGAGCTTCGATCTTGCGTTAAAGTGATTTGATTCACTATAACGCGAGACTAAGAGCCAGTCAAATCAAAACAATCCTCCTCGCGTTATAGTGAATCGATCTACTACAACGGGAGGAGGGTTCTCCCGAATTTCTTACCTTTCCGTCTAGCAGTTTGGTGAGTCGATTCACCATAACACATAGAGCAGTATTGAGATTCTAATGACTCGTCGTCTGCTTTACGCTGAATCGAATCACCATGGCGGAGGGCAAACAGTCGAAGAGAAAACAACGGCAGGGGCAAACAGTCGAAGGAAAAACGAAACAATCAAGTATTATACAAGAAACACAAAACAATCAAGTAATACACTTTCATCACATTCTATGAGTGGGAATGGATGGAGACTGTCGTGTAGGAGGTGATTTAATTGACACCAATAAGAGGTGGATTATCGTGAATCCTTTGCCCTTTGGTCATGCGTTATGGTGAATTCACCATAACGCGAGTCTAAGGGCCAGCCAAAGCAAAACAATCCTCCTCGCGTTATAGTGAATCGATATTCGCGAATCTCTTACGTTTGCCTTCTCCCTTGGTGATTCGATCCACCATAAGACATGGAGCTTATTGAGATTCTAATGGCCCGTCGTGTGCTTTAAGGTGAATCGAGTCACCACGGCAGAAGGCAAACAGTCGAAGAATAAACAATGGCACAGGGCAAACAGTCGAAGAAAAAACAAAACAAACAAGCAATATACAAGAAACTTACAAAACAATCAAGTATTATACAAAAACTTACATTTCTTGCGTGTGAATGGATGGAGACTGTCGTGCAGGTGTTGGAAAGTCGGTTCAGTACTGTGGCGGTAGTCGGAAGTCAGCTGGAGGCAAGCAGGAGGACGGACAAGGCAAAATCGATAAGAGGACGAAAAGGTGGCGTGATTAACGGCTTTGATTAGTCTTTAGAGCGAACACACGTGCTGGCGGGCTGCCAGGGCGACTAGGCGGCGCTAACGTGTCGTATAGCATTAAAAAGAGCTTTGATTAAACTTTATAGCTTGTACACGTGCTAGGTACACGGCGGGATGCCACGTGGCATTCATGGAATGGCGGGTGAAAACGCGGCGCTGACGTGTCGCGTAGCATTAAAAGCGGATTTTGTAGGATACTCATCTCATTTATTGCCTCTTTTGCTAGGTACACGGCGGGATGCCACGTGGCAGTCATGGAATGGCGGGTGAAAACGCGGCGCTGACGTGTTGCGTAGCATTAAAGACGGATTTTCTAGGATACTCATCTCATTTATTGCCTCTTTTGGAGTTCGTATTCTCATTTATCTCCCCACCAACGGCCTTTATCTCCATCAACGACTGACTATCTCCTCCAACCCTCCTTCATCAATCATCATCCTGTATCCAACGTCAAAGACAAACCTCCAACCTCCTTCATCTCCATCTCCTGCGACGATTGTATACAATTCGTTTTCCTGGTATTTTTATCTCCTTTGTGCTTTTTTCTTCTTTTGTTATTTCGTTGTTTTGGTTTCAGTCGTGGAGAATATCTTGCTTTGTCTTTTCATCGCGTTAAGGTGAATTGAAAACCTATGACTCCTCGCGTTATGGTGAATTGACTGCGAAGTAGAGTATTTTAATTCGTTCGACACCTCCTCTCTCAGTATGGGTACTGGAGAACTATCTTTATTTTTAATTCAACATAACGTTAGAGGCGTTGCCAAAGGATGATAAAGTCGTCATATTGCGGTGAATCAATTCACCACAAAGCGAGCGAAGGTCCCATAGGAAGCACAATACTCCTCCTCGCATTATGGTGAATCGATTCACCATAACGCGAGAAGAGGTCCTTGACTTAGCTGCAATTTTATTTGCGTTAGGGAAAATAGATTCACTACAACGCGAGGAGGAATACCTGGATTCCTCTGGCATCTCCTCTCGCGTTATGTTGAATCCATTTACATTTTCTTCTTTTGTTATTTCGTTGTTTTGGTTTCAGTCGAGGAGAACTACTTGCCTTGTCTTTTCATCGCGTTAAGGTGAATTGAAAACCTATGACTCCTCGCCTTATGGTGAATTGACTGCGAAGAAGAGTATTTTAATTCGTTTGACACCTCCTCTCTCAGTATGGGTACTGGTGAACTATCTTTATTTTTAATTCACCATAACGTTAGAGGCGTTGCCAAAGGATGATAAAGTCGTCATATTGCGGTGAATCAATTCACCACAACGCGAGCGAAGGTCCCATAGGAAGCACAATACTCCTCCTCGCATTATGGTGAATCGATTCACCATAATGCGAGAAGAGGTCCTTGACTTAGCTGTAATTTTATTTGCGTTAGGGAAAATAGATTCACTACAATGCGAGGAGGAATACCTGGATTCCTCTGGCATCTCCTCTCGCGTTATGTTGAATCCATTTACACCACAGAGATTTGTTGTTTAAGATCGACTGTCTCTTGATTCATTGCCTGCACTAATATTTTCCATGTCTTTTCTACAGACTTGAATTCAGCCATGTCGCAAGTTCAAGTCGAATTTGATGTGGACGAAGAGATCAAAGAAACTCCTGCAACTCTATTATATGACTTCCTGTACAAATGTCGACATCATGATTTGCACCCTGCAATTTCGTTGATGTTCAATAGCGATTTTTGTCTGGAGGAAACATTGTCTAGCCATCATGGATACTTTGAAGAGGCAAAGCAAGAGTTTGACGAGCTCACAAATGAAGAACCAATGATGATTGATGGGAAAAGTCACATTCATTTTAATCTCAAGGTTTCGCCGGATAAGAAGCAGAGGTTAAACAGGGATTGGCACAAGGTGCCATGTGACAAGAAGAGAGCCTTGCTTTGCCCTTTTCACAAAAGAAAGTGCCGCTTGATGGAATACTCCTACGCCTTCTTATGCTTCTTGCACATGAACGTGCAATTAACAGATGAAGAAGGTACAGAGCCGCTTGCAAAAATTGAAAGTGAAGACACGATTTCTCGTCAGGCAAGTCCCACCGCTGAGGATGCTGCTGAAGAGGAGGACACTCCTCATGTCATTGAGGAGTTCAATGTTGAAGAAGAGAGGAAGCTTAGTTCGGTGGTTGATATTGAGGCAGTTAGAGAACAAAACAGTGATGTAGGTCAGCTTGTGATTGAATTAGATGACTCCTCCCCCATTCCAACGCCATTTCTCCCCTCCTACCAAGTAGGAGATTCAGAGTATATATTGCTGACAGACATACAACGTGTATTTAACTTAAGGGAAGATCATTGCATAGCTTTCATTGCCCAGAATCTGGAGGTCGATGACAATTTTGTAGATGATGATGGGATAGACAAGTACCTACTAGTGGATAGCCATGTAAAAGACACTGAGTTCCTTTCTGCTGCAGCAACACTAAATATGATCTATGCTGATGCCCTTAGATATGAAGGAAAAGATGCCACAGAGGAAGAGCTACAAGAAGCAAGGGACAGATTGAATATCACCAACATGGGAGGGTGTAGGGATGTGCCAAACAAGTCAGCGGAAAACGTTCCTAGTTCGAGCACTAATTTATGGCAAGACGCCTTGCTTGAAGCAGATGAGAACCAAGAGGTTAGTTTTTTTTGTTCTGGATTTGGCTTTATCAACTTTGTCCTGAAATGTTTGGTGATGTTGTTTCTGGCTAATGCTCCTTTATTTTTTCAGTTGGAAATATATGAAGACACATTCCTCAAACGTGCTTCAGGCAAGCGTATGGCGGGATTGGGCCACGATTCGACACTAGGAACATATATACACCGCCTAAAATTCCCTCAAATTGTGATATTCCACGCTAGCTACTCGAAGGACAATGCCAGTTTTCCTCTGATGGCGATAAAGACTTTATCCAGGTATTTAGGTGGCTACCACGTAAGGCTGAATGCAAACAAGGCAATACTTCTGGAGCGGCAAGCAGCTGTTCGAATTTTTGGAGAGGGACTTGGAGTATATTCGTTAAGATGTAAATATTATTTAACATATGCTGCTTACGGGTTGGCATGTGGAATCACAGATCCCAATCTGTTGAGTGATTGCGGGAAGAAGCATCTTCTTAGAACAGCAAGACCAATGGTCCCTCTTGTGCCATTAATAGAGGATGAAGAAGATGATGCAGAAACGTCAACAAAAAAGGCTCGGCTGGGGGAAGTCTCTGTTCAAGATTAACAAATTTAGATTGTTCCAGTTTCTCAGAAGTTTCGTCATATTTCTCAATACTCTTCTTGTTTACCATTGCAAACTATGAAATGTATATATATTGGAAACATTTATATGGGACATAGATGAAAGCTCTTGTTCTTTTAAAATCTTTCTCAGTTACATCATTGATTTACAATATATATTTCAATGATCAATTTTCTTCCACACTCTGCCCTGTCTTTGTCGTTGTCTTAGCCATTCAGCATGATTCTGCTTTCCCTGTGAGGAGACATATATTGAACGTCTCCGTTCAGCCTGAACCTTTCTTATTGCACATGACACAGCTGATTCAGCATGTTTGATCTTCACACGAGCCCTCACTTGAATCCGCCTATACCACCACTGACATAGTTGCTTCATGGGATTACTTTTCTTTATTCCTCCTCCATGTTGAGTGGCCCTTTGATAGGCACAACGTGCTTGCCAATGAGATCTTTCCATGCCTTGGGTAGACCAAATCCCAAGGCTTCCAAACTCTTCCGCAAAGAAGGTTCCATGTGCATGCAAAATGTGCTACAAATGCTCAACAACAACAAGACATTTAGTATCGTACAATATTTTTTGAACAACAAAAAATACTCAAAGCTGTAGGTTTTCAAGTAATAACCATGTATTGTGTCAAGTTTGTCGCACCCCATGCCTTTTCATAGCTAGTGTAGAACTCTGTCACAACTGCCTCAAATTTCTCAACATCCCCATCTTCAAACCTTGCTTTTTGCAACAAAGGTGCTAGGCGATCAAGCGCCAACCACGCTTTGGCCTTTGCCACCCTTGCTTGTCCTGAAGAGCCTCGGTCAGGTACAGCTGCATGAAGCTTCCTCCACACCTCAAAATCTGTACCCAGATGACCTCTCTGGGTATGATTAGATAAGAACTTTCTGGCTTTTGCACCTCCAAAACATGGTTTGCTAGGAACATTTCCGGTCTTCCCTGATCTTCTCAAGTCCTTCTCAATCTTCACTTGACCACAATGTAAACCTGCATCTGAAAGCACTTGCTCTATTTTTTTAATAGTTCTTTCACTCTCTACTGCTGGTTTCATATTCCATGAAAATTCGATGTACATGTAGACTAGTTTCTCAATTATTCTAACCAGCGCATGCAAAACACAAATATGAACTCTGATCAAAGGGATAGGAAGAATTGGATCCCAAGTAGGATCCACTCCTGGAGCATCACGATTTGGGGGTTCACGCCTATTACTGATTGCATTTGGGCATTTCCATTCTCTCTCTTTTCCTCCTTTGGAGACACCTCGTTCGGTCATACAATACAGGCAAGGATACTTGGCCATTGCTCCTTGGGAAATACCAAACATGCATTTCAAGGTTTTAAGATCTGCAGCCAGGTGCCATTCAACCTCATATTCACCATATCCTTCTACATAAAGCTTTTCGCCATTCGACTGCTGCTGGATAGTGGAAGGAAGCTCAGTCTGGTTGAAGTACCACTTCAGAATTTCATGGGTCTCTGTTGGAACCTGTTAACAACAACTATTAGATTGTCTACAACATCATAACAAGAGGATAGCAACATAATATTCTTTATTTAAAAATGGATAGCACGTCACCTCAAATGCAGCCAGCCACCAAATCTCATTTTCGGATTGTACACTAAAGTGCTTCTCATCAGCATTACTGATACTTGCATCCAAAGCTCTATTCATTAAAGTAATGCTAACCCTTTCCAGCTTCTGTCCTTTGATCACCTCACTCTCATCAAGTTTCAAAACAAATTTCAGCCTTCCATTGCACTCATGTACACTGATGTCATAAAATTTCACCATAGCCATTTGTAATTTACGAACATCCATGATGAAATTGTTGAACTCTGTAAGCTCTATAATTTTCTGTTCCCCGCTCTTTTTAGTCACTGTCAATGTGCTAGACACGTGACAAGGCTCTCCAACAAGTTCGACCATTCCCAAGTTGAGAATATTTCGAGCTTTGTTTACGTGAAATGGTTTTGGAATGGGAATTACTGTCTTTTTTCCAAGCTTGCAATTGAAACCCTCTTTTACTTTATTAAACAACATCCTGTAAGACTTTGTGCTTATACCAGCCATGTCACATATACCTTGTGCATCTGCAGGCGTGAATGCTTCACTCACCTCTTGCAAGGATTGCTTTGCTATGTCTGATCGAAGTCTTGCAAACTTAGGATGCTGTATTGCTGACTCCATGATGTCTCTTGTCAGAACTTTGCCAAATATATCAGAACCTTGCTCTTTTGGACCCACAACATCTGTTACCATCCTGAAGCAACAACGATAGCTATTTCAGTCCACCATTCATCTAACTATACCACCCCCACACCCAATCCCCCATCTCCAAGAAAGGAACTAAAGATGAAAATGAAAGTGAGTGCTCAAAGAAATTTAAGCTCAAAGAAATTATAGATCCCAATACCTGCAAGCTTTTACACGACGCTTCCATTGGCCACCTCCAACATTGAGTTCTTCCAATGGTTTGATCTTTCTCTTGCGTAATCGAGCACCTAATGGCGTGTCTTTCAAATATTGCAATTTTCTGTTGAACTTTTCAAGTTGTTTTCGAAGGTGTGCATTCTCACTCTCCAATGTGAAATTGTTGATTTCTCGAACTGCCAAAATTTCATTCTTCTCCTTTATAGTGTCCTGCATCTTACAAATAGTCTGCTGCAAATGATCAAACTCTTTTTGTAACCCAGCACAAACTTTTGCCTTGTCCTCGTTTGAAGCTTGCAAAGCTGTTGTGATCGATGCCAAGTAAAAATTCGCACCTTCAAGCATTTTTATCCTGGCATCTCTATCACTCAAATGTCTTTCAAAGATACTTTGACATTGGCCAAACAGTCTTTTGCAATACCCAAGCAATCCATTTTCACCCTCACACACAAACTTGAAGAAACTTGTCAACCCAAAGAATGATGGAGATTGAGAGGAGGTTGGATCTGGTGGGTAAATACTACCATCCAACCAAAGGTCCATGTTTTTCTTTCCTTCATTTCGAAGCTCAGTAATGCGGGCTTCGCATGCTGGCCTAGACCAATTTCTCTTACAGCAGGGAGCATAATCGGGTTCTACTTGGAAGTGGATGTCCACCTTTTTCCTCTTTTGCTGCACAGGTTCCATTGCATTGTTCTGTGCTTTAACAACACCAAAAAGCATAATGAACTCACACTTTAACCAAAAAAAACCTTAGATATTACACTTATCTCCCGTGAAGAAGATTGCTTCATTAAAACCAAAAGACAACATCACTAAATAATACCTCCTTGTCCATCAAACAAACTTGTTGGTATCCTGGATGAACCCAAATGTACAGAGTACTTGTAAGCACAACCCTCACTTGAAAAAGGTAAGAAATGGGATTGTTATTCATGCACAAGCAGGTATGGCGCATGAAGAACAAATACTTTTCCATCCTTTTTCAAAACTTGCCGCCTTGAGAAGAAGAGAAAATCAAAAACCTCCCGCTCAAAAAAACTCGGATTTGGAGTGGTAGTGGTTGTGCAATCGGGAAGACAATGAGGGAGACAATGCAAGATGATGGGTTGCAGGGACTAAATTCGGTTAGCAGAGTTGGCTTCGTTACATTCAAAAGTGTAATGAAGAAAGAGAGTGGTGTCTTTTTTCAATAAAATAAGGCACCATAGTGGGAATAAAAAACTATACTTAAGATGCATTGTTTTGAATTAAAAAACACCCTACATGTCAGTTAATGGAATAAAGAACTCAAAAACGACGCACGTGCCCTCCAATATTATATGTGGATTTATTGGCTTGCTTTGTCCACATCACCATCCCAAGGGATCTCTTACAAGGCCCCTTTTTGAGTCCAAATTTTCCCTAATGGAAGATGTAGATGAGCTTGGGCTATCAAAGCTCTCAACACTCCCCCTCAAGCTCATCCCATGTACTCCCAACATAATACGGAAGTACTCAAAATTCTCCGTGCTAAGTGGCTTTGTAAAGATGTCGGCCACCTGCTCTTCAGTCTTCACACATACTGTAAATCCACTGTACCATCCAACACTTTCTCTTTAACAAAATGATAGTGGACCTCTATGTGTGGTCCGCGCATGAAAAACTAGATTCTTGGCCAACTGTATGCTGCTCATGTTGTCATAATGAATGACAACCTTGCCATCAATAGGCTCATCCAAATCAGCCAAAGAGACTCTTTAACCATACTCCTTCACATGTAGCAATGGCTGCACCCCTGTATTCAGCCTCTGTACTAGAGAAAGCAACAGTAGGTTGCTTCTTGCTGCTCCAACTCACCACTGCACTTCCAAATGTAAAGGCATAACCACTAGTAGACCTCCTGTCATACAAGCTACCTGCCCAATTTGTGTCTATGTAGCCGTGTACATCTAAGCCTTTACCATGCTCATAAAGAAGACCATAATGTGCAGTGATCTTTACATAGCGCATAATGCATCTCACTGCATCCAAATGAGGTTTTCTGGGGCTTTACATAAATTGGCTTACTAGCCCCACAACATAATTGAGATCCGGGCGTGTGATAGTCATGTAAATAAGACTGCCATACATAGATGGATCATCTAACTCTTCACCAAAATCAGCCCGCAGCTTCACATTTTGCTCCAAAGGTGTACTCATTGGCTTACACCTTGTCATTCCATATTTTGCCAACATATCCAATGCATATTGGCGTTGCACTAACTATGTCCCTGCATAGTCTTTGATCACTTCAATCCCAAGAAAATATCTCAATTCACGCAAGTCTTTCATATCAAACTGCCCACTCAATGCCTTTTTGACATGCATAACATCTGTAGCATGATCTCCTGTGACAATCAAGTCATCCACATAGATGACAAGCAAGACAATCCCATGATCTGTTTTCTTCACATAGAGTGAAGAATCTGTTGAAGAAACCTGAAATCCAAGGGAGATAAGATATCGACTTATCTTATCATTCCAAGCATGAGTTATAAACCAATGCGTCCATCTTAACATCCATTACCTTCTCCCATACATGCTTCCCAATAGCTTCTGTATAGCATGTAGGTTCTATATGCTTCACCAAAGAGGTCATATATGCATAATGCATAGCAAAGTCATGATATGTCAACCTGTCAACTGGATACCTGACCCTTTGGGATCTCCACAATGCATGTGGATCACTCTGAACACCTGTCACTCTAGCATATGGAGGCACATATCTATCCTGCCTTTGCACCTGGTGTGCGTAAAACTGGTATGCCAAGTTCCTCATCCAAAATTTCTGAGCTTGCCGACTCATAACCTGTAATGCCAATTCCTTCAACCTTCTTTTTCCCTTTATCCACAGCACTACTCCCAGTGCTCACACTCTCATATCTCAAGCAACCTGACACCATGGACGTATAGTGCTACTCTTAGACTCTGTTGGCCTAGACATAGAAATAGAACTTGCTTGTGGCAAGTTCACATGCACATCAACATCAATAGAATCAATGACACCCTCATCCTTTGCCTTGTACCAACTAGCAAGTTCATCAAACACCACATCTCGTGAGATAACCACGTGCCTAGTTTGTGGATTGTAACATTTATATGCCTTGCGGTCCTGTGCATACCCAACAAAAATGCACTTTTCTGCCTTAGGATCCAACTTCTTTCTTCTCTCGTCTGGCACATGCACATAAGCTATGCTACCAAACACTTTGAGGTGTCCAATGTCTGGCCTCAAACCTGTAAGATGCATCTGTGGCGTACTTCCATGTATGGCTGCTGTGGGTGTCTTATTAAGTACATACACCGTTGTGGCACACGCTTCTGCCCAATAATAGTGTGGCATGCTTTTTTCATTGAGCATTGCCTTGGCCACATCACAAATGACTCTATTTTTCCTCTCAGCAACACCATTTTGTTGAGGTGTGTGCCTGCAAGTTAACTACCTTCTCATGCCATGCTTTCTCAAGAAATTCTCAAAAGCATGTGAGGTGTATTCACCACCTCCATCTGTCCTCAAACATTTTATCCAAGAGCCATATTGCTTCTTTGCAAAAGATTTGAAGTCTATAAACTTTCCCAATACTTCACTTTTCTCTCTGAGAAAGTAAATCCAAGTCATTTTGCTGAAATCATCAATGAATGTCACATAATACAAGTTGCCTTTAATGGATGGGTTTTGTGGAGGACCCCATACATTACTATGAACTATCTCAAGTGGCCCGCCACTCATATTGCCTTCTTTAGGAAATGGCAACCTTGCTTTCTTTCCAAACTGGCAAGCATCACAGACATGCATATTCCCATCATACTTGAATCTAGGCAGCCCACTAACAATGCCTCTTGCCTGCATGTTCTTTAACCTTTGTATGTTCACATGTCCAATCTTTTTATGCCACATGTTAATGTCCTATACCACATTTTGGCTTTTAGAGAACATGGCTGATTTCAACTCAGGAATCCCAGCATCCAACTTAAATAACCTGCCTTCTTTCTTGCCTTTGGCAATGACTCTACATCCATTTTTGAAATCCTTAACGAAGCATCCATGCTCGTTGTTGAAACGAACCTGTAAACCTTGTTTCACCATTTAACCAACTGAGGCCAAACTTTTTGTAATAGAAGGCACATACAAGACATTTGCCATAGACTTTGTTTCACCATTGTGCATCACCAATGGTACACTTCCAACATGAGTGATAGCATGTTGGGAATCATCACCTATCTCCACATAGCCTTTCACATCCATAGGCTTCATATGTTAAAACCATTCGCCACCATGACAAGTCATATGGTTTGATGCTCCAGAGTCCATATACCAAGTGTCATCATCACTGTCACCATTTGTCATCATAGATCCCACGACATGTTTCATGGAAAACAAGTGATTTGCGCTGCCATCATTACTGCTTGATGCAAAATTTCCACCATTTGCATAATTTCCACCATGTTGTGCATAATGTCCACCATGTTGTGCTCTATCCCCTCTCAAAAATAATTTTGTTTGCGGCGGTAACAATCACGTGCCATATGACCAAACTTCCCACAGTAATGGCATTCCACATTTTGCATAGATGTTTGTTGGCCTTGCCAACGTCCTCTTCCACGAGGATTACATCTGCCTCTCTGAAGTGTATATCCACGACCACCTCTGGCACCATATGAAGGCTGAAAATTTTATTGTGGTGACCTATCCTGCCATCCACGACCATTACCACGACCTCGTGATGCAAATCTCCCCCTGCCTCTAAATCCCCTTTGTGAATAGAAAGCTTGATTCCTGCCATTATCATCATGGCTAGTAGATACATCATGAAAAGAGTCAGTGAGTTTGATTTCCTCAACAGGCAAGAGTGAAACCAACTCATCAAAATCTGGTAAACCTGTACTCCGAATAGAGATAGATGTATCAAAAGACTTGTACTCCTTGCCAAGACCACGCAAGGCAATGTCTACCAGATCATCTCATCAGGCATTGGGGGCATTGATAGTTGCCAATGCATCTGCATACTTCTTTATCTCTTGTACATAATCATGAATACTCCTTCCTTTCCACTTCACAGTATGAATCTGTTATCTCAACAACTGAGACTTACGAGCACTAGTATCTGTATCAAACAGCTTTATCAACGTATCCCATGCGTCCTTGGGATTCTCAGCATCATGTATATGTATGAGTATAGCATCCGAGATACATATAGACAAGTAATGCAAAACTTTGTATGCTCTCTCTGACCACTGTTTATGAGCTACAACTTGTTGTTGTGTAGCTTGTCGAGGTAGTTCCGGCTCTGGCTCTGCACCTGTAACAAGGTTCCAAAATCCTTTTCCCTTTAGAAAGCTTTTAATCTTATACTTCCATGCCTGGAAGTTCTTTCTATCCAACTTCTCATTGCTCAATGCAAATGCACCTTTCGCACATGTCCAATTCTATAAACAAGTCTTCCTTAGCTCAACCACACTCTAATAAGTGTTCCAGATACTCCAAAGTACTCAAAGAACTTCACTGTTGATGTAGAAAATCAACTTGATTGCATTCAAATTGAATTGGCATACACAGTCCAAAGTACCCTATTTTGGCGCATTTTCCAAGGCTTCAAAGAACTTCACTGCTGTTGATGTAGAAAATCAACCTGATTGCATTCAAATTGAATTGGCATACGCAGTCCAAAGTACCCTATTTTGGCGCATTTTCCAAGGCTTCAAATTGCACTGTAGTGGTTCAATCAAATGTGGATAACTTGTATTGAAACCTAAACAAGCTTAATGTTGCATATTAACACCAACCAAGGTGCGTACATACCAAAAAATATTATTTCCCCTTCTCTGTTTTGAGAAAAACCAGAAAAACCAGTAGTAAAAGTGCTCTAATTCCTTTGATTCTTGTCCAAATTGAGAGACCAGGCATTCATTAGCTTAGCAATGATGTCTACTAACTCCATGTAAAAAGAATTAGACCAATTTTTTAAGTTGAGAGAGTAATTAGCCAATTAATGACCCTCTGTTTCATTAATCACTGTAGATAGCCTATTTAATCAGCTCATAATCAGCTCCATAATGCATAATTGTTCCAAACAACCACATAGAAACCTTCTCAAGTGTGTGTACCATAAAATTTCTAAGGAGATTTTGGGATTAATCAATCTCAAGACTTGAATTTGGCCTCCACCTAGCATAGTATTGAAAATTCTGCACTATTTCTTCCCTACAGTAGTCTGCGCCGCCTGCTCTCCTAAGGAGAATTGGGTGGTTTGTTGTGGTAATTGAAGGTAGATGTGAGTCCCCAACACTCCTAGGTATGTACCCAATCCATGAATGTAGTGATTTTTGCAACAAAAAAACAGCTCCAATTTCATAATTTCATCCACAATGAACATCTCTTCTCTATTTTTGTGAGGGCTTCAAAACAATGAATTTCCACTCACTTAATGCATAAACTTTGCTCCAAATTCAATGTAGGGCTTGCACATGAGTTGCCAATACATTCCCATTTGCGAGATACATGATTCTTTGTCAGATTTGCAACCATTTGCCTCATACATTCACCACACTCAAGCTTCAATGGAGATCTTGCAAAACAAAAAATTTTCTTTGCTTTGGGCAACTCAAATCTGGTGTTGTTTGTGTTTTTGCACCTGCAATCTGCTCAAGGATGTTTAGTAGTCCTTACTACCCGGTAGGCCAAGCTCTTAGATTTGATGAAAATCGGTGTGCTCCAAGCTTCACAGCTCCAATGGCAGCTTCACAGCTTCTTCTCCCTCTTCTCTCACTCACTCATAAACCCTAATAGAGAGCACCAGGCTCTGATACCATGATGAAAAATAGGTAGAGGGAGAGGAGACACACACACAAGAGCAAGCCCTAACCATAGAGGAAAGCCATCTCCCTTCTCACACAATGCATAAAGCCATAATCCATAATCTACAACACACTACATGTGTTGTGTCCACACAATGCTAACCCTAGCTAATATTCACACACTATGACCAGCTGGATGCGATCATTTATGTCTCACACATGTTACTACCTAACATGCCAGCACATAGTGCAATTGGCATAAGCTGACATCGAGATTGAATCTCAACATATTTGTTAAGGGATGTGACGAGTTCCACCAATGATGTGCAAAGCCATAGAAGAAGGACATGATGCCACTGCATCCTGTCAGAGTCAACTAACCTTTCAAAAAATGGGACTTCAATTTCATTGGTCCTATTAGTCCTACTACACGTGGCGGCACACAAGAATACTTCATCATTGTCGCTACAGATTGGTGAAGTCAGAATTCAATTTGATCAAGTCTACAGTGAGATCCAAGCTCTTCATCAAATCTGCAGGTGACTTTGGTAAAATAGAGATTAAGCTTTCAATATTTGGTCAAATCTTGTGTTTCTTGGCTTAATCCTCTACTAGACTCATTGCTATTGATGGCCTTGAAAGCATTTGAGCTCATTTGAAGTCTAAGGCCCCAGATCTGGACTCCCCGCATACTGTGTTTTTTGCACACAAAATAGTGGATTAATTTGCTAATCAGTGATTAATCACTGCTAATCACTATATTTTGGTGCAATTGAGGGTTCAAATTAGCCATTAGGTATCTGATATAGATCCCTATAACTTCATATTGCAATTTGGAGTTGGTTTGATACTCCAACCATTTCGTACAAATTGGTTACCCTTGATTTAATGTAATTTCTGGTAAAATTATGCTGATAAATTTGTGATAATCATCATTTTGCATTTAACCCTTGGTCAATGCCTGTAAATCTCACTCAAATTCAAGATCATTCACAGCGAGAGTTGCATTTGGGAATGTGCATAAGAATGAATGCTATACGCATTATGTATTGGGCACATTACATCAGTGTAAAAATGGGATCAGACACTGCCCTTGTCTAGAATAAGGCAAGAGGTAAGACCTCCCGCATAAATTTGGGTTTGCATTGCATAATGACACAAGATAAACATCAAAAACCCAAAGGAACTGTCAGCAAAACATTTAAACATGCTGCTCACATGGAGCAAAAAGACCTGACGAACGACGGACAAGCACATGGCCCCGGCCATGAAAGAAGAAGAAGATCTCTTTCCAAGAAGAAGATCCACACCAAGAAGATCTAAAGGAAGCATTGAAAGAAGACATGGACACGAAAAGAGAAGCTGCCACAAGAAGATTGAAAGAAGAGGAAGACAGGGACGCGTGGAGAGAAGCTGCCACGACAAGAAGACTGAAGAAAAGAGAAGATGTGAGGCTCCAAAGAGTAGGGTGCGTCAATAAAGCGAGCCGAGAGCAGCGAGCCGAGAGCAAAAAATCACACAGAATACAAACATAAGAGCAAAAATCACACAGAATACAAAAATAGATTATCCCCTTCAAGCGAGCAGATTTGTGCTTGTGCTGCTCTCTAAAACATTGACATAACACTGAACTTAATTATTAAATGACTGAAAACATTGACATAACACTGAACTTAATTATTAAATGACTGAAAACATTGACATAACACTGAACTTAATTAAATCAATCAATATAAGTGTGTTATTTATATAGCGCACAGAGTACAAAAAGTTTAATTGATATTCTCAAAATATTCTCAAAACATTATAAGTATATCCTATAATTGTTGTGGGTGGCTCCTCTGAGATCTTGTGAGCATCTCTTTCAAAATATAATTAGGAATCTTTGGCTGATGGATATGCATATTATTGTTCACATCCTGTCCAAGAATCATCAGGAAAACAAAGTAGATATGTTTGCAGGCAAGATATGGTTTTCTTTTGACCAACCTATCATTGAATTCTGCACACGAACATATTGGGTGGTTCTGAATGGTTACTTCAATGGGTAGGGCTTCTTTGTTCTGGATTTCCCTCACTTTAAATATTTCCTTCTGCCCTTCCATTTGAACATGTCCTCCCATAATTTCTACATTCATATCTAACGCAACACTGATCTGTGCATATGCAGCTTTAGATATACCTTTTCGATAGGGGTATTTTTGCTTATCTTCCTCAAGAATTTTTTGCTTGTTTTGTTCACTCTCTTGAAGCAAACTATTTGGAATCTGTACACCAATCTCAAATCCAGCTTTTACTAAATCATGAGCTTCCCTGACTTTCAAGTGTGTACCTGTTGCTATTGGCCAAACATTAGGAACACTTGCAGGTGGATGTAAGATTGTCTTTGTAGGCTTCCAAGTGTGTCGAACATCATTATTACAGAAATAGCAGTACTTTTCTTTCCTCCAAGAAGATAATTGACAATCACTCCAAAAGCATGGTGCCACTTCTCCGCCTCGTAGCTTTCTGCTACATTTTTTTCCTCCTACCCAATGGTTACATTCTACTCTATTGAAGATCGGAATCCTGCGCAATGCCCACTTTGTCTGATGAATATCTTGCTCTAATGATTGAAGTGCTACGTCACCTTCTTCTGGATTTATTGATGCTTGCCCTTTTTCATGCTTATCCACTGTCACATAAACAAACTCTGGTCGGTGGCTAGAGCTCCCTACATTCCCCTCATGGACCTCATGAAGTGGACGTTTAGCTCGAATAGTCTTTTTCTCACCCTTGAAATTTATCCTGTTTGTAAACATTGGAGTGCCCATCACTGCATCATCAATTGCCCTTGAAGTAGCAGCTGGAGAAGGGCTTGAAGTTTGTCTGGAAAGAGCTCTCTCAATTAATATCTCTAGGTCAGGCCCTCCACCTATATATTTTCCTTCCATAAAAGCCATTTGACGAGCACACTGGAAGTAAGCATTGATGAGATCTGAAACACATGCATCGTACAAACTAATTTTATGTTTGTATCCTTCTCCTGCTAGCCAACTAGCATGCTTGGCTTCAGAGAGGTTCGTCCGTGGTACCAGAGCATTTACAATAGGCTCACCATCCTGTTCATTGAAAACCCATTGCACAAAGATAAACCCAAACCAGTAGGTTTTTTAATTACTGCTATTGAATTAAGTTCATAGAAAAAAAAAACATACATAACATACCTTAATAATAAAATGACCCCAACGACTTGCTCTATAGTGCCACCAACTAAGCCAACTATCTAGCTTGGGAATGTTTCTGTCTGCTGCCTTTCCTGTTGCCCACCATGCACGTATCTTACGGAATAGCACTAAAGCATCCTCTTTGGTTGGTGCAGTCCTCCACCTCTCACACATTTCATTGTGTTTTTCCATATGTTGAGCATATATATACTTTTGTGTATGCACTCGAAGATTGTCCTTCCAATGAAAAAGGCAAGATCTCTCCTTTCCTACCATCTCATCTCCATTGTTATATACTGACCTAATAGCATTCCAATTTGCACCTGCTTCGTCGGCCATAAAGCCAAAAAAGTTTGCTGATTTCCCAGTATGGTCGATCATAACTGCATTCAAATTTTCCCAAAACATTATCTGTGCTGTCTCATCCTCCTCTCTAAACTCACAAGTTGCAATTGTGAGTAGCTCTCCAATCCTGCAAGAAGAGTATTTGGAAGATTATTGTATTGTAACAACTCAGTCGAACAGTCATTTCATTTTGAAAAGAGAATAAAAATTAAAACATACGTGTGATCATACACATGTGCACCCATTGTGTGCCAATCATTCTCCACTCGGTGTACATGATCAAAACAAACCCATGAATGTCGAAGGTCTCGATCCCCCGCAGCATCCATTCTATTGACAATATCAACGCCAGAGCCAGGGCCAGTTGTTGTGGACATCTTGAAAAGATAGCACCTCTCATCACTTTTGGTTGCTTGCAAGGCAAACCTTGATCCCTGGAAGAACTGAAAGTGGCATTTTCTTTTTAACTCTAGGATAGCCTCAAATCCATCACCTAGTGCTCGACTTGTCTTTCGACTTTGCATTACCATCTGCTTCACCCTACATTTACCAAGTTGGTTAAGAAATTACATATATATATATATATATATATATATATATATATATATATATATATTCAATAGAGAAGAACTTACTTTTTGAGATTTATTAAAGATATTAGCTCTTGAGACATCTCTTGGAGTTCCCTCTCTGACATAAACTCTCCAATCACTTTATCATCGTCAGTGAAAGCCTTCAAAACGAACTCCCTGGCAACAATCATTTGTACCTTTCGTGGACCCGCATTATGGTCCATCTGAACAACACGAGCTACTAAGGCTTTAATGTTTCGCATAGATGCTCGACACATGCCTCTAGCAATTGTGTGTGTATGTTTCCCATAGTGAAGGAACAATCTACTATGGGAGTGATCTTTAGGCATAAAATAGTAGGCAGACACTGAACATGTTTTTATGCACATTGGAACATGCTTACAAAAGAAACACTCTAAGTTTCCATAACTTCCCAAAGCCAAACATCCTTCATTTGGGGATTTCAATAATTGGCCATTCCAATGGAGCCTATTCGGTGATTTGTTTCGAAATCGATAAGTGCATCTTTCATTCATACACTGGAAGGTACCCCCACAAAAACTCTTTCTCAAAATAAAAGATTTATTAGTTCTTGTTTGTGTCTGGGGTTTTGTCCATGCATTTCCTTCATATTTGTGCTCCATACCCTCCATGCCCTTCCCATCTAAAAGCTCATAAATGCAATTTTCTTCATACTTCTTAGGGAGCTCCTTGACTTTTCCTTTGAATGTGCATTCATTTATAATATTATGGAATATGTCATTGGGCGGCAAAGTACGAACAATTTGGAAGGCAAATACTGCAGTGTCAAATGCAGGATCACCTTCCTCAATGTCAATTAAATTATCTGCATGCACCACCTTTTCCATGTCCTCTTCATCCAAGTCACTAGGAAAAAAATCAACAATCCAAAGTCAACAATTGAAACAAGAAAGATAACCTCACTATATTTTACCATGTTTCAAAAGTTGAAATGTCACTCACATAGGTGAGGTCTTGCTGCCAGATCCAGAAGGAATATCCCCAGGGGTAGGGAGTGGTGTTGATGTAATGGCTACTTTTGCAACATAAAATGATGACAGGGTATTATCTAAGATATAATACCCATGTTCACCAATCCCATGGTACAAGGGAATTGTCCCTACGCTCTCAAAACCATCATCAGTTTGCAATAGACCTTCAATAAAAATTTCATGTTCTGCACCTAGTTTTTCTTTCATTAATTCGGCTGATAATAAACATTTCCCATGTGAAAATGACAGTCTAAAAAGAGGGCCTCCAACTTTGTGTAGAAAAATCTGAACATCTGACTCAGAATCCCTACATTTCAGGAATACATTCCAAAAGAAAGTATAATGTGAGCACGTGATCCATTAATATTCAAAACAAAGTAATACTATATACATTACACGTGAGAAAAAGGCATAGGCTTCCTTTGGAATGAAAGTCTAATGAAAGGACAAGCTGGAAAAGCTATTTTTTAGTATATTTACTCACTAGTTTGAAAGACTACTAAAACAGACTATTTCTAGATGTTGCAATCAATCATGGCGTGGTAAAACTCCTTCTTCTCTTTATGTGTTATTTCTCATGCACTGTTTTGCCATTGCTTCTTATTAGGTTGCCACCCTCAAGCTGCTCTCAGACCACCCTCCTCTTAAGATACAATGGAGCTGCTCTGTCTTTCTATTTATATATTACTATCTCTAGTTTTCTCAACATTTTCAGAGGGTGATACCTCTGAAGAAGAAAATAGTGAAATTAGTGAAAATAGTGAAATGGCTCCAGAGGAGCCAGATACCCCACCCGCTGAATGGTATGAGAGCTGCCATGATGGAATCGCAGATAGCGATTCCACCACAGAATATTCTCGGGTGGACTGGTACAATTTTCCTTTCGAGGAAGAAGAAGAGGAAGAGGAAATACAAGAGGAGGAAGAGGAGGAAGAGGAGGAATATGAAGAAATGCCTGAAGAAATGCCCGAGCAGGAAGAGGAAGCAGAACATAAAGAAATGCCCATTGAAATGCCCGAGGCAGACACAGGCACAGGCTATGATGCAGATGCAGAGAACATCCCCGACTCCCACGGTGAGAAAGATGACAATAAGGAAGATAGGGATGACAGTGAAGAAGATGACAGTGAGGAAGATGGGGATGCATAAATTTCCCCATAATTTTGTCCTGCAATTTTTCTAGTAGGATTTTGCCGATTTTGCCCTGTAATTTTCCCAGTAGGACTCCAACTAAATTTGCCCAGTACATTTTTGTTTTGTAATTTTTCCCAGTAGGATTTTGTTTTTGTAATTTTGTACTGCAATTTTCCCAGAAGGATTTTGTTTTGTAATTTTCCCAGTATGATTTTGAAGTATAATTTGCACATTTTTCCTTGTACTACAGTGGTTTAATTTTTAGTGGTTTAATGTTCAAGTAAGCACAATAATATATATTCACACGACTTTTTAGACTTTTAGAAGAAGTCCTTTTTAGAAATATTTACACGACTTTTAGAAATATTTACACGACTGTAATCTATTGGAAGACCACGACTGGAATATATCTGCACAGTAACGTTGTGAAGTACAACAACGTTGAAGATGAAGATGTCTGCTGCGCTCATGTTGCAACTCTCACCCTCACGACAAAGGGCATCACCTGCCCGAGCATCACCTGCCCGAGCATCACTTGCCCGAAAGAGAGTATGTTCTTTTACGTTTTTTAAATGTGCGTTTTTTCCTTGCGTTTGTATTTTGTGTGTGGGGCCAAGACCATGAATGTCTACTGGCACAAGATGGTCATTGTAGAGCTTTAAGGATCAAGTGCGCTGAGCGCACTTGATCTAGGAGGCCCTACACAGGCATGTCTTGTCTATCCATGGAGGCATCCACATTAGCAAAAGATGTCTATGTTTTTGATGGGCATGTTGAGCCCTTGGCCACTGTAGAGCTAAACATTGGCTTATGCTTTATCTGCAGAGCTAACATGGTTATTGTAGAGCTTCCTGGATCAAGTGCGCTCAGCGCACTTGATCCTGGAGGCCCTACACAGGCATGTCTTGTCTATCCATGGAGGCATCCACATTAGCAAAAGATGTCTATGTTTTTATTAAAAATAAGGGCTCAACATGCCCATCAAAAAATTTAGACCTCAACATGGCCACTGTAGAGCTAAACATTGGCTTATGCTTTATCTGCAGAGCTAACATGGTTATTGTAGAGCTTCCTGGATCAAGTGCGCTCAGCGCACTTGATCCTGGAGGCCCTACACAGGCATGTCTTGTCTATCCATGGAGGCATCCACATTAGCAAAAGATGTCTATGTTTTTATTAAAAATAAGTGCTCAACATGCCCATCAAAAAATTTAGACCTCAACATGGCCACTGTAGAGCTAAACATTGGCTTATGCTTTATCTGCAGAGCTAACATGGCTATTGTAGAGCTTCCTGGATCAAGTGCGCTCAGCGCACTTGATCCTGGAGGCCCTACACAGGCATGTCTTGTCTATCCATGGAGGCATCCACATTAGCAAAAGATGTCTATGTTTTTATTAAAAATAAGTGCTCAACATGCCCATCAAAAAATTTAGACCTCAACATGGCCACTGTAGAGCTAAACATTGGCTTATGCTTTATCTGCAGAGCTAACATGGCTATTGTAGAGCTTCCTGGATCAAGTGCGCTCAGCGCACTTGATCCTGGAGGCCCTACATAGACATGTCTTGATCCAGTAAAAAAATTTACACCTTACATAGACACCTCAACATGGCTACTTACTGTAGAGCTAAACATGGCCACTGCAAAGCTATCTGGAGGCTTCATCTGCAGAGCCATTGTAGAGCTTCAAGGATCAAGTGCGCTCAGCGCACTTGATCCTAGAGGCCTTACATAGACAGACCTACATAAACATGGACCTACATAAACATGTCAACATGGACCTACATAAACATGTCTTGATCCAGCAGAAAATTTACACCTCAATATGGCCACTGTAGAGCTAAACATGGCCACTGCAAAGCTATCTCGAGACTTGCATGTGCAGAGCCATGACTATGCCATCATAGTCATTCTAGAGCTTCCAGGATCAAGTGCGCTCAGCGCACTTGATCCTGGAGGCCCTACATAGACATGTTTTGTAGAGCTAAACATGGCCATCATAGTCATTGTAGAGCTAAACATGGCCACTACAGAGCTATCTCGAGACTTCATCTGCAGAGCCATGACTATGCCATCATAGTCATTGTAGAGAATGAGTTTTTACATTGGCCATTAAAATCCAGATTGTAATCAATAGCAGTACATTATTACAAGCAGAGAGCTAAACATAGCCACTGCAAAGCTATCTCGAGACTTGCATGTGCAGAGCCATGACTATGCCATCCTTGTCATTGTAGAGCTTCCAGGATCAAGTGCGCTCAGCGCACTTGATCCTGGAGGCCCTACATAGACATGTTTTGATCCTCAATATGGCCACTGTAGAGCTAAACATGGCCACTACAGAGCTATCTCGAGACTTCATCTGCAGAGCCATGACTATGCCATCATAGTCATTGTAGAGAAGGAGTTTTTACATTGGCCATTAAATAAAAAAATCCAGATTGTAATCAATAGCAGTACATTATTGCAAGCACAGAGAGATAGAGAGAGGGGGACTTACATGCTTGCAAACACGCAGAGGATATTTGCAGGTGATAATTGTAGAAGAGGATAGTTGTAGACGACAGCTGCAGAGAATAGAGTAGAAGATAGTTGTAGAAGACGATAGCTGCAGAGGATAGTCGTAGAAAATGGTCGTAGAAAATGCACGAGTGTACCTTTCCTTCCAGCCGTTGCAGAGGAATGAAATCCTTTTTGGGAAAAGGATTTTTCGAGCACTTTGTTATTAATGATTAGGAATTTACAGCCTTGAATAATCCGTATACTTTGTGCCAACCCGAGATTATTTTCAACCTTGAATAATCCGTATATTTTGCGCCAACCCTGCCAACCCATGATTATACAACCATAAATAATCCGTATACTTTGTGCCAACCCATGCCAACCCATGATTATACTACCTAGAATAATTCGTGTAGTTTACTTTACTTTTTGTGAGAAGAGTTATATCTTTGAAAATGGACACCAACTCCCAACGTTATGTGACTAGATCTTCTTGTTCTCAAAAAGATTGTTGTTTTGCTGGTATGGATTCCTTACTACCTCCTACTAAACGCTCCAAAAAATTACAGGCAAGAACAACCGACAGGGTGTCTCGAGGATTGTTTGATGAGGAAGTTCAGAGTCAAGGCCAAGTGTTGATGGAGAATGATAGACATGAGAATGAGAGAGACAGGGATGACAGACAAGAAGAGGATGAGAGACAGAATGATAGAGAGGATGAGAGACAAGAGGATGAGAGAGAGGATGATGATAGAGAGGAAGATAGACAGGAGGATGAGAGAGAGGATGATGACAGAGAGGATGATAGAGAGGATGATAGAGAGGAGGATGAGAGAGAGCATGATGATAGAGAGGATGATAGACAGGAGGATGAGAGAGAGGGTGATGATAGACAAGAAGATGGGAATGATAGAGAGGATGATAATGAGGAAGAAGAAGGTGGAGACACATTGACAACTGAGACAAGAAAAACAGAGAGCATCAAAGCAGAAATTTTCGGAAAGATCCTTAAAACCTCTACTCCAACTGCATTCATCGATCGAATTAGAGTTAGATTCAGCACCCCCCCCCCAAGATCCCCTTGTGTAGGCTTCTTCCAACAGAGGCCATAAGGAGACTATGCCCCAGTACTGATAAGAACCTTGGTCGAGCATTCAAGAACCTTGGTGGGTATCTTGAAAGCAAGGGGGCGTTCACGGTGTCCATGTTTGATTTGGATGGAGAGGAGACTCCTCTGACTGAAGAAACAACATTGTCATGGAGTTCAACATGGAGGGATGTGAATGGAACTTTTGAAGAGTCTCTCAGAAATATGCCAGAATGGGGACCGTTCATCCAGGGTAAAATGATACATGTACTGGATGGAAACAACCGCTATAAATCTTGGATGGATTTGATCGCTCAAGGTGAGGGTGATTTGAAATGTTTTTATCTATTTATACAATTTTATGTATGCATCTAATATAATTTTATCATCTTCTTTCCTTTTACTCAGAATTTCCAAATGACATCTCTAAGCATTGTCTGGTGGCCTGTGACTTTCTACAATTTGAGAAGGCTGACGTTGGAGAGCTGATGTTTTCTCTTTCCAGATTGAATAAGTATATGTTTTATTATTTTTCTCTTTTTTGCTCTTGGCATTGATTGCATGATGTTGCTTCAACTCTCTGCATTGGTTGTACTAGGATGCATGACTATGCCTTTGTACCAACAACTTTTGGGGATAGGCTCTTCCAAATAAGGAGAATTGGTGAGTCCGATAAGACTACCCTCCTTGCAGAGCTCGATGATGAGGACAAGGCTTGGATGGAGAATGAAATGAAAAAGTGCCCCACTCGTGGCAAAAAAAGCTGGTTTTCTGTTCCAATAAATATATTGGCATGGCTTGTGTTTAAGGTATGCAAGATATTAAAGGTATGCAAGATCTACTTAATTATGTGAAATATGTTTAATGTATGCAAGAGTAATTTTGTAATTAAATGGACTCTGTAGGACGATATGGAGATGAAAATCGAGGTCAAGGCTAAGGGCATGGATGTAGACGGAAGGGCTAAGGTGATAAGAGAGGTAGAAATTCTGTATAAGAATAGGGTGGGAAAGTTTGCCCGCATAGCAGACCCTGCCAATGGAGAATACTTTTGGCGTGCTGTTTTGTCACTTCCTTGGCATGCAGCAGGGACCCATATTGCGACAGAAGAGAAACTGAACATGATTGGGGCTGCACAAGTTAGGGATGAAGATAAGGCATTCTTAGTTCGAATGTTGGATAATTCACAAGCTAGCGTTCGAGAGATAGAGTACTTGCCTAAAGACAAAGCAAAAGCTAGAGAGTGGCTACATTCATTTGTGTTCTGGCTACAAATAAGTTCTTATGGCTCCAAGCTTCTGGAGGAGATTGAAAATTGTGATAGAATCTCCTTACCTTCCATTAATTCCTTTATAAACTATGTCGTCTTTCATCGACGAAAGTATTTCAAAAAAGCTTTCAGAGTTCATCAGGGGGATATAAAATTTAGCAATGATATGGACACACAAAAAGGGCTACGCTCTGCAACACATCGAGTTGTTTATAGGTAAAAAAAAAAACTTGGTCAATTTTATTTCTTCTCCTTATGCTTCTTATATAGCCTATTGACTTTAGTTTTCCTTTCCATTTGGAATTTAGATGGCTGCTGAAAGAGGTGGATAGTGGTGTAGTACAGGCCATACCACCTCTTGTGTTGTTATGGATTTGCGAGGATACTCCACGATATATATATGCGGATCTGCACCTTGGGAGAGTAAGTGTTTTCTGTAATCATGGTCATGATGATAAAATGTATGTATGATGATAAAACGTTTCTATTTTTGAAATGCATGGTTAGCCTCTATCAAGTGTTGAAAAGACAAGATGCCCCTGGTGGCTAGACATGGAGAGGTTTGTTGTGCCAGATGAAGAAATTCAATTACATGATCAACACTTAGCTATATTGGCTAAGATGACCATAGTGGAGGGTTCTGATGAGGTAACCATAAGTTGTCTCTGATTTTTGCACGATGATAAAGTTTTTTGATGAGGTAATTTATAACCATAAGTTGTCTTTGTGCAGAGTATACCATTGACTGCAGTACGTGGCTGCTCTACGAGCTCTCATGCCACATCTATAGCCTCTACATCTAGAATGCACCCTCTACCAGTTAACCTAGGGAGGGATATAGTGAGTCAAGCATTGGATGCAAATAGGAGACAAAGAGAAGTACATCAAACAACAAGTACTTCGGGCAATGTACATGTAGCCTCGTCTATGATCCAACCAGCACCTTTGAAAGGTGATATCATGCCGTTAACAGTAGTGTATGTTTATTGGGGTGATAAATATTTTTCTCTTACCAATCAATCTTCTTCTGTGTTTCTTCTTGCATTGTGGGAATTCGCAGGCATGGTATATGCATTCAATACCTCCATCGAGGACCTTGCAAGGGACTGTAAGAACATAGAAGGGCCATCCCCTCTATTCAAACATGTTTTGGAAGCCATGAATGTGCTTTGTAATAAAGGAAAAGTCCATGGGAAAAGGACTGACTATTGTGTGGAGATGGTGTTTGTAGACTTCCCCTCAAACCTCGTTGTTGAGGGTTGTTTGGGACACAGAGTGCCACCTTGGAATGTGGTTAGCGAAAGTCTATATGAGGCAACTTTTCAATTTGTAGACTTTTGTCTTAATGATCATGGCTTCATAACATGCCTTTATACAATGGAAGAAGGAGTGAAGATAGAGCATGAGGCAACATCTAGAGGATTTGTGGTCTTTCATCGACAAGTGGTCAAATGCACTCCACCAGTGGGAAAGAAGATGGGACAACTTGTAACAAAGGTAGCTGCACACTTCTTTTCTACAAAAATTCTTATGTCTATGTCTATTTCAACTTATAGCCTAAGGAATTCACTACTATTTGAATGGATTTCATTACAGGTTGCATGTCTTATTCTATCTGTTTCAAGTACACCAAGGCAGTATTTACGGATGTATGGAGATAAGGTGGAAGAGCAAAATCTTGGGAGTGAATTAGATCTGGAACAAGACCTCATTCAAGATATGTAAGGGATCGACTCTGGATCTGTGATTAAAAACAATGTCTATGTATTTAGGGTTTAGGTTTTTGGGTCTCTCATCTCTGTGTTTATGTAGTGTTCCTGAAGAGGATATGGTAAAACGAAAGGGAAAGCCTTGGAGAGGTGGTTGCCAAAGAGGGCAGAGGCTATGCAAGTACATAGTATCTCTCTTTTCAAAGACAGGGGATACTATTGTTGACTTGTTTGCTGGGACTGGAACTCTTGGACTTATTGCAGCGGTCATGGAACGTAATGTTATTATCTTTGAAAAGGACCATCACATATATAATAAGCTATTGGAGCCATATTCTACAAAGGTAATTCCCAAATTAATAAGACAAGGCACTGTTAATACCCCATAATCCTCTATAAATGCAATGTTCATTAATTTCTTACTTTTTTGCAGTTTGAAGAAGACTAAAGACATTTTGGATCTTAGCATTTTTTGTGAAGACAGAAGACATTTTGGATATTAGCATTTTTGGTGGATGTAGCGTGATATTTGAACTTTTTTTTAAAGACATTTAAAGACAGTTTCGATGTAGCATTTTTGGTGGATACAGAAGACATTTTATATATTAGCATTTTTGGTGGATGTAGCGTGATATTTGAACTTTTATTTAAAGACAGTTTGGATGTAGCATTTTTGGTGGATGTAGTAAGCCTGCTTTTATTTTGTGTCTTGAATACATTGTCTTGAAGGTGGTATGTCTTGAAGGTGGTATGGCATGTCATGTAGTAAGCCTGCTTTTTTTTTTGGTATGTCATGTGTCATTCTTGCTCACTTTCAATGGATACATGACAAGAAACTGCTCGCATCTCGTATTGATTTGAAAATAATTTGCAAATTGGCTCGCTGCAATGGGCTCGCTCCGTGGCCACCCTCCAAAGAGTAAGGAGCCATGTAAAAATCTCTGAGAGAGAGAGAGAGAGAGAGAGAGAGAGAGAGAGATACCCCACAACCCAATGTAACCTGCCCCAACAAAGTAAAACCACCTCTGAGCCACCGATGATGTAGGCCACGTGGTAGATGTATGTGTGAGCAGTTTAGTCAAGGTCGCGGGCACTTGTAGTAAGCCTTGGACACATAGAGAGAGAGTGTGTCAAGGACTATGAGTTTAGGGACTTGAGGCACTGGTCGCGGGCTATCAAGTAAGAGAGAAACTTGGTACAGGGTCCAGGTGTGCTAAGTTAACTTGAGGGGAGGTGTGTTAGACACTGGTCGCGGACTATCAAGTAAGAGGGAAACTTGGTATAGGGTCCAGGTGTGCTAGAGAGTATTCACTTAAGGGGAGGTGTTGAAAATACAAGTGAATAGGGTGTGTGAGGGAACAAGCCCTTGGTTAGAGGCTATAAAAGAGAATCTGTAAATGTGAAAAGGTGAGAATAATCTACTGGGAGAGAATAAAGGGTAGCATGAGAAGATTTAGGAAGTGTGGAGATATTCTGGGAGAGGTGGAGAGAATCAAGCAAAAGAGGTGGAGATATTCTGGGAGAGGTGGAGTGAATCAAGGAGAAATCAGTGGGATTTGATGCTTGGATGTAAACTCTATAAATTGAGGCATTGGCCTAAAGAGAATTTGCTGGTTATTGATTATCCATGCCTACATTAAGCTATTGGTTAATTGCTCACTAATTACGTCTTAATTATTTGCTAATCACTTTGTTAATGATGTTGATTCTAGTATTTGATCCACCATAGCTCATCACATTGCTCTAATTTCAACAGTTGATGCATTCGTTTTATTTGTTATCTTGTAGGGGGTACATAAATTTATCATGTTTGATTGACTTGGAAGTCCTTTGGGTGGGCTATCTAAGATGGCTATTGGTTGTGGGCTTGAGATTAATGAAGGATCAACTAATGCAGAGTAATTGGCTAAAACAGAGTCTTCAAGTATATAGAACTCCTCCCCCTGATGATTAGAGGTAGGCTCTAGAGGGACACGCAACCCTTGGGACACAATATTTACTATTTCTTACAATCCATAGAATGATATGGGGGCTACTTGTTCTTATAAGAACTTGGCACCCACGAGAACTCTACCATTTGGTGAAACATAGATTCTTCTTAGAAGATGGGAAAGAGATTGTGTAGCTCACTTGTTCTTGTTCTAAAAAAGTTAGTAATTGCTCCTCTTTCGTGATACCTTAGCTCGGGAGCTCGTGGGTTTTAGCTTAGAAAATGGTAGGTCCCCACACACACATGTTGAGCTCTGTCTCTCTCTCTCTCTCTCTCTCTCTCTCTCTCTCTCTCTCTCTCTCTTACACACTCCATTATGATGATGACATTTCATCCTCCATAGCTCCATGTGTGATCCATTGGATGCCAATAGTAAATAGCTCTATCAATAACCCTACTTTTATGGGACTATTAATTAACACCAGCTTGGAGTTCACAATCTTCTTTTGCATTCCTTTTGTGTCCTCTTCCATTTCCAAAGTTAAATTCCTATGGGCTTTCAAATTGACCCTAGTACCAAAGGATTTTTAAGTAGTGTTCATCTACACATATGGTTGATTTTCCACCACATGGTTGTGGGCTTGGAGACTCTTTAACGAAGTTTTGTTTAAAAGACTTTTCCTTGAGCACTCAAATTTTTCTCAGTGAGATGAGAAAATATCCTTGAGATGACAAACGTGTGTCCATATATATGTGTAAAGAAGCGTGTATGGTAGGTGGTTACTCGGGACGTTCACCGATCGAGGGGATGCAGTTCTAGATTGCTTTGCTAGAACTAGGACCCTTGCTAGAGCATGCAAGGGACTACATCAACATTGCATCAACGTGGAGTGGGATGAGGTGTGCTTTAGTTCTTGTATAAGACCTTTGCACGTTTCCGAGGATTTAGGGCAACATTATTTCAAGGGAGACATCGATGAGATTATGCTCGACGGGAGTAGCAAAGGGTGTGGGGACCTCGTCTCCACACGTTCAGCACCACCCTCCTCCACCCATCCCATTACCCACATAAGCCCAACAAGGTCTAGTGCCTTGTCATGGCTACTCGGTGTTTGATAGGAGGCCCTATACCAACCTGTTATGCCACATATGTCCCCCATGGTTCCTCTTATGATATCCTCATCATGGGCACGACGTCTCGAACTTGCAAGGTTGCTATTCCCACCTACACCATTTTGGTAGAGCTCCTTATATGTAGCCACCTTCCTTTCATCATCAGCCCCGCGGTGCCCTCTTTGATGTAATCCATCTCTTGTAATGACAATAAATCACATTATGTAGATGTAATTTTGTATACTTAAATTGGTGCTATGGCATTGTTTTTTGTTATTGTTGTAACGTTTTAGATGATAAGATGGAAAGAGATGGAGAGGGAAAGAGAGAGATTGAGTGAAAGAGAGAAAGTTTAAGTGAGAGGGAGACTGTGTTGTTGTCTTTGTATGCCATGAGTCACATGCATAGACATTTGATATTTTTATATGCTTTCAAAAGTTATTTTAATATTATATTTTTGAGACCTTATAAATAGAATAAAGATTATCATGTTCCATTACTCTTATTCAAGGGATACATCCCACCCCAACCACCCCTTATTTCTTGACATTATCATAGGTTGGGCATAAACTCTATTTTCATGGCTTCATCCACCCTCTCTAATAATACGATATTTACAAGCATCTTAATTAAATCTCTTGCATCTTTCATGCACCTCAAAGAAAAATAACCAAGATTGAATTTTCTTTTGGAGAGGCATTGACAACAATGTCTGAAGTGCAGGTGCTCTACAAGAAGCTCACAACAACAAAGAAGGTGGTGAGATCTTACAACAATAGATAAGAAAATGCTAGGGTGAAAGTGGCAAAAACCATTGGGATGTGGAGAGCCTTTGGTGTCATTGAAGAGGCAAAGAGGCTCCTCTTCGAGGAGAAGTTGCCACCTTCATTGCAAATATAGGGTAGTCAGAGTAGTCCAAGATGATAGTTGAGGTCCCACATGCTTTCATTTATTATTGGTTGTGTTTAACATCTTATAGGTGTTTGTCATAATATGTTGTAGTCTTGTAATTTTGCTTTGAAATAAAATGGAAGTTTTATCTTTCTACGGTGTCTTTGTAAAAAAGTAGCGATATTATAGTACATTGAGGGAAGATAGAGAGAGAATACCTGAGTCCCAATAGTATTACAAGGTCTTAAATTCTTTCTTGTGCTCAAATATCTCATAGATGATGGTTATAATATGCAAAAGTCTTGGAATATATTTGGAGTTTAATCTTTGTATGGTGTCTTTTTTTAAAAACATACTATGAAATCAAAGTAAAATGAGGAAGAGAGAGAGTGAAAGAGAAGATAGAGAAAGAGTAGAGGGAGAGAGAGAAAGAGTAGAGAGAGAGAAACCAATCGCCTTAAAATCAAAAAGCTCTCTCCAAAAAATGCTCACAAAAAATACACCCCTCTAACTCTAACTACTTGCGTAGATAAGTAACACGTGCTTCATTACGTACTATTGGTACAGTGATGCAAGTGCATCCCAAGCATGTTTAGCCGTATTGCATGATGGAATGTGAGGAATGATACTCCTCTTGTGAGTGATAAAGCAAGCAACGCATGAGCCTATGCATCTCTTCCATCCCACTTTATTTGTTCCTACATAGAAGGTATGCTATCATGTGGTAATGTACCATGTAAAACTAAGTCCATGTCTATAGATGTTCCTTCTACATCATGTTCATTAGAGGAACCAATACTTTTCTCAATACCAACCATAACATTCCATAGACCTTTGGCTACCAATATATGTCGCATCATATAGGACCATCCATTGACGATGGATGTGAGATCCCTCTGCCCCCTCCGCGCACCGTAGTAGTAGCTGACAGCGGAAGCAGCCCCCTCATGCGCGGGGCAGGGTTTCTCACTCGGGGCCTTGCCTACGAATGTCCGGGCGGCACGAGACTAGGCTGGTGGTCACTCCAAAAACCGAAACCGGGAAAATTTCCCATGCCCGGAAAGCGGGGACAATTCCACCTTTTTGAATTTTCTTAACGAATTTTTCTGACGAGATCAAATCTAAATTATCCTTCACCTGAATAAACCAGATAGAAGAAAACTATCACTGATATAATTTGATCATCTGAGTGATTTCAACGCTTTTTTCCTAATCAAGATCAGGCACAGCCGTTGATTCACTCAATTGAGAAATTTATCAAGGAATTAACTAACTACTCGAATCCTAACGTAATCCTAAGATTTTTCAGTTTGATTATTAAAACTCCACTGATTCCAGCCTAACCCCATCCGGCCCATGGGTTAGCCACCACCCTACTAGTGGAATCAGTAGAACCAAACAAGTACTCACCCACCCATAATTGAAATGCCTTTCTTAACTTTAGCTTTAGAAAACAGGTACGCACACACTCCTCTTAAAAACTTTAATATAAAAATGATCCATTGACAAAATAGATATGATCACAGATTTCATAATTCAAAATTTCCATTCAATCCCTTGTTTCACAAAAACAGTACCACTCTAGACTCTCCGTTGGGACCAGCTGGTTAGCAACAAAACGAGATCCAGTAACAGATTACAATAATCACTTCATCAACATACATATATATATCTTCCTCGACATACGTATGGGTATCCTAAGCACTGCGAGCCCGTGCATCGCCTGGTCAGAACCCTCCAGGATCCTCCTTAGGTGTCCTGGTACTTCACTCAGGGACCGCTTCGTCGGCCCTCGCCCATCGTACCGGAAGCACACCATTTTTCACCATACCCATGTTGGTCAAGACCTGGGCAGGTTTTTGCCGTGTGAGCTGTCCCTCGAACACTCCCCGCCAGCTGTTGCAACCGAACTTCCCTTAGACAAACATATATGCCAAATTCTCCCTCCAGCATTCTAGCGTAAGACAGTCCTTTAAGAAAACAGGGTTTCTATGCAAGTTTTCAGTTTTGATTTTGTTTGAAAACCATGAATAATCTTAAATCGGTATCCCAATACTTCTAGATCCAGGTCTGAATTCCAAACAGAATTCCTCGAATTCTGTTAACTTGATCCTCAGATCAAAATCAAAAGTCTTAACTTAGATTCGGTGGGTGTTTTGAGTGCATTTTTCCTGAACTGGGCACATCGTCATTGATTGAAACTGACGAAGGAATTAGGTCTTGGTCAATAGTCTGAATCAGAGTTTGGGTCTGGAAAGGTTCTTCCTAAACTATCTTTCTCAAAAGGTACTATTTTAATTTCTCTTTTTCTAAATTTCGTTCGACGAATATTTGCTTACAGATTTCTAAAACATGAATTTCTTATGAGGAATAAAATAATCATAATTTATCTCGATCTCCGACTTCGATAGTTTAATTGAATTTTCTTGTTACCATCTTAGTGAATATGAAACGGTAGCATTTCTTCTCACAGATTATCTACTTATTCATTTTTCCAATTTTTGCGAAAATTAAACAAAGGATTAAGAGAACCCTTATTTAAATATAATCATTCTATATGCATCTATTGATGCATAAAATCTAATTCTGATGAAAGTCACACTTTTATCATCATAAAAATCATTTATGATGAAAATCGCTCTTTTAATATGAAGAATTTCTTTTATGCATCCATTTATGCATAAAAATTTCTTTTATGCATCCATTAATATGAAGAATTTCTTTTATGCATCCATTTATGCATAAAAATCATTTATGATGAAAATCACACTTTTAATATAAAAATATCTTTTATGCATACAAATCATTTATAATAAAAATCACTCTTTTAATATAAAAGAATTTCTTTTATGCATCCATTTATGCATAAAAATCATTTATGATGAAAATCACACTTTTAATATAAAAAAATATCTTTTATGCATATGTTTATGCATACAATTCATTTATGATGAAAATCACTCTTTTAATATAAAAGAATTTCTTTCATGCATATGTTTATGCATAAAAATTATTTATGATGAAAATCACACTTTTAATTTAAAAAAATATCTTTTATGCATATGTTTATGCATAAAAATCATTTATGATGAAAATCACACTTTTAATATAAAAAAATATCTTTTATGCATATGTTTATGCATAAAAATCATTTATGATGAAAATCACACTTTTAATGTAAAAAATATCTTTTATGCACCTATTTATGCATAAAAATCATTTATGATGAAAATCACACTTTTAATGTAAAAAATATCTTTTATGCACCTGTTTATGCATAAAAATCATTTATGATAAAAATCACACTTTTAATAATAATAAAAATATCCTTTATACATATGTTTATGCATAAAAATCATTTATGATGAAAATCACACTTTTAATATAGAAAAATATCTTTTATGCATATGTTTATGCATAAAAATCATTTATGATAAAAATCACACTTTTAATATAAAAAAATATCTTTTATGCACCTATTTATGTATAAAAATCATTTATGATAAAAATCACACTTTTAATATAAAAAAATATCTTTTATGCATATGTTTATGCATAAAAATTATTTATAATAAAAATCACACTTTTAATATAAAAAAATATCTTTTATGCATATGTTTATGCATAAAAATCATTTATGATGAAAATCACACTTTTAATGTAAAAAATATCTTTTATGCATATGTTTATGCATAAAAATCATTTATGATGAAAATCATTCTTTTATGATCAAAATAAAATTTCAATAAGCTTCCTTCTATACATAGAATTTAATTCTAAAGAAAGTAACACTTTCTTTTTATAAAATATTTTTAGTAAGCATTTTTCTATACCTAGGATGAAAAATAACACTTTAAGAATACATATACGATGGGAATTACTCTTTTTGAAAAAATGTAAAACTTATTTTTCACAATTTTAGAAACATTTTGCCATTACCTCCTTTGTATGGCTGACCATTTTTCAATTTTTAACTCTTTACAATTAATTAGAAGTTCACCAAGAGTATTTAAATCATTCTAATGTAAACATTTTCTACTTTATCAAAGAGAAACATTATGAAAAACTTGATTTTATCCATTAATCATTCATCTAGGATAAGAATGGTTGGTTTTACTAAAGAAGAGAGGGGAATGCCTTTTTTCAATGAGGCATAACATCACATTCAATTTAGAGAAGACAAAAATCATAAAAAAAACCCATAAAATGAATAGAAAAGAGAAGAATCTCCAACTTACGAAGGAATTTGAGAGCTTTCCTTTGGCTTGATGGTTTGAGGGTTCTACTCTTGTTGAAACAAGAGTGGTCACCAATCTTTAGAAGAGGGAAGGTAAAAAAACCAATGTGAATTATGAGTAAATTCACAGTTTTCTGGCTCTTGGGAGAAGTAGGGTAACAGTGCAAAAACACTATTAAGCTTCAACAAAGGAGAAGGCTTCTATTTATAGAAAAAAGTGAGCTTCTAACCAAGCCAATTGATTCTAGAATTTTCTAGATCAGTTTGGTCAATTTTTGACCATTTTTGGGTCAGTTTAGTCCACTTTTTGGATCTAGTTGAAACATGAGAGAGGAGAGATAAAAATATCTCATTATTTGGGAGTTTAAAACTCTCCCACACATGTGAAATAGGCGCCTCCTTCATGAGGGAAATTCTCCCATACTGAGGTGTCAAAAATGCATCATTTTATCTAAATATCTCTCTTTTTTAATTATTAACTATGTCCTTAGTCAACTCTTCATCTTATGTGAGTATTTACTCATTTTTGGGGGATTTTCTTTTTATTCTTCTATTTATCTCCTTCCTACATTTGGATGAATCTTATTGGTCCATAGGAACCTTAATTTAAAATTTTGAAAAAATCTTGACCCCCAGGATAATGCCTCTTGAACAGATTATACTTAATTTCTAATGCACCTTCTGAAAATCTTTTTGAACTTCTGTTTCAGGGGAACTTATTTTAATAAGATGAGGTATTTTTCTATCCAAAAATATTTAAAAACTGAATTACCACTCTCTAGAAGATTTTCTCTCTCTAGGCCAAAACTGGCAGAAACAAGATCTTTTATATTTCTGAAGAGGGATTTGATTACAGGGGAAGATGCTGGACATCTTGAGAGGCTGGGGAGGAATCTTACAATGAAGACCTACAAGGTGCATGAAATAAATGTAGAGTAAAGTGAGTAGAACTTTTACTCGTAAAAAGTAAAGATTGATGACGCTGAATTGTAGCTCATAGAAAAGATCCAGTGTGGTGATTATGACACATTCACGTGTATTTGTGCACCTCTTTGTTAGAGGATTTGACAAACTACTCCAAAATTTGATGAAGAATAGTGCAAATCTAGTCCCCGCCAAAAGATGTCTGCAAAAAATTGTTAATCGCGCGAATGGCCCCCAAAATGCGCCCAAAACAAAAATCTAACCGTAAAATATTGTAAAAAGTATTGCACACTTCAAGGTCCTCTTTCTTCTCCCAATGTTAAGAATTCGTCTCATCAAGCTTCTCATAAGGTGTAGAATGCTCCTCTAAGAGGAATTTAGGTAATTTGAAGTATAATGGGAGAACCAGCATTCTCTGTAGTAGTCAAGGAAGATGCACACGATTTAGGCCATATAGAGCGATTCTAGAAGAATGCCGTGGTGATGGAGTTTGCCTTGGCGTATTAAAGAATCTCCCAAGGAGAAATGGTGACTACAAGGAGCACTCAGCTCTACAAATGAGAGCCAAAAATTGGGAAAGAAGATAAGATAAGGATAAGATGTAATTAGCGAGCTTAATAATGATGATTAGAGAATCGAGATAATGAACTAGGCCTGCAATGAGAGTAATGGAGAGCTAGCCCTGAGCTCTGATACCATGTTAACATGCATGGATCAAGCTCACCATGTCTATGGTGGAGACGATGCCTTGATGATGCTCTCGGGAGGTTCACTACATGTAAACTCTATATCACGTGCATTCAAGGCCTATTTTAAAAACCCCTTATTTGTAAATTTTTCATGAATAAAACACACCCTTTTTCTATTCAATCTGTAAATACCCCCTTTAAATGGTACCCTCATGTATGTAAAAAATGTGTAAAAAAGGAATTTAAAAAAAAAACCCTTCTATTGAACCCATGTGCTATGCATACATATTTATGAGTGGACCCCCCGAGATGATTCTATGGTGGCTCAAAGCATGAGGGGATCATGGTATAGTGAGTGTAGCGCTAATTAGTATAGATTAGATAAAATTAAAGTAAGGAGAGAAAAAGAGAGAAATACCAACACAAATCTTGAGTTGATTGCATTACATTATGGAATGCCCCTTTTATGCATAGCCATACACCCATTTGCCATAACATCACATATGGGATAAACTTGACTCATCATTCACACACCCTAGGTTTCTCATCTACTCCACACGTCCATCCATACATGTGTCCAAACATGGTTGGGACCATATTTCCAATAGGGAGGAGAGAAAATGAGAGGGAGGGAAGAAGGGTAGAAAGAGAGAAGAAGAGAGAGTGAGAGGGAGGGAGGGTCGGAGAGAGAAAGCATAGTTGTTGGGAAAAGGTTATTTATTTTTGTTGATACATTAGAACATTGGACAAAGTTTTTTTAAATTACAAAGAAAGCCCAAACTTGGAAAAGATGCTATTTATGGCTCCAAGGGCTACCGGGTGCACGTGGGGAGTGGAGCCACACATGTCTAGAAAGGGGGGGGGGAGATTGCACCCAATGAGTTTTCCTTTGTCTCCTAAGTCCTTGAATATTTTTATCTCAAAAGCTATGGCTAAGTGAATTTTTTCAAAATGTTTTTTGAGATTGATGGTTTTATGTTATACTTGGAATAAAGATCATGAAGGAACAACTTACAATACATGAATGAATTCACATAGAAAAATGTAAAAATTATGCAAGAACTAAGACAAATATGACTCTTGCACATGGATTTCACCAACTTAGTGTTTCTTTGATAATTCAATTATCATATCAAAATTTAAAAAACATTTCCATGTAGAAAAAGGAGAGAAAAAACAAACCTTCATCATAGCATGGGCAACAAGATGACTTTGAATGTAATCAATGTGGGTCATCTTAGAGAAGCTCATAGAAATGAATGAGGGATAAATGAGGCCCAAGGCTGTTGAGAGATAGCGATTGCGTTTGTGCAATGCTACATTGTATGGATGATGGATGATGGGTGAGTTGTGGACCACCTCGATTAAGAGGGGGTGTTGAGAGATATAATCGCGGTGTTGTGTGTATGTGGGAAAGCACTCTAGAAGTGCAAGATATTGTGGTGAGATGGAATGCCACATGTAATATTGTATGGTTTGTGAGTGTTGACTAAAAGAGTGGAAAAGGAGTTGCCACATGGATGATGACATGTAAAGTGGGATAAGGCTAGAGAGCCTATATCATTGTATGGTTCATTGTGATATGCAATACAAGGGAATAGTGTTGAGTGTGCAATCTCCCTTTCTCTCTAGTCATGGAGTTTTTAGTGTGGTTTAATCCACCTTAATCTTATGCTTAATCTATGTCCTTCACCATGATCAATCCCATTTCTAGAATCTTAACATGGTATCAGAGCCAAATGGGCTCTTGATCATGGTTATTTGTGTATATTTGTGAGTGTTTGTTTGATTAAGCATATTTTATGATTTAGCCTTATTATTAAGAAAAATTTTAGCACACTCATTATCATTTGGTTGCATTGAGAGAGATTTGAAGCTGCCCATAGGAGATGGAGATTTTGGAGTTGCTCATGAAGCTGAAAACCAGACATTGGAAGTGTCTTGAAGCTGTCAAAGAAGAGCTATGCAACAAGGAGGTTGCAATGAAGCTGCCATTGAAGTCTCAAGTGGAGATTTCTCATTGTGGAGATGACAAATGGTGTTGTCATCATCAAAGAAGCCGTCTACAAAGCTGAAAATATAGATTTCAGCATCATGAAGGCTATGGAGTCTTCATAAACAACAAAGAAGCTGTCAAGGAGACAATGGTCTCATGAAAGGTTGGTCTTGTGAAGTTTTGCCTCAGATTTTGGTTGATTTTGAGCATGGAAAAATGCTCAATGTATAAGGGTTGCTTGATGGGATGGAAGAATCCCAAGGTTCTTTGCTTCCAAGTAAAGAGTGGAGGAGGTGCATGCTTGTCAAGATAATGGCAAGTGAGATAGTGAACTCAATGGAGTTCACATGTGTGTGCATCAAGAAGAGGATGCACTTGTGAATGTTTGCTCAATAAAGGAGAGCAAAGAAGGGGATGGAAACCTTGGCAGTTTCCACATGTTTATGCACCTATGGTTTCATTTGAGAGACCATGTGAAGAAGCACCCTTGAAGTTTGTATGCAAGAAAAGGCATAGAGAGTGCAAGTTCATTTGGGAACTTGCAAGGCCATATTGATGGCTATGGGAGAAACCTCAATGAGAGAGGTTCAGAAGAGGCAAAGAGATTGAAACAAGAAGGAGGTGCATGTTAGAGCTCAAATTGGGGAGCTCTTGAAGGCCATTTGGATGGCTGTGTGTAAACCTCATTAGGGAGGTTTGATGGTTGAGGCAAAAGGAGATGAGCTCATGGGGAGCTCAAGGTATAGCCATGATGATGGTTGTGTAAATCTCATAGGAGATTTAACAGTTTGCTATGGCAAGAAGATGTGTGCTGCAGTTGAATGTGACTCTCAACAAGGAGAGCATGGAAGAGAAGCCTTGTGTAGCAGCAGACTGTAGAAGTGGCAATGCATGGCTTAAAATAGCAGTGCTTTGTTGACGGTTGTGCAGGCGAACAGTCAACACAAGCCTCAAACAAAGAGCGTAGTAAGTCGCCAGACAACACCCACATTACAGCCCGTGAGAGAGGCGCTGAAAGCAAAGCAACTGAAGCGCCATCCAAGTTAACAAAGGCATGGTATTGTAGAGAGGAAGCAGAGGCGCAGCAACGAGATGGGAGAGAGCCCATGCACACTGTGGAGCCGAAGGTCCCATTGAAGGTCAAAGGAGATTTTCGCACAGAATAATTCAGTAAGCAGAAGGAGACGAAGGGCAGCTAAAGCAAAAACAGCAGCGCAGTATGGAGCAAGTTGAGGGCAACAGAAGCGCTGACTCGCACAGAGGGGCGGTACCCGCCATAGCTACTGTGCAGAATCGAGAGGAAAGAGAAGAAGACCCTGTGTGTGTCAAGGAGCCTGACGATTGTAGCAGAATCATCGGCGCACAGAGGAGCCTGCAGCGATTTTAAAAAGTCTTTTTTCAAAAGCATTAAAAAATGAAAGATTCAAACTTTGTAAGGGCACATTCACATGGACTTGGTTTAGAAACTTAAAGGCACATTCACACACAACACACATTCTCGATTTAATCCGTGGTTATATGATAAGATAATATGAACCAAAGATGATGTTCACATAAGGGTCCGCCGCCCTGCTTTGGCCAAAAAGGCTTTGTAATTCTTTTTTTTGTTTCACCCAAAAATGATGATGGACAAATCGTCCACGAGCATGCGTGCTCAAAACGAAAAAAATTGTGTAATCATCCATGGTATGAGGGTAACCATGCCCGAGCTCACCTAGAAGCTCGAAATGGTTGTTGTTGTGATGTGTGCATGAGCGATGCACGTGTGAGGTGCATGCGCATGGGTTGGTTCCCACCCGAACTTCCATGTTCAAATCGGACTCAGTGGTTCCGCTGTGAGCGAGTTGGCTCAAAATGGATTAGGTGTCTAAGATGGTAGACACGGACATACATGTTTGGATGATAGACACCCCAATGTATCATTGAGGGGGAGTGTTGAGAGATAGCGATTGCGTTTGTGCAATGCTACATTGTATGGATGATGGATGATGGGTGAGTTGTGGAACACCTCGATTAAGAGGGGTGTTGAGAGATATAATCGCGGTGTTGTGTGTATGTGGGAAAGCACTCTAGAAGTGCAAGATATTGTGGTGAGATGGAATGCCACATGTAATATTGTATGGTGTGTGAGTGTTGACTAAAAGAGTGGAAAAGGAGTTGCCACATGGATGATGACATGTAAAGTGGAATAAGGCTAGAGAGCCTATATCATTGTATGGTTCATTGTGATATGCAATACAAGGGAATAGTGTTGAGTGTGCAATCTCCCTCTCTCTCTAGTCATGGAGTTTTTAGTGTGGTTTAATCCACCTTAATCTTATGCTTAATCTATGTCCTTCACCATGATCAATCCCATTTCTAGAATCTTAACAAAGGCTACATTTTTATAACCTAATAATTTTGAATAAGTAAAAAACTAGTTGATGAATAAAAACTTCTAACAATATCAAAACTATGCTTGTCCGATTATCTCTAGTCAATGTTAAATTCAGAATAAATCTATTTGAGGATGAGATTTTGTAGTGCTTACATAATTCTTTTGCGTTTTTGGTCTTATAAGACACATTAAATAATTAAAATTACATCGACCTATTGGATATGACTAGGTGAATCAAATAATATTTCTTGAACAATGAAATAATATCTTAAAAATTGTGACCTTTTTGCGCACAAAGGGAATGATTGGCCAAATCTAAATATAATTCTATTAGTGCTAAACATATTTTATATGGTGTGTAAGATATACTTATAATTAATTGCTAGTACCAATGTACTAAGCAACTATAGTTTATTGCAATCATATGAAACAAAGTTAGAATAACTTTAGGAAAAATTTGGTACAATTATTTTGAATATTAAGTAAAATGAATGAGCATGCAAATCTCCATTGATATTCTACTTTAAAAGGTCATACAAATGTTTTCAACAAAGAAAGTGACAAGGCTCTAGACACTCAATTGTTGGAAAAATTGAAACATGAGATCTCATAAGTGAGTCCCATGAGTGAAGCGACGCCATGTTTTCTTATAGAAATGCAAAAGAAAAGGAATAAAGGCAACGAAAACACTAAAGGCAAGACATTGACGGTGAACCACTATGGTGACGACTAGATATATCTAGTATCTAGACTTATATCTACATATACAAGAAAAAAGCATAGGCAGTGGTGTAGCATAAAATTCTTGGAGAGCATGGTAAGGGTTGTACCATTGGTACCATGATGCCTAATCTTATGTAATAAAGCCACACATTTATAAGTATGGATGTTGATTAGAGATGAGGAGGCAATGATAGCTTTTTTCCACCACCCACATTCTGGATAATAAGTGTTGTTTGATAGGCGTGATACAAATATTCGTCATTACAAGTGGAAACAAGATATTTCAAATTTGAACATCCTACTATCTCGTAAAATGTTTGCTTACAAATTACCAATTAATGTGTCATGATGCGCATTAGCATCTTAAACTATTTAAGAGAACTTCCCATTGAGCATTGTTAATGGAAAAATTTGTATATATAATTTACTTTGGAAATGGATGACTTTCCTACTGGTGTTCCAACTTCCTATTGGTGTTATGACACATTATAGTACCTAAGACACAACATGTGATTGAGGGACCGCACCCCTAGCATACTTGGTTTGTTGTTGTCATCCAATAAAATATTTCACATATTACTTGGGCAGAACCACAATAGAAATTCTTGTCCCGCTAAGCATACCAATGTCCAGCTACCAGTCATGTGAAGTAGTACGCTCGCCAATTTAGAATGACAAAGTTGAACCATTATACAATGAGTGTGGTTTTGGAATATGTACAAATGCTGAGGGATTGTATTGGAATAACTTGAATGGAGTCAAGTTGGAGAGAGAAAGAAATGGGGGGGTAACACATGACAAGAATAATAAACCTCTCTCTCTCTCTCTCTCTCTCTCTCTCTCTCCAACACACACACACACACACACAAATGTTTCCTGATTGAGAGAATTTGGGTTCACACCTATTCACTCAAATGGATCATGCCAATTTCTCCATGGAAAAGATTCTCTCTCTCTCTCTCTCTCTCTCTCTCTCTCTCTCTCTCTCTCTCTCTCTCTCTCTCTCTCTCTCATATTACACAAGAGACTCAGCGTTCACAAAAAACCCACTTACAACGCACCTATAAAATTTTGATCTCACTTGTAAATTTTATTTTTGTAATTTTAAAGATTGATAAAATTTTAAGCATTTTAGTGGGAAAACTTGTAAACATTGAAGAAAAACTTGTAAATTTTAAAATTGCAAGTTTTAAGATCTAAGAAGAAAAATATTCTTCGTGAACAATGATGAGACTTCTTAATTGAGAGAGGAGTGTCCAAGTCCGAATTTTAAGGAGATCACAATTTAGAAACCCGAGTATTTTTTGAGAGAGAATAATATATACTAGTTGGGAACCCGTGCTTCGCACGTTTTTTGAGGCTTCCAAAATCAAATGCTACCCGAACCTCTTCAAACCTCTTCCTTCCCTTCCTGAACCTCCAAATTCTTGCCACGTGGAAGCTTTGTGAAACTCTTTTTATAGAGATAGAGATGTAATAGTTTATGAAAAAAAGATGAATCTTTTAAAACCTCCTTAAATTAGGGTTATGTTGTTGATTTTTTTTTTTGGGGGGGGGGGGGGGGGGGGGGGGGATTCAGCGCGCGCGCGCGCTCTCTCTCTCTCTTGTCGTTTACACACCGGACGACTTATATGAAAAGACAGGCGGTTCGTATTCCAGCAGTCATGGTGGCGTTGACGTTTAAACCGTAGCCAAGCACGCGTGCGCGCGCGCTCTCGCGCTCCCTCTCTCTCCCCCCCCCCGCCCCCCCTCTCTCTCTCTCTCTCTCTCGTACATTTGGAGGAGCAGAGAAGGGAGTCGAGGGAGTCATCCTTCAGGGAGGCAAGACTATGTACATGGATGGGACACACAATCAGAAGGAAGCTTCACGTAAGATCAGCAACACAGGCCCAGTTATCACTACATTCAAGTATGGTCGTACACAGACAGTAGGACCCCGCGCACTCCCAACTCCCTCCACTCAATCTGCTGGCCAGACAGTAAGCACCCGGCCATTTTTCCATACAGACTACCTCCGTTGCCACCCTCCCTCTCTATAAATCGCCACCCACCTCTTCCCTATCCTTAATCAAACCCTTCCGCCCTCTCCTTTCCGCTCAATTTAACTCCTCAATCTCTTAACCTCGCTTTAGCTGCCTTAGACACCCTCCTTAATTACCCCTCTAAGCTACGTCCGTTTATGGCTCCCTCTATCCATTCCGATTCACTCGTTCCAACAACCCATGTTAGTCTCTTGCAAACCTCAGCTAGCCTTGCTTTGGAGAGTGAATTGAACTTGCCCACTCTAGAGGAGATCAATACTGATTCCCATCAAATTAGAGACATTATCACAATTCAGGAGGAAGTTGTTGTAGCCAACTTCGATCATGCATTAACAAGAGAGATTAATAGCTGCGCTTTGGAGAAGAGGAGGCGATTATCATCTAAATTATTGTCTCCACCTGGTGAAACACCGCTTGAAAAACAAGGAGGAGATTTCTTGGGAGGCCTTGGTTCAAATGAGGGGGTGTTTAGCAGTATTAAAGATCTGGTTGATGGTGGAATCAATTATGTACCTAAACCATATATAAGGCCTCCTGACGAGAGGCCTAGCGTGTCTCAAGTAACTCATACACTCGAAGTACCGGTTATAGATATGGAGGGCCTCTTGGACAGCTCTCAACATGATAAAATTGTAGATGCAATTGGCCATGCCTGCAAAGAATGGGGTATATTTCGAGTGAGTGAATTAGGCCATTAATTTGACCATCGTTCTATACCTTAAGAATGCACTGATTCACATTATGGTTAATCAGCTCTACTATATTTTAGTAGAATTGTGGATGCTTACCCCTGCTATTAGTACACATAAATGTCAACTATTAGCAGGGGTAAGCACCCACAATTCTACTAACTATGCATTAATTATTACTTCACCTACGCACTTGAGTGCTTTACCCTACTAGTATAAGTCGAGTTATTAACCGCAGAGATTACCCTAATCTATATTCAGCGTGTTATAATTTGCCAATCTACTATGGGTGTGATTGTTCTAGATCTTACGTTAATCTAGCGTTACCTGTACTGTTAGTGCTATCAATTACTACAGGTATACATGATTGGATTCTGCTATAATTGGTGAAATTGATCAAACAGCATTCGTAGACTACTACGAATCATTGGTATTGAATTTTTTTTTGGGTAATGTGTTGCATGAAATAATGGAATTTCAGGTGATCAACCATGGGGTTAAGGATTGCACGATTGAGAACATGATTAAAGCAGTGGAGGGTTTTTTCCATCTGCCATCAAGCGAGAGGGCCCTTTATCACTCGGAGGATGTGAACAAGCCAGTTGCTTATGTGACAAGTTTCAACCGGCAGAAAGAGAAGCTCTTGAATTGGAAGGACTCCTTGAGATTCCGTTACTCTCCAACCAATATGGAGAACTTTGAAAGCTTGCCACCCATTTGCCGGTAATAATTATTCATAGCTAGCTTAACTTAATCTCCTTTAATTTTTTTGCATTGCTATGGTAGGACAGCTCCCACACTTCAATTCATTCAAATGTCATTGATATGTGTCAACACATTTAACATTACCATAAGCTTAATTACTTTATAGCAGGCTAGTGCGCATGATGACTATAAATCACTGATCATTTAATGCGATAAGCTTGATGCATCTTATGAACTAATTACCTTATCTTCTGATGGCAAGTAATGCATGATAAAAACTAATAATTATAGATCATTTGAATATGGTACTGAAAAACAAAGTGCATGAATTAATATTGTCCGAGATGATTAATGCTTAATGTTGCGAATTGACTGTGAATTATGCTAATGCATGCTGCAGGGAGGCGGCAATGGAGTATTGCAAGGAGATGAGGGTGCTAAGGCGAAGGATTTTTGAGGGGTTATCGGAAAGTTTAGGGTTAAGGGGTGATTATTTGGAGAAGTGCATGGGGGAGAGGGTGGCGGTAATACACGTGAACATGCATTATTATCCACCGTGTCCGGAGCCCGAGCTAACTTTTGGTTTGAGCGGACACTCGGACCCCAACCTCTTCACGGTTCTCGCCACCCTCGACGACGTGCATGGCCTCCAACTCTTCAAAGATGGCGCTTGGCTTGCCCTCACCCCCCTCCCCCACTCCCTCCTTGTCAACATTGGCGACCAAATGCAGGTAAACACAATTTTGATCTTCACCTCACTTTAATGTATGTGTGTGTGTGTGTGTGTGTGTGTGTGTGTGTGTGTGAGAGAGAGAGAGAGAGAGAGAGAGAGAGAGAGAGAGAGAGAGTGTATCCATATCATTACTATCATCTCATCCTATCATATGAACATACTACATGTACCATCATTCTTAGCATTTTCACATACTACATGTACCATCATTCTTAGCATTTTCTCTTTATCTACCTCTCCACATTATTATCACCATCATGCAGCCATGCTATGATATAGATCTACCTCTATCATGCCATGCTATGATAGAGATCTACATCTATCATTCCTAAATTCTATTGGTTCATATGCTCAAAATTCAACACGTTTATTCCTCTTATAATTTGTCCATCATACATTCCTCTTATAATTTGTCCATCATACATTCCTCTTAATAACCCAAACTACCAAAGTTACAAAATGCCAATTCTGATATTATTTAGGCATCCATATGCTATAATATAATTGTATTATATATAGGTACACTCCTAAGTGCATTCATAATTGTTTGAAGTGCATTATAATGATGAAGTACATTCATAATGCAATCACAAACATGGAGTTCAAGGAATCAAGTGACATCTCTACTTTATGCTAACATTATGCTGCCATTATACTAAACACAATGGTACTCCACAACCTATAATCCTCACTATTCACAGTACAAATATAAAGTGCATCATATGCGTACAAAGGCACATGCTTATATGTACTAAAAACATACTATGTATTTACATCATGACTCTGTATGTACATGCACATGTTATCTTTATAGTGTCAAAAGTAACTTCTCTCTCTCTCTCTCTCTCTCTCTCTCTCTCTCTCTCTCTCTCTCTCTCTCTCTCTCTCTCTCTCTCTCACGCGCACACACACACACACAACACTCTCCACACAATTCTTCAATCTCATTTCAAGTGTATGGGATGTGTGGATTACCATGACATAGTTTTAATAAAATGGAAAAAGTTGGACCCTAAGATGCACAACTTATCATAATGCTCATTGTAAGCTCTTCAGTCCAAGCTCGTATATGCGTAGTAGAACTTTCAAATGACAACATAATTAACAAAAGTAGGGATGGCTACTACTACAAGCTTCAAGTAACCTAATCTATCCCATTGTAGTCCACCATAACTCTCTCTTCACTCTTCCACACCATGGCATATGTGAAATAAAAAAATATTCATTTGCAAACTTGTTCTTTTCCGAATCCACACCATAAGACACATATTTGAGATCCTTGCTTGTAAATTCAACATTAGAAAAACAAGATATACATTACATGTTGAATTTACATGATTTTGTTGTCTTCATTTTCATAGTATTTAATGTATTGACTCTAGAGCCTCTATTTATTAGAAGCAACTAAGGCAATTGAACATTCTACCCAAAAAAAAGCTCCAATACTATATAAGGTACCATGTGCATCTTTAATAACATTAGAAGGGAGAAACAAAGGTTGTACAATCTCATGGCTAGTGGCTATGCTCTTCGAAGGTGACTTTCCTACGAGGATGGCTTTACTATGTGGCTACAAGCCATGATCTTTGGAGGTAAGTAAACCTTTATGCTTATCGCAATGATAGTCAAATGTGCTTTTATGGTCAATAGCCATAAAGGAATGTGAATATTGTGGCTTTACTCCATGGCCAATGAACATGGACTTTAAATGTTCCTTTTTTCCATGGCCAATGGCCAATGTCTAGTCGTTGAATATGCCTTTCCTCCATGACCAATGGTCTAGTCTTTAGTTGTGCTTTTCATCCCTAGCCAATGGACAAGATCTAGTCTTTAGCCGTGCTTTTTTCCCATGGCCAATGGACAAGGTATGGTCTTTAGATGTGCTTTTCCTCCATGGCCAATGGACAAGGTATGGTCGTTGAGTGTGCTTTTCCTCTAGGGCCAAGGTTTGGTCTTTAAATGTGCCTTTCCTCCATGGCTATTGGCTAAGGCCTAGTCTTTTTACTCAATTTAGGGTTTTAGGAAAGATCATTTCACTTTAGGTTAACCTAAAGCCAGTTCAAAACAATCTCAAAAAGGTGCAAGAAGGAAGAACACGTCATGACCGATGGCCTTTCTTGTTAATGGCCACGATAGGAAGCTTGATGTCTTACTTGCAGCAATGAGTTTTCAACCCATGGGGAGAAGGGATGCTGAAAGACATGACCAATGAATGGCCTTCAGTGCTAATGGCCATGGTTTGATGTCTTACTTGTAATGAGTGGAGAAGGATTGATGAAAGACATGACCAATGGCATGCATTGCTGATGGCCATGGTAGGAAGTGGCAAATGAGGAAACTTATAGCATGGATTGAGATGGGGGAGAGTGTTGGGAGCTGTGAGGAGAGCTTTTGTTGTGTGAGTGGATCGATTCTTGCATGGGGACATTGCTTTTTACACGTGTGTATGTGTGTGTGTGTACTCAGATATTGACAAATGGCAAATACAAAAGTGTGGAGCACCGCGTGATCACGAATTCAGAGAGGCCGCGGATCTCCGTAGCAACTTTCTGCGGGCCTTCGGACGATACGCTTGTGGGCCCACTGCCCGAGCTGGTGGGGCCCCAAGGTGGACCTCTGTACAAGGCAACGATGTACAAGGATTACGTGTCGAATTTCTACAACAACGGGCTGGCTTCCAGCAAATCGAGCCTCGATTTTGCCAGCTTCTTTGTTGCCCCTCAACAAGAGCCCTGATTGTCGTGTCGCGTGATGATGGGACAGAGACTCCCGCATCTGAACAGCTTCCCCCGGCCTACCCAAGAAGACAAATGAAAGTTCGTGTCCACCTCAATCCGGATAAGCTCAGGCCGCACCCCATCTTTTTTAGATGCTTACAAACATCACAAGGAAAATCTTGCTTTATAGATTCACTCTTGCCACGATTCGCCACTCGCGCGCCACACACTTGGGCTTTCTCTCTCTCTCTCTCTCTCTTACTATTCATGCTAAAGTATTAGGACATGTTGCGTTCTTTTTTCCATCTACACGTAGCATCTATCCATCTTAACGAATGTGAAAATGTTGGTAACAATTGGTTGCACCTCTCTCTCTCTCTCTCTCTCTCTCTCTCTCTCTCAACCAAATGTTGGTAACATTTGGTTGCACCTTTCTCACAAGTCCCCTCTATCTCTCTCCCTCTCTCCCTCCACACCTAGGATGTAAAAACATTAGTGATATCTCGTTGCACTTTAATTCACAAGTCCAACACCTCTCTCTCTCTCTCTATATATATATATACACATCTCTGTAAAAACATTGGTGATATCTCGTTGCACTTTAATTCACAAATCCAACATCTCTCTCTCTCTCTCTCTCTCTCTCTCTCTCTCTCTCTCTTTATAAAAACATTGGTGATATCTCGTTGCACTTTAATTCACAAGTCCAACATCTCTTTGCAAAAACATTGGTGATATCTCATTGCACTTTAATTCACAAGTCCAATCTCTCTCTCTCTCTCTCTCTCTCTCTCTCTCTCTCTCTCTCTCTCTCGCTTTACATATCAACATCTCTACAAAGATATGTGATGAACTTTACAAATGTATGAGTGTCAACATGCATGTTGACTTTCTTTCTAATGAAGAGGCCCACCCACTTCGTAATCGATTGAGAACCCACAAGGCACATGTGAGCCCATGATTGTTTTTTGTCAATTCAATGCACTTTATGATCTTATGGAGCTATAATTTGGGAATTGGCTAAATCGATGCTTAGTGAGTGGTTACGCATTTGAACATCATTTTTACGACACAGTACAAATAATCTATATAAACATAATATTGTATGGCAGATGTTGAAACATTTTAAAAAAGTTTATGAGGTTACATGAAATAGGTAAGAGCACATCGCATACGTTCATGTTTTGCAAAAGTTAAAGGTTCTTTGTCTCACATAGCCTACCTCCTTGTTGGGATTCTTTTGCTACTACACAGTGTTTCCCATTAACAGTTTGTGTTCCCTTTACCTCAATTGTATGTACCTTGAGCTAGAGATTGTATGAAAGAAAGCTAACATGTTCTTACGTCATGTATATTTTAAAGAAAAATTCCTTTAAAGTTGGGTTGTATTTCGTAGAGTGAAACGTTATTAATTTTTTTGCTTACTCTTTGAAATGTACATTTTTCAATATATTGGCATATTCTATAATGTATATATTCATGCTATATTGAGGCATGTAGGGTTTGACTTCATGAATGGTTAACAACTAGGTGCTACCTAATGCGACCTCATAAAAAAAAGAGGATCCATTAGGACATTTTGGAGGTCATTTGTAGGGCCTTTTGTAGAGAGAGAAAAAGGAGCGCATCCAATAAAAAAGAAGGCAACATTACGTTAAAAAATAGGTTATTTCTTTTTCCCAAATCTAAAAATGCATTCTACTTACACTTGATAGTCACTTTTCACACCCGAATGCATTAAACACACCTACACTTTTGTAAAGAGGAAAACTTCTATTCCTATCCATATATTAAATACACGTATCTTTGCAGAGAGGAGGGAAAATTCTCTCCTTCTCAAACTTTCCCTTGGGATTAAACAATTTCTCGCGCTCTTTTCATTTCCTCTACCTTCTACACTACATTTCCCCAAGCTTCAACCTTCTACACTCCATTTCCTCTTGAAACGATGGGTAGCAAATCTCATTTTTTATCATCCCGACCCCACTAATGCCATCATAGATAATACAATTCCTAGGGCGGCAAGGAGACCAAGATCATCAGTGTTTGCCATACTTGTATCCAACTCTATCAATGCGCAAAATTAGTGGACTGAAGTGCTAATCACCAAGGGCACCTGGGTCCTTTATGAAACCAAGGAAGAGAAGAAAGACAAGCAACAAGAAGATCTTCAGGGCGTCATGGAAAGAAAGATGGAAAGAAAGAGGAAAAGACTTCGAGATAGAGGCTAGAAGGACAACCATCAAGGAGGTCCTAGTGCAGCATCATGTATATATGCATAATGAGCTTGTGCTTGAGAGTTAAGATGTGTTGAGATATCAAGCTCATCTAGTGAGGCGGTGGACACTGATGACCCGCCTAGGGGATAGGCCCCACACTTACACCACTGGCATGGTTGGTGAGATCATGGGTGATATGCGGCCAGTGGGATGACAGGCTGTGTGACAGCCATTCTAGAGACTGGCATAGTTATAGCGCCAGCTCATTTAGTTGGGTTCACACTATAGAGAACCCTAGTATGTATTTGGTTGAGTACCTTTTCATATTGTGTGTACTCTTATCTTTGTATATGGTGTGTTGAGTGTTGTGTGAAGAAGAGGAAGATTTTCAGCCTCTCACCTTGTGTGTTCTCTTTTAGGGTTTTGTGAGTGTGTGTGTGCTTGCAAGAGCTCAAGCTCTCTTCTCCCCTGCATCTTTTCATGGTATCAGAGCCTGGTTCATGCTAAGGGCTGAGCTGCAAGCAAGAGAAGCACAGGAAGCGGTACAAGGGTAAGAGCTTCAACTACTCTTCCCTATTTGTGTTGGCGACTACACCCTTGTCGGGAGCTGTACGGGAGGCATTGGCAAACGATCTCTGATTGAGGAGCTTTCTTCGCACGGGAGTAAAGCTATAGGGCAACTATACTGTCTTATTGGACTATCGGACAACAACAGTTTGTGCAGGACAAACCAGAGTGGTATTTCTGGTAAATTTGTGTGTCTGGCAAGATATCAAATGATGGCATAAACCAGATTGTTTCTGAGAATCTTGATAAGAACAACTTCCATGCTTGGAGGTTCAGGTTGACAAATTTCCTGATGGGAAAGGGTTACTAGGACTACATAGAAGGTGAGCATGAAGAGGCACCGGAGATACCGGAGATCAATCCGACTGCTACACGTTGAAAGAGTTCAAGGATTGGAACCAAGGAGCCAGAAAAGTTATGTATTGGCTCTCTATCAGTATACAGGACACCATGATTGGGCACATATAGGATGCCAAGTCCCCCAAGGAGGCGTGGGACACCTTGGTAAAACTCTATGAAATGAATACCAAGGCATGAAAGATACAGTTGAAGAATGAACTTCATACTGTGGAGAAAAAGAGTATGTCTGTGAATGACTATGCATTGAAGATCAAGGGTATTGTGGAATCCCTTGCATCTATTAGCGTTTCAATAGATGATGATGATAAGGTGGAAGTCTGTCTACGTGGTCTTGGGCCACAATACAAGGTGTTCAAGACGTCTATTTAGACTCGGAAAAACATTCTCAATTTCACAAATTTGGTGTCTATGTTGATTATAGAAGAGAAGAGCTTGGGTGAAGACCAATAGCCTTCACAAAACAAAAATAGTTTAGAGCAACAGGCCTTCTACACAAGTTCAGGAAGAGGACGAGATAGAGGAGGCCGTGGACGCAGCCAAGGAGGTGGCCGAACAGGTAATCAAAATTATGGCCAGCAGCAGCAACAACAACAGTCCCAAAATTCACAACAACAACACGCAGATGGAAGAGGCCAATTCAGAGGCAGGGGGAGTCAAAGAGGTCGTGGAAATTGGCAAAGGCAGTATAATGATACACGTGGATGCTTTTATTGTGGTAAGCCTGGACATCTGCAGGTAGATTGTTATAAGAAGCAGGCTGACATGCAAAATGGAAAATTGTAGCAAAACAACTATGCATCCTCGAGTAGAAACAATGAGGATAATGAAAAGTTGTTTGTTATGCAGCATGTCGTTAATGCCATGTCTGAAAATGTTGAAGCAGCACATAAAGATGATGTATGGTACGTTGATTCAAGTGCTTCGCAACCACATGACAAGTCATGGGGAGTGGTTCAAGGAGATGAAAAACCTTGAAAGACCAGGTTTTGTGGAAACAGGGGATGACAAAGTGAAGTACCGTGCAGATGTACTTCATGTTCCAAACATAACAAAGAATCTGGTTTCAGTTGGCCAGATGATTGAGCAAGGTTTGCAAGCTCGGTTTAATCCTGATGGTTGTTATGTTGAAGACTTTAAAGACAAGTGTAGGTTGGTTGCAAAACGCAACAAAGTGGGCAGAATGTTTACATTGAATGTAAACATGCCTGAAGTGAGTGCTACGATGTTTACAAATGGTTCAGGAATTGTTGCAGACACAGACATTTGGCATAAAAGAATTGGACATGTGAATGTGCAGAGAATGAAGTCTATGCAGACTAAAGGAATTGTGACAGGGCTGCCAAAGTTTAAAGTTAAAGGTATGCAAAAAATATGTGAAGCATGCCAATTTGGAAAGCAAACAAAGCATGTATTTCCACGTGATAGAAATGTGAGCAGAAATGCACTAGATGTTGTGCATTCAGATGTATGGGGTCCTACGAAGACCATGTCTATGGGAGGTTGCAGGTATTATGTGACATTTATTGAAGACCACACAAGGAAAGTGTGGGTATACTTCATGAAGGAGAAGGGTGAGGTGTTCACTCATTTTCAGAATTTCAAAGTTATGGTTAAAAAGCAAACAGGGAAACATGTAAAGTGCCTAAGGTCAGATGGAGGAGGAGAGTACTTCTCCAACGAGTTCTCTGAATTTTTGAAGAAGAATGGTATTCAGAGATAGTTTGCATGCAAATACACTCAGCAACAAAATGGAGTTGCTGAGTAGAAAAACAGGCACATTGCTGAGATTGCGTGAGCATTGATGGGAGAGAAGAATATGCCGCATAGCTATTGGGCTGAGGCTGTTTCTATAGCAGTTTACATCATAAACAGGACTCCAATTGCAGCCAAACATGATGTAACTCCAGAGGAGAGGTTTACTGGCAGAAAACCTGATTTGTCTCATCTGAAAGTCTTTAGATGCATTGCATATGTGCATGTGCCAGATGAGCTAAGAACTAAGCTGGGTCCAAAAGCTAAAAAATGTGTGTTTTTTGGGTATTCCCTTGAGCAAAAGGGATACAGGTGTTATAACCCTACTACACGTGAGTTGAGGGTAAGCAGGGATGTTGTTTTTGATGAGATGAGCAACTGGTATGCTGCTGAAAAAGAAGCTGTTGGGACTGATGTGAGTGGAAATGTGGTTGCACAGAATGCAAGTCAGCAATCACAGTCTTTGAGTGGACCAGGAGAGTCCTCATCTAGTGGTTCAGTTGATAGACCATGGAGTGGCAGGCTGCATCATAATACCAGTCTTGCAAATGTGATTAGTACATCACATAAAGGCAAAGAGAAAGTGATTGAGCCCCTTAGTATGCCTGACATTTCTGCAGGGCATTCTCATGTTGATGGAGAGTCTAGTGGCTTAGAGATGAGCCTTGATGAGGATCTTGGGATACCAGCTATGAGAACACCTGGTGTAAAGAAGGCTATGGAAGCCATGAATGCAAAGCTGCGAAGATCTGGGAGAGTGAAGAATCCTATACAGAGGTTTACCTATGATGGTTATGTGGCACATCACTATGCATATATGGCAAAAGTTGTACAGGTTGTAGAGCCCACACATGCATTGATGAGGCTGTTGGAAATGTGTGTTGGAGGAGAAAGCTATGGATGAGGAGATGGATGCACTATATGGAAATGAGACTTAGGATTTAGTGCAATTGCGTGAAGGCAAGAAAGCCATTGGATGCAAGTGGGTGTACAAAGTAAAACATAACAGTGATGGAAGCATAAGCAGGTACAAGGCTAGATTGGTAGCCAAAGGATATGCGCAGACATATGGCATTGATTATGAGGAAACTTTCAGCTCTGTTGCCAAGATGGCAACAGTGAGAGTTGTGATAGCAGTGGCTGCGTCAAAGCAATGGTCTTTACATCAGATGGATGTAAATAATGCATTCTCGCATGGGGATTTGCAGGAAGAGGTGTATATGTTGCAGCCACCTGGTTATGAGGATGTGAGTCACCCCGAGCATGTTTACAGGTTGAAGAAAGCCTTGTATGGCTTAAAACAAGCACCAAGAGCATGGTCTGACAAGATTTTTGAATATCTTGTTTTAAGCTTTGTATGGCTTAAAACAAGCACCAAGAGCATGGTCTGATAAGATTTATGAATATCTTGTCACTATTGGCTTTCATGTAGCCAATGCAGATTTCTCGCTGTATGTGAGACACAGTGATAGAGGGGTTATGCTTGTTGTCATCTATGTAGATGACCTGGTCATCACGGGGGACCATGATGCAAAGATCTTTGATGTAAAGATCTTTCTTAGACAGAAGTTTGAGATGAAGGATCTAGGGGAGCTCAGATATTTCTTGGGCATTGAGGTGATTAGGTCACCACATATGGTATTGGATTACTACAGAGACAGTATGGCTTGGACATGTTGTCCAAGTATGGTATGACAGGCTATAAGCCTATCTCAGTGCCATTGGATCAGAATGGCAAATCCAGGCAAGATTTTGGAGGATCCTACTATGTATAAGGTTCCTCGAAAGCCGCATTTGGATGCATTGAGATGCATACTGAGGTATGTGAGGTCTACTTTGCATTGTGGACTATTTTATGAAACTGGGATAGAGATATGTGTACATGGGTACACAAATGCTGATTGGGCTGGTAGCATCTCAGATAGAAGATCTACTAGTGGCTTCATGTTTTCTTTGGGGAGTGCTGCTGTGACTTGGAGCAGCAACAAGAAGCAGCCTACGATTGCTCTATCCAGTACAGAGGCCGAGTACAGAGGTGCTGCTATGGCAGCATGTGAGGTAGCTTGGTGGTTGAGAAAGTTACTTGCAGATTTGGAATAGACAAGTTATCATTTTTTGTGACAACATTAGCAGTATATAGTTGGCCAGGAACCCAGTTTTTCATGCTCGCACGAAGCATATAGAGGTCCACTATACCATTTTGTCAAGAGAGAAGGTTGTGGGAGGAGACGTGGACCTTGTTTATGTCAGCACACAGGATCAGGTTGTTGACATCTTCACCAAAGCATTGGGTACAGAGAAGCTCCGTAGATTCAGGGCTTCGCTTGGTGTACATGAGATGGAGTTGAGCTCGAGGGGGAGTGTTGAGATATCGAGCTCATCTAGTGAGGCGGACACTGATGACCCGCCTGGGGGATAGGCCCCACACTTACACCACTGGCATGGTTGGTGAGATCATGGGTGATATGCGGCCAATGGGATGACAGGCTGTGTGACAGCCATTCTAGAGACTGGCATAGTTATAGCGCCAGCTCATTTAGTTGGGTTTAGAGAGCCCAAGTATGTATTTGGTTGAGTACCTTTTCATATTGTGTGTACTCTTATCTTTGTATATGGTGTGTTGAGTGTTGTGTAAAGAAGAAGAAGATTTTTAGCCTCTCACCTTGTGTGTTCTCTTTTAGGGTTTTGTGAGTGTGTGTGTGCTTGCAAGAGCTGAAGCTCTCTTTTGCCCTGCATCTTTTCAAGATGACATATCTTTGCCCTCGCATAGACCAAACTGTAAGTTAATATATCGCTTGTCAATCTTCTGTTTCTCATAATGGTCTCATGAACTATGTAAACTCTCCATCTCTATGGTCGCAAATGTTTTTCCCATCCTATGAGGAGTGGGAGCCAGTTGAGTGCATCACTGGAATTATGAATGTGGTTCATGCACACATTGGTCGGCTATAGTATGAGGGTAGAAGCAACAAAAGCCTTGTAGATGCGGGTATCTTTTTCCATGATCATTTCTACCATCTGCTAAACAAGAAACACAATTGTGGCCGCTTGGAAGAGGTAACTTTGCAAGCTGAGTGGAACTACATGGATTGGCCTATCCCAGACTCCTTATAGTAAAAATGGAGTCAGCAACAAGGACCAAGCTCTTCAAGGATGTGCAATGCTCTCTACAAGGGAGCATTCCAACTTGTGTAGTGAAAATTGTGGTTTACCTACTAATTACTATGTTTGTGAAGCTTTTTAGCTTATTCCAGGTGAAGATAGCAAGAACCATGCTCGTCTACAAAGATTTGGATACATTCCTCTCAGCAACACTTCTTGATGAGGGATGGCAGAGTAAAGTTTTTGACGATATCCATTGTAACAGTGCACTGGAGATAATAGTTACAAAGTACATGATTGCAACTCAGACTTTTATCTTGTCCTTCTGGTATAGCAGGTCCCGTTACATCAATGGAGAGTTGGCGCCAATGGATCAAGAAGCCGCAAGTGCAATGGACAACAAAGTCATAGACATTGAAGTGATTGATGAAGCTTCAACACTGGTGACAATTGTTTCTATACAGGAGAAATGCAATCTACAATAGCTAAGGAAGGATACTATCGAAGAATCCTTGCAAGAAATGCCTGCACACTTTACTTTTATTCACAATGGAAGAAAGGTCCTCCTTAGAAAGGGAGCAACTAATACAATGTAAAGAATTGGGTAACACAGTCAAGATCATTCCTACTTGACTCTACCCATTTCAATGTACTCTTCTCACATAATTAATGAAGTCTATCTTGTAAATGACACTCCTACTTGACATTACCCATTTGAATGTACTCTTTTAACATAATTAATCAAGAGCCTTTTGTCTGACTTTTATTTTCAAAAAACAAGACAATGTATACTATTTTTCAGGACACATTACTTCAATGAGAATAGGATAGTTGAAAACATTACATTACAAAAATGGGTTTCTCATTACATAATCTTGTACAGAGTCTTTTGTACAATCCATCTAAATATGGAATCAATTGTTCTTCCAAATAAATATTATCTGGGTTACATTTGAATGGAAGGGGTGATATCCATGTTCCAATGGGATTATACATTGCCTTTTCAGGGGTATCATCAATTAATAATGTATTTGTGGGGTCATAGGGATGTTGGATATTCTCATATTGCTTCATATGTAATAGTACCCTAGGTTTGTTGGGATGACAAACACCTGGGTCACGATAACAATGCCTTTGGTCATATACAAAATACAATTCTGTCTCCTCGATCTTAGATTCTCTCAAAACTAGCATGACAAGAGGCCTCAAATTATGCATCATCATTGAGGACTAGATGGCCAATCTAAAGTGCTTTAGTTACAAAGTTGATGAATTGATACAGTTTGGGCCTTAGCATGACATGCATGCCCCTGACTTTGTAAGTCCCTACAACACTTGGTCCAAAGGGTTGTCTCTTGAGCAGCAATCCATTCACATCCAAGATTATAAGCCTCCTCAGCGTCTGGAACCATTATTAACATGATTCATACTTCTAATCACTATTAATATGATTGAAACTTATAATCATTATTAAGGGACAAGAAGAACTTAATAAAAACAATTGTTAAAATTGAGTTGGTTACATTACATCAGGCACATTAGCCTTGGGATCTTCATGAGGCTTGGGATCCTCATCAGCCTTGGGTTATCCATTGTTCACTTCGTCATCAGGCCTTGGCTCTGTCTCTCAGTTTGCTTTGCCTCTATCTTCTCTTCAGGCTTTAGCTCTGTCTCTTTCAGCTTGCTTTGGCTCTATCTGCTCAGAAGGCTTTGGCTCTCCCCCTTCATCCTGAAGAAGCATCTCAACGTTTGCAGCATTCGGGAAGTCCGACTAGTTGTTATCAGTAATCTCTATGGCATTCTGTAGTATTAAACGTACCATGGTCACTCTATATTGCTCCATGTAGTTGCTATCATAGTTTCGTAATGCGGTTTGGAATACACAAAATTCACAATGTCAAACTAATCTACCTAAATCAATGTCCACCCGATGATTCTTCCACTTATCTTGGACATGAAGGGATTCATGGAGAAGAGACTCTGGAGAATATATTCTGCATGGATCATCACTCTCCAACCACAGGAGTGTGAATCTCCTTACTTGGGCACTTGAGCGTGCTTGATCTCTGACTTGTACAATTCATTGTCTCCATATTGGGCACCAAGAACAACAAGAAGCCTTTTTATACACCTGCATAACAAACAAGCTTTTGCAATAAGATACAGTGCCAACTTCAAGCACTCTAAGATACAAGAGAAAGGTGCTTTGGATGTTTACTTATAGTCCTAACTTAAGATGTGATCTTGGTATTGAATTAAGGGTCCACACAATTCTCTTATCCAATTCTATACATGCAAGGCTCCAATGGTTCTTGCAAAAGCAGAAATGTCTAAAACTAAGGCATAGAGAAGTAACATACCCTGATACGTATAGAAGAATTACTAGTGTAACCTCGAGCATGTTCAAATACGTGAACCACTTTTGTATCTCTTGTTGGGAAGTGCTGTTTTTTCTTAGCAATGGTGCCAGCTGTGAGTTCAGAATAAACAGCTCAGGATTAATCCGGAGAGTTCGTCACTCCTCTCCATGTTTAGCATGATCATTTTTTGCTTAGGTAGACCTACCTAGGTGGGTGCGGGAATCTGTTCTGCATGAAAATGTGGTGCCTAAATTTTTTTACCTAGGAAAAGGGTTCTTTAATGTCTTGTTTGTTAAAGGATAGTCGGTGGACTGAGCTGTTTATCAAGGGTCCCCTCTTCTTGCGCCAAAGATTAGTGCATGTGTTTCCCTTTGATCCCCTGTTCGATGTCAACAAGAGTGATAGTCTGAGTCCTAGTATGTATTGTCATCCCTATAGCCCCTTGAAGGAGAGTGATAGTCGACCCTCTTTGGAACAAAGATTTAATTTCATGGTTAAAGAATCTTGGAAAGGGATTTAAAAAGAAGATGGTGTACCAAGGGATAATGAGGAAGAGGTCGATATGGTTTTGATGACAAAAACTGCACCGTCATGAATCAATACACTGAATTCTCTAGGTGCACGTGGAATGTAAAAGGGATAAAAGATTATAAAAAGAATGCCTCTTTTTGGGGGTTAGCTAAGATATGGGGTTACTTAGTGTTGGCTATACAAGAGCATAATCTTTTTGGGGGTTAGCTAAGATATTGGGCTACTTAGTGTTGGCTATACAAGAGCATAATCTTTTTGGTAAATTTCCTAGAAAGGATAGATTCAGAGATTGGTCAATCCTGTATGGGGGTGTAAGTATGGGTTATAGTGTGGGTGATGACGATTGTAAGGAATGATCTAAGCCCTAGCATAATAGCTAATCCTGTATGGGGGTGTAAGTATGCCTTATAGTGTGGGTGATGACAATTGTAAGGAATGATCTAAGCCCTAGCATAATAGCTAATCACCCTAATGGTAGGATTCTTGTGGTAGAGGTTTTGGTAAGGGGAGAAAGAATTTGGCTCATTAATGTGTATGGGGATCACAATCACAAAATCAGGAGTGAAATGTGGAACTGGATTGCTAATTTAAATATTCAAGTTCCTTGTATTCTCTTGGGAGATTTCAACACGGTTGAAAGGGTAGTGGATAGATGTGGTGGAAGCACTATGCTTATAGGCAAAGGAAAAAGGCAAGTAGGTCGATTTAAGAAGGGAGCTAGGTCTAATAGATGGCTGGCATCTAGGGGATTGGAGAGATAACCCGGGTCACACATATTTTAGCCTGCAATACATTTCCTCCTCCAAAATTTGTTGAGATATCGAGCTCATCTAGTGAGGTGGTGGACACTGATTACCCGCCTGGGGGATAGGCCCCACACTTACACCACTGGTATGGTTGGTGAGATCATGGGTGATATGCGGCCAGTGGGATGACAGGCTGTGTGACAGCCATTCTAGAGACTGGCATAGTTGTAGCACCAGCTCATTTAGTTGGGTTCACATTATAGAGAACCCTAGTATGTATTTGGTTGAGTACCTTTCATATTGTGTGTACTCTTATCTTTGTATATGGTGTGTTGAGTGTTGTGTGAGGAAGAAGAAGATTTTTAGCCTCTCACCTTGTGTGTTCTCTTCTTTTAGGTTTTTGTGAGTGTGTGTGTGCTTGCAAGAGCTCAAGCTCTCTTCTCCCCTACATCTTTTCATGGTATCAGAGCCTGGTTCATGCTAAGGGCTGAGCTGCAAGCAAGAGAAGCACAGGAAGCGATACGAGGGTAAGAGCTTCATCTACTCTTCCCTATTTGTGTTGGTGACTACACCCTGTGATTGACTACACCCTTGTCGGGAGCTCTACGGGAGGCATCGGCAAACGATCTCTGATTGAGGAGCTTTCTTAGTGGGAGTAAAGCTATAGGGAAACTATATTGCCCTATTGGACTTTGTTTTTCGGGCCAAAAACGCGTTTCGGGCGTGTTAGGACCTCCGTTTTCAGAAAGCAGGCGATTTTAAGCACTGCGGGCAAGTCATCAATTCTCTACAGAACTCTGTTTTAAGAACTGCAGGAAGACAGATTGGTTGTGCAGACATTGTGTGTGCTGTAAGGAGGTCAACAGTTGCCATTGGGTGTATGTATGCACATTGAGGTCACTGGTTGTGACATTTGAGTGTAGTACAGTACCGCTTTAGAAAATACAGCAGTTTGTGCAGGATAAACCAGAGTGCTGTTTCTGGTAAATTTGTGTATCTGGCAAGATGTCAAATGATGGCATAAACCAGATTATTGCTGAGAATCTTGATAAGAACAACTTCCATGCTTGGAGGTTCAGGCTGACAAATTTCCTGATGAAAAAGGGATACTGGGACTATATAGAAGGTGAGCATGAAGAGGCACCGGAGATACCGAAGATCAATCCAACTGCTGTAGATGTGAAAGAGTTCAAGGATTGGAACCAAGGAGCTAGAAAAGTTATGTATTGGCTCTCTCTATCAGTAAACAGGACACCATGATTGGGCACATACAGAATGCCAAGTCCCCAAAGGAGGCGTGGGACACCTTGGTAAAACTCTATGAAATGAATACCAAGGCACGAAAGATATAGTTAAAGAATGAACTTCATATTGTGGAGAAAAAGAGTATGTCTGTGAATGACTATGCATTGAAGATCAAGGGTATTGTGGAATCCCTTGCATCTATTGGCGTTTCAGTAGATGATGATGATAAGGTGGAAGTCTGTCTACGTGGTCTCGGGCCACAATACAAGGCGTTCAAGACGTCTATTCAGGACTCGGGAAAACATTCCCAATTTCACAGATTTGGTGTCTATGTTGATTATAGAAGAGAAGAGCTTGGGTGAAGACCAAAAGTCTTCACAAAACAAAATAGTTCAGAGCAACAGGCCTTCTACACAAGTTCAGGAAGAGGACAAGGTAGAGGAGGCCATGGACGCGGCCAAGGAGGTGGCCAAACAGGTAATCTGAATTATGGCCACAGCAGCAGCAACAACAGTCCTAGAATTCACAACAACAACAACACGCAGGTGGAAGAGGCCAATTCAGAGGCAGGGGGAGTCAAAGAGGTCGTGGAAATTGGCAAAGGCAGTATAATGATACACGTGGATGCTTTTATTGTGGTAAGCCTGGACATGTGCAGGCAGATTGTTATAAGAAGCAGGCTGACATGCAAAATGGAAAATTGCAACAAAATAACTATGCATCCTCGAGCAGAAACAATGAGGATAATGAAAGGTTGTTTGTTATGCAACATGTTGTTAATGCCATGTCTGAAAATGCTAAAGCAGCACATAAAGATGATGTATGGTACGTTGATTCAGGTGCTTCGAACCACATGACAAGTCATGGGGAGTGGTTCAAGGAGATGAAAAACCTTGAAAGACCAGGTTTTATGGAAACAGGGGATGACACTGCTCATCCAATTGCCCATGTTGGAGATGTGCCATTGTCTATGCAGGATGGCAAAGTGAAGTACCTTGCAGATGTACTTCATGTTCCGAACCAACAAAGAATCTGGTTTGAGTTAGCCAAATGATTGAGCAGGGTTTGCAGGTTCGGTTTAACCCTGATGGTTGTTATGTTGAAGACTTTAAAGACAAGTGCAGGTTGGTTGCAAAAGGCAACAAAGTGGGCAGAATGTTTACATTGAATGTAAACATGCTTGAAGTGAGTGCTGCGATGTTTGCAAATGGTTCAAGAATTGTTGCAAACACAGACATTTGGCATAAAAGAATTGGACATGTAAATGTGCAGAGAATGAAGTCTATGCAGACTAAAGGAATTGTGACAGGGCTGCCAAAGTTTAAAGTTGAAGGTATGTAGAAAATATATAAAGCATGCCAATTTGGAAAGCAAACAAAGCATGTATTTCCACATGATAGAAATGTGAGCAGAAATGCACTAGATGTTGTGCATTCATATGTATGGGGTCCTACGACGATGAAGACCATGTCTATGGGAGACTGTAGGTATTATATGTGACATTTATTGATGATGACCACACAAGGAAAGTGTGGGTATACTTCATGAAGAAGGAGAAGGGTGAGGTGTTCACTCATTTTCAGAATTTCAGAGTTATGGTTGAAAAGCAAACAGGGAAATATGTAAAGTGCCTAAGGTCAAATGGAGGGGGAGAGTACTTCTCCAATGAGTTCTCTGAATTTTTGAAGAAGAATGGTATTCGGAGACAGTTTACATGCAGATACACTCCGTAGCAAAATGGAGTTGCTGAGCGGAAAAACAGGCACATTGCTGAGATTGCGTGAGCATTGATGGGAGAGAAGAATATGCCGCATAGCTATTGGGCTGAGGCTGTTTCTATAACAGTTTACATCATGAACAGGACTCCAACTGCAGCCATACATGATGTAACTCTAGAGGAGAGGTTTACTGGCAAAAAACCTGATTTATCTCATCTGAAAGTCTTTGGATGCATTGCATATGTGCATGTGCCAGATGAGCTGAGAACTAAGCTGGATCCAAAAGCTAAAAAATGTGTGTTTATTAGGTATTCCCTTGAGCAAAAGGGATATAGGTGTTATAACCCTGCTACACGTGAGTTGAGGGTAAGCAAGGATGTTTTTGATGAGATGAGCAGCTGCTAAAAAAGAAGTTGTTAGGGCTGATGTGAGTGGAAATGTGGTTGCACAGAATGCAAGTCAGCAATCACAGTCTTTGAGTGGACCAGGAGAATCCTCATCTAGTGGTTCAGTGATAGACCATGGAGTGGCAAGCTAATGCGTCATAATACCAGTCCTGCAAATGTGATTAGTATATCACATAAAGGCAAAGAGAAAGTGGTTAAGCCCCTTAGTATGCCTGACATTTCTGCAGGGCATTCTCTTGTTGATGGAGAGTCTAGTGGCTCAGAGATGAGCCTTGATGAGGATCTTGGGATACCAGCTATGAGAACACCTAGTGTAAAGAAGGCTATGGAAGCCATGAATGCAAAGCTGCGAAGATCTAGGAGAGTGAAGAATCCTGTGTAGAGGTTTACCTATGATAGTTATGTGGCACATCACTATGCATACATGGCAAAAGTTGTACAGGTTGTAGAGCCCACATGCATTGATGAGGCTGTTGGAAATGTATGTTGGGAGAAAGCTATGGATGAGGAGATGGATGCACTATATGGAAATGAGACTTGGGATTTAGTGCAATTGCCTGAAGGCAAGAAAGTCATTGGATGCAAGTGGGTGTACAAAGTAAAACATAACAGTGATGGAAGCATAAGCAGGTACAATTCTAGATTGGTAGCCAAAGGATATGCGTAGACATATGGCATTGATTATGAGGAAACTTTCAGTCCAGTTGCCAAGATGGCAACAGTGAGAGTTGTGATAGCAGTGGCTGCGTCAAAGCAATGGTCTTTACATCAGATGGATGTAAAGAATGCATTCTTGCATGGGGATTTGCAAGAAGAGGTGTATATGTTGCAACCACCTAGTTATGAGGATGTGAGTCACCCCGAGCATGTTTGCAAGTTGAAGAAAGCCTTGTATGGCTTAAAACAAGCACCAAGAGCATGGTCTGATAAGATTTTTGAATATCTTGTCACTATTGGCTTTCATGTAGCCAATGCAGATTTCTCGCTGTATGTGAGACACAACAGTGAAGATAGAGGGGTTGTGCTTGTTGTCATCTATGTAGATGACCTGATCATTACAGGGGAATGATGCAGAGATCTTTGATGTAAAGATCTTGCTTAGACAGAAGTTTGAGATGAAGGATCTGGGGGAGCTCAGATATTTCTTGGGCATTGAGGTGATTAGGTCACCACATGATGGTATTGGATTACTGCAGAGACAGTATGGCTTGGACATGTCCAAGTATGGTATGACAGGTTGTAAGCCTATTTGAGTGCCATTGGATCAGAATGGCAAGTTGAGTGCAGATTCAAGAGAGATTTTGGAGGATCCTACTATGTATAGGCGCATAGTAGAAAGCTTGATCTACATGATGATCACCAGGCCATATTTGAGCTACATGATGATCACCAGGCCAGATTTGAGCTATGCTGTTGGGTTGGTGAGTCAGTTTATGCAGGTTCCTCAGAAGCTGCATTTGGATGCATTGAGATGCATACTGAGGTATGTGAGGTCTACTTTGCATTGTGGACTATTTTATGAAACTGGGATAGAGATATGTGTACATGGGTACACAGATGCTGATTGGGCTGGTAGTATCTCAGATAGAGGATCTACTAGTGGCTTCATGTTTTCTTTGGGAAGTGCTGCTGTGACCTGGAGCAACAAGAAGCAGCCTACGGTTGCTCTATCCAATACTACACAGAGGCCGAGTACAGAGGTGCTGCTATGGCAGCATGTGACGTAGCTTGGTTGAGAAAGCTACTTTTGCAAATTTGGGTCTATCAGTGGATAGACAAGTTGTCATTTTCTGTGACAACATCAGTAGTATACAGTTGGCTAGGAACCCAGTTTTTCATGCTCGCATGACGCATATAGATGTCCATTACCATTTTATCAGAGAGAAGGTTTTGGCAGGAGACGTTGACCTTGTTTATGTCAGCACACAGGATCAAGTTGCTGACATCTTCACCAAAGCATTGAGTACAGAGAACCTCCACAGATTTAGGGCTTCACTTGGTGTACATGAGATGGAGTTGAGCTCGAGGGGGAGTGTTGAGATATCGAGCTCATCTAGTGAGGCAGTGGTGGACACTGATGACCCTACCGCCTGGGGGATAGGCCCCACACTTACACCAGTGGCATGGTTGGTGAGATCATGGGTGATATGCAGCTAGTAGGATGACAGGCTGTGTGACAGCCATTCTAGAGACTGGCATAGTTTTAGCGCCAGCTCATTTAGTTGGGTTCACACTATAGAGAACCCTAGTATGTATTTGGTTGAGTACCTTTCATATTGTGTGTACTCTTATCTTTGTATATGGTGTGTTGAGTGTTGTGTGAAGAAGAAGAAGATTTGGTGTGTTGAGTGTTGTGTGAAGAAGAAGAAGATTTTCAACCTCTCACCTTGTGTGTTCTCTTTTAGGTTTTTGTGAGTGTGTGCAAGAGCTCAAGCTCTCTTCTCCCCTATATTTTTTCAAAATTGACAGGGTGTTTTTCAACCAGAGCAAGATTTGTGGGTTCCCCATACTTTGAGGTATCTATTGATTACATCTCTGCTTTATCTGATCATATGCCTTTGAAGTGGTGTTGGTCTGTCAATGATGGGGATGGCCTTGTTCTCTCTCAGTTTCCCATAAGGAAGCTGAGAGTCAATAATCTTCTCCTTAAGGATGTTCTATTTGTGGAATATACAAAGGAAGCTATTAGAAGGCTGAAAAGGAGAGGGGTGTCAGAGGGTGTAGGGAGGCACTTTGCTAATGAAATGCAAGGGGTTATTAGAGTTGTAACTGAGAGCAAAAGAAAGGAGGTGTGTAAGAAGAAAATGGGCAACACAACTGAAGAAGTTACAGATTAAAAGACAAATTGTTGGACTTAATGTTGAAGAAACCAACTTGTATTTCAAATGTCAATCTGGCCTAAAAGAGGAGGATGATAGATGTGCTAAAGAGGAGGAAAAATGGGCCAAATGGAAATTTTTTAGTAATAGAAGAAAACCAGAAAATAGTTTGTTTAAGCTTTCTCTAAAGGGGGGAATAATAGAGAGGTGATGGGGAATATTCTAGATGAGGATGGGAAACCTCTGAATGACTTGAAAATAATGACTAAGAAATGGGTAGATTACTTGGTTTCTACCCTTAGTCTGAAGGAGGACCGCTCCTTGAGAGAAGATTTCAGTTGAAGATAGATTGTTGGGGCTTATTAATCAAAATGTGGATCCAGACAAGGCTAGATGGTTAGAAAAAGATGTGGATTTTGAGGAATGTTAGGTTGCTCTTTTGAAATTAGGAAGGGACAAAGCCCCTGGTTGGGATGGTCTTTCTACAAAGCCCCTGGTTGGGATGGTCTTTCTACAAAATTCTTTATTGCTTTTTTATGAAGAATATTGTTGGGGAAGTATGTAGGAAAGCCTTCAATTCTGGTTGCTTGGATAAGGACTAAGGTCTTGTGAAGCTTAACAGCTCTGTTAGACAAGGTAGTCCTTTAGCTCCCCTCATGTTTGCTATAGCCACTCACCCTCTGGTGGTGTCACTAGAGAATGCTTACAGAGATGGGAGCATCTCAGGGTTGAAGTTAGGATACAGTGTGAGTAGTTGGTTATACAATGCTTTGCTGATGAGACTGTTTGCTATTTTTGAGAGCTGAGAACAATAATGTAAGATTGGCATTGGACATTGTACAAGAGCTTGCAGTAGCTTTAGGATCTAGATATAATATCCAAAAGTCTAGAATTATTAGTTTGACAAAAGACAATGACTTCAATATGCAGAGATGGGGGTGTGAGGTGGTGCATAAGGGACAAATTGTTATATTAGTAGGATTTCCTTTTGGAGTTGGTGTCACTAAAACCCAGATGATTGAGTGGGCTATTAATAGGTTTTTGGAGAAGTTGAGGAAATGGGAAGGTATTAGAGCTCCTTTTCATAACAGGATTAATATTTGTAATGCTATGTTGAATGCTTACATAAGGTTTTTATGCCTAGTGTTGGATTTTGGGAAGTGCCACACTGGAAATAGATAATAGGCACTATCAGAGATTTCTTATGGAGGAATGGCAGAGTATCCAAAAGGGTCCCATCTTGGTTGGCTTGGGATAGACCGTCAGTCCCTACTAAGGGAGATGGGGACATTTTACATATGCCCACTCACTGTCTTGCAACAAGGAGTGCCTTGTTGCTGCCTAAATGCTTGCTGCAGATTGAATCCTGGTCCATAATGGTTGGGAAACTAATTGAATTATCTGAGGTGTATGCTAAAGGTAGATGGCAGGACTTGGGTTGGAAAGATAAACTAACAATCTCTGCATTCTGCAAGATGTTATGTAAAAGATGGAAAGACTTTCTGTGCTTGATGGTTTGGGATGGGGGATGCAGAGTGACTGGAAATTCTATGCTCAACTTGGGGATCTGGTGGACATATAAATTCAACCCTCCCTTGGGTGCACTTGACATTAAGAAGATGAACAATAAAGGATTAAGGTGTTTGAATGACTGTTGGGACTGGTCTGTGGTTGGGTGGAAAGACTTGGACCACATTATTTGGGAGTTCCATCTGTCTAGTAGAGAGAGAGAGAGAGATTTGCTAACGTAGGCCATTAATCAGATTCAAAGTGGGTGGTGTTCTACTGCTATTGATGAGACGTGTTGGATTAAGGACTGATGGATGCATCATACTCCCAATCATTTGTGTGAGAAGACATTGATCCATGATTTGCATGCCTATCTCTTTCCCCGAGGTAGACGTAATGTTATTGCTTGTATCAAGACTATCGATTACACAGTCTTGGCATGAGACTCGTATTTGAGCTGATTGGGCTGCTAATCGTTGTTTTGTCAATTGCAAGGTCTCTCCTTTCTTTGCTCTAGCATCTTGGATCAATACCTCTATCGCCTACACTTTTTCTAATGTTCTCCCATTGAGCATAAGCACTTGTGCTGCAGGGGGTGGTCCGATCGTCCACAGTTGCAGCAGGTGCAACAGGAGCTGTATGGACAAGGATATCAACATGTATGCTCCCTGATTACAATGATGAGAGTATATCGGGTGTCTCTCTGGAGTTAACCTCAACTCCTTCATTATATGGCCTGTAGGTCGTAAGGTTTGGCTTAGAGGTAGCGGTTGAGGCCGGACCTCTGAGGTAGCTAGCTACGCGGCTAAAAAGACTGGTAGCTGGCTTGGCTCGTGAGACCTCGTTAGGGTTCTCATTGCTTGAGACTAGGGATCCTTCCATTGAGTCAAAATCTGACAATGTATCACTGGTCCCTAGTATAGATCCTTGTACAATGCTAAACTGTGTTCCAACCAAAGGTCATGAGCCCAATGTACGTGTTGGTACGTACCTAGTTCGATAGATGCACTATCATCTATTCCAACCTCTAATACGTGTCTAAATCATAGGTGCATGTGATTATAGGGTGCAAGAATGTCCTACAAATGCCCCGAACAAGTTTGGAAATTCTTAAAATTTCATTTTTATAAAAAAAAATCGAAACATTTTTGGATTTGAAAGATCCCTGTCCCCTCCGCGTAACGAATTTAGGGGTGCTAGCAGTAGGAGTAGCAGTTCTTGCACGGGGCAGGGTCCCTCACTTGGGGCCTCACCCCCACGCATATCCGGACAAGAGACTAATCCCTCGGCTCTTCCAAAACCGAACCCGGAAAAACTTCCCTCGCTCGGAAAGCACGGGCGATTCCTTCCGGATATTTTTACTCTAACATAGTCAAGAGCCTTAACTAACTGAACTGATCTGACCGAACCCGTAAGTATCATAGTCAGATCAAGGACAAGACTTGCACTTGGATCATAGATACCAATGCTTTTTTGCTCATTGAGAGGCACAGCCATTGATTCTTTTCCATGGAATAATTTTTATCGGGGATTTACTTCATCTATCGTACTATAACAGAATTGAGTCTCATTTTAGGGATCCATCAGTCCAGCCTAACCCCATCTAGTCCCGTGGGTTAGCCAATCGCCCAACCACTGTAGTGATGGTATCCATTTAAGAATTTGGTTAGGTTTTGTCTTGGTTACCAGGGAAAAGAGTTTCCAGGGCCCCCTAGCCGGATATTCATGCAAACTTAAAACTAGTCACACCACTTACACACCCAATATGAAATTGCCTTTCTCACAAATTCAGCTGTCTTTAAAACAATCTATTAATGAAACTATAGTATCACTGATTATAATCCTCCAAAATATCATGTTGAATCCTAATTTCTAATTTTTCCTTCATCGGTGTACCTATGGCATCATTGGCAATAGGTCATAGTCTGATTCAAGGCTCAAGTCACACTTTTGTAATAAAACAATTTCCTTTATGCATCTTTCTATGCATAGAAATCAATTTTAATGAGAATAACACTTTTGTAATAAAAAAAATTCCTTTATGCATCTTTCTATGCATAAAAATCAAAATTCAATGAGAATAACACTTTTGTAATTAAAAAAATTCCTTTATGCATCTTTCTATGCATGAAAATCAATTTTAATGAGAATAACACTTTTGTAATAAAAAAAATTCCTAAATGCATCTTTCTATGCATAAAAATCAAATTGAATGAGAATAACACTTGTAATAAAAAACTTCTTTATGCATCTTTCTATGCATAAAAATAAAATTTAATGAGAATAACACTTTTGTAATTAAAAAATTTCCTTTATGCATCTTTCTATGCATAAAAATCAAATTTAATGAGAATAACACTTTTGTAATTAAAAAAAAATTCTTTATGCATATTTCTATGCACAAAAATCAATTTTAATGAGAATAACACTTTTGTAATAAAAAAAATTCCTTTATGCATCTTTCTATGCATAAAAATCAAAATTTAATGAGAATAACATGTTTGTAATAAAAAAAATTCCTTTATGCATCTTTCTATGCATAAAAATCAAATTTAATGAGAATAACTCTTATGTAATAAAAAAATTTTCTTTATGCATCTTTCTATGCATAGAAATCAAATTTAATGAGAATAACACTTTTGTAATAAAAAAATTTCCTTTATGCATCTTTCTATGCATAGAAATCAATTTTAATGAGAATAACACTTTTGTAATTCAAAAAAATTCCTTTATGCATCTTTCTATGCATAAAAATCAAACTTTAATGAGAATAACACTTTTGTAATAAAAAAATTCTTTATGCATCTTTCTATGCATAGAAATTAGTTTTAATGAGAATAACACTTTTGTAATTAAAAAATTCCTTTATGAATCTTTCTATGCATAAAAATTAAATTTAATAATTAATATCAATGATATCCATGCATATTCATAGGTGCACATGTACATGGAGTATTAGAATATTTCTTTTTGATTTAAAAATGGTGGGAATTACTCTTTTGGAATAACATAAAAGCAAACTTTCTTTTCCACAAAATTCTGGAAAATTTTGCCATAACCTCCTTTGTATGGCTCACCATTTCTCATTTTTATCATTCTATTTTTAACTTAAATTAACCCAAATTAGATTCATAGAACTCTAATCTACACAATTTTCTAAATTCAAGAGAGTAAACAATAAGAAGAGTTTAATTAATCCCTTAGTTAATCTTTCTAGGATTAAGAAAGACTGGAATGTAAAGAAGAGAAGGGGGTGGCCTTTTCCTCAAAGGCATAGCATTTGAATTTAATTCAATCAACTGTAAAACATAAAAATCAAGAAACCATAGATTTAAAAATTATAAATAAGTAAGAAAATTAGCCTATATGAAGCTTATAAGCTCTCCTTTGGCTTGAGGGATTGAGGGTTCTACTCTTGTTTGAAGCAAGAGTGGCCACCAATTCACTTTGGAGAGGATTAGGCCAAAAACAATTGAATTATTAAGAAATTCAATCTAGATGGCTCAGGACCAGGAGTAGAGTAACAGTGCATAAACACCATTAAGCTTTTACAAAGGGGGAGGCTTCTATTTATAGGAAAAAGTGAGCCTCTAACCAAGCAAACTGATTGTAGAATTTTCCAGATCAGTTTGGTCAATTTTTAACCATTTTTGGGTCAGTTCAACTTACTTTTTGGATCTAGTTTTGAAATAGGAGAGAGGAGAGATGAAAATATCTCATTTTATTGATTAAGAATTGGGGTAATGATGAGAAAAAAGGCACCTACTTCATGAGGGGAGATCCCCACACTGAGGTGTCGAATTTCAGTTTTTTAATTGTTTTCTTTGATCCTTAGTCCACTCTTCATCTTATGTGAGCATTTACTCATTTTTGGGGGGGGTTATTCTTTTATTCTTCAATTTATCTCCTCCCTACATTTGGATTAATCTAATTGGTACATAGGAACCTTAATTGGACCATAATCTAAAAATTTCTGAAAATTTGGACCCTTAGGCTAAGGTCCTTTATACCTATTTTCAATTTATTCCAATTGCACATTGGAAAGTTCTTTTTGAATTTTCGTTTCAGGGGAAATCCTTTTAGACACTAGGAGAATTTTTATATCCAAAAATATCTCAATTTTGAATTACCTCCCTCTAGACATTTTTTCTCTCCAGGCCAAAACAGGGTAAAACGGATCTTTCTTTTATTTCAGAGAGGGGAATAATTATAAGATCAGAAGGGGAGGTTCTTACACCTACACACCTCAAAAGCTGGAGGGAGGAATCTTACACGATTGGCCGAATTATTTACCAAAACACGTCTTTTGTGTTTCTTAACCTGCACACCAGCATGCTCGCCTCTCTTCTTCTTTGAGGCCATTTATTGTTATCTCCTCATCGAGGACGATGAGCACTCTAGTGGTGAGCAACCTGTAGAGCCACCAAGGGTGCCATCTCTGGGTGTCACACAGTGACACACTGGAACATCGTCAGTGTCACATCGTAACACTATAACACAGTGGGTCAACCCCAAAGGAACCATTCAGTAGTCGCGATGCATGCATTGAAGACACCACACTAACACTCCAACGGGCATCTCCCAAAGATAGGAGATTCTACCAAAAGGCTGCCACTCCAAGGGCATCTTCCAGAGATAGGGGATGCCACTGACTCGACCTCAGGCATATATGGACCCTCGACTCATCCTGAAGGAAATTACTCATCCCTCACCCATCATCGGACATCCTTCATGCTTCATCCTTCATACCACTTTGTATCATGTGTTCTACACTCACTTGTCACTCATCAACTTGAGTTGTGTGTCATCCTCTTCACTGTGACCTCTGCTAAGTGTGCATGATATAGTGAAGGACATGTAACAGTATTCTTGGAGTAGTGCAAGTGCTCTTGTTCCTCTTGTAGCCTTGTCTCTTGGAATCTTGTCGCTTGTGTTGTGTTCCTATAGCATGGCCTTGTGGGTTAGTGTTGAAATATGCAAGTAAATGGGTGTGGCGAGAACAAACCCTTAGCTAGAGATCATAAAAGAGAGTCTGTAATTGAGTGGGTAGCAATGAAATGGTGAGAAGAATCTATTGATATGAGAGAATCCTGGGTAGCATGAGTGAATATAGGGGTGTGGAAAGATTCTAGGAAAAGGTGCCCCCAGATATAGGGAAGGTGGCACAAATCAAGGAGAAATCAGTGGGATTAGATGTTTGGCATCTTGTGGATATAAAACCTATAAATTGAGGCATTGCCTAATGAGAAATTGTTGGTTTTTGAGTATCCATGCCTACATTAAGCTATTAGGTTAATTGTGCACTAATCTCATCTTAATCACCTTCTAATTTCTTGCTAATCATGTTGATCTTTGCATTTGATCCACCATAGCTCATCACATTGCTATAAAATCAACTTGGTATCAAAGCCATAGCCTAGGATTCATCTAATTTTTAAGCATAATTACCTTACTAATCATGATTAGAAGTTAATCCCATTTTTTAGTCTTCTTTCAACTATCCTCTGCACCCCCAGCTGGTGGAGGGGCTTGATCTCCCTCCAGCCTCGACATTAGGCAAAATGCTTTAAACCACACCTAGCCATACTCCCCACGCATCGGCTCGTTGAATTGAATCAGCTAGTCAAATCGCCGCTCAGAACTGCTGATTTTTGCGATTTCGTCAGCGCCTTTTTTGGAGAAAACCCTAGATCTACACTCACACAAGGTGAATCAAGCTAATTTCTCTTAGCTCCAGGGGTTTTCAAGGGTTATCTACAAGCCTATGAACTCTGATTTCAGAAATTCTTCAAGGAGAAGTGGAATCAAGCTCTGCATCAAATCTACAGTGACTGGTAAAACAGAGATTAAGCATTCAATGTTTGGTCAAATCTTTTGTTTTTGGGCTTGATCCTCTACTAGACTAAGTGCTATTAATGACCTTGAAAGTATTTGAGCTCATTTGAACTCTAAGGCACTAGATCTGGCCTCCCCGTACACTCTATTTTTTGCACACAAAACAAGGAATTAATTTCACTAATTAGTGTTTAACTAGCACTAATCACTACATTCTGGTGTAATTGATGGTTCAAACTTATCATTAGGTATCTGATACAGATCTCTATCACTTTAGATTGCAATTTGAAGTTGGTTTGATATCCCAACCATCCAGTACAAATCAATTACCCTTGGCTTTATGCAATTTTTGGTGTATTCATGCTTGTAAATATGTTGTAATCATCATTTAACACAAAAATGGAGTTGTAAAAGGGTAGACACTGCCCTTGAGTCTTGAATTGGATTAAGAGGTAAGGCCCCTTCACATCATCATGAGCACTGCATAAGAAATAGCTAAATTTAATAGGGATCAATTCCATACATGGCAAACTATGACCATGTACTTGCTCATGAGGAAGAATCTATGGGGGCTAGTTGAGGGAAGAGATGAATGTCTAGTGGAGAATGGGGAGAATGAGTGGAAGAACAGAAATGAGAAAGAATTAGGGCTCATTGCACTTAGCTTAAATGATGAAATCATTACCACATTGCAGGGATACAACAAGCTAAAGATGGATGGGATGAACTTAACAAATTATTTGGCACTCAAGCAAAGAATCTCGGGGGGGTCACTATATGTAAATCCTCTATATCACGTGCGTTCAAGGCCTATTTAAAAAGTCCCTTATCTGTGAATTTTTTAGTGAATATAATGTATCCTTTCCTATTCAAATCTGTAATTTTTTTTTAAAATACAATAAATAAATCCCCTCTATAAATATATTTTTCTAAGTTTTAAATATTTAAAATGTCCTTCTGTTGAACCCACATGATACTTACATATTTATACGAGTGACCCCCCCCCCCCCCCCCCCCGAGCAAAGAATTCAACGATAAATCTGCTAATGCAATTCTACAAACTTGACATGAAGGAAAGTGAACCTCTAACCACACACTTGAACAAATACAAAAGCATCAAACAAAAACTTGCAGCCCCCATTAGGAAGAAAGTAGAAGATGATGAGGCACTAGCAGTGCTTCTAAAGAGTGTGGACAAGGGAGAGTATGAGAACATCGCAACCTCAAAGAATGTACCAAATTTGAAGATGCATGAGATAGAAGGAGCTCTACTAGAGCAAGAGAACAAGGTCAAAGAGAAGAAAGGATTGGAACCAACAACTGGAGAGGAGAAATAATTCTACACCCAAGGAGGCCTCGCACAAGGACGAGGACGAGGACGAGGAAGAGGCAGGGGAGGAGGAAGGACCTTCACTTTGCCACACAACTATGGGAAGCCAGGACACATGGCTAGAGACTGCTACTACAGCAAACCAAATGAAGAAGGATCAGCATCGACAAACTTCATGGAGACTCCTAAGGTAGAGGAGTCATGACATCTTTTCTGAGAGAGAAAGAGAGAGAAACCCCACAACCCAATGTAACCTGCCCCAATAGAGTAAAACCACCTCTGAGCCACCGATGATGTAGGCCATGTGGTAGATGTACATGTGAGCGCTTTAGTAAAGGTCATAGGCACTTGTATTAGCCTTGGACACATAGAGAGAGAGTGTTAAGGACTATGAGTGAGGGACTTGAGGCACTGGTCTCGCGGGCTACCAACAAGTAAGAGGGAAACTTGGTATAGGGTCGAGGTGTGCTAGAGTTATTCACTTGAGGGGAGGTGTTGAAATATTAAAGTGAATGGGTGTGTGTGGGAACAAGACCTTAGCTAGAGATCATAAAAGGGAGTCTGTAATTGAGTGGGTGGCAGTGAAATATGTTAAGAAGAATCTACTGATGAGAGAATCAAGGGTAACATGAGTGAATATAGGTGTGTGGAAAGATTCTTCTAGGAAAAGGTGCTTGCAGATGCAGGGAGGTGGCACAAATCAAGGAGAAATCAATGGGATTAGATGCTTGGCATCTTGTGGATGTAAAACCTATAAATTGAGGCATTGGCCTAATGAGAAATTGCTCGTTTTTTAGTATCCATGCCTACATTAAGCTATTAGATTAATTGTACACTAATCTCATCTTAATCACCTTCTAATTACTTGCTAATCATGTAAAATTTGCATTTGATCCACCATAGCTCATCACATTGCTACAAAATCAACTATTAGAGGATGTGGGTTGGTCCATGGTATAGCCAGGTGATACTACAAAAGAAGGATCCGCTAGGCTCATAGGAGGTATTACCATTTCGCTCATTGTGGGCATCCTTGGTTTGGACGTCCCAACTTGAGCCATGGGTCTTTTGATCCTTTTATGTTCAATGACCCTATATATACAATCGCAGATACCCTGCAATCGTTCCTCCTATGTTGTGGCCCAGGATATGGATTGGACAATCCCTTCCCAACAACTAACACCATATGCTTGGCCTGTGGCAAATCCACAAGAGTCTCTATGGATGCTTCATACTCCCAATCATTTGTGAGAAGACATTGATCCCATGCATAGCTCTTTCCCTGAGGTAGACATAATGTTATTGCTTATATCGAGACTATCAGCGGGCTCTACTAATGCAGTCCTTGCATGAGACTCGTATTGGGCTGATTGGGTTGCTAATCGTTATTGTGCCAATTGCAAAGTCTCTCCTTTCTTTTCTCTAGCATCTTGGATCAATGCCTCTACCGCCTACACTTTTTCTAATGTCCTCCCATCGGGCATAAGCACTTGTGCAGGGGGTGGTCCGATGGTCATAGTTCAGCAGGAGCAACAGGAGCTGTATGGATAAGGATATCAACATGTACGCTCCCTGCTTATAACGATGAGAGTATATAGGGTGTCTCTCTGGAGTTAACCTCAACTCCTTCATCATATGGCCTGTAGGTCGTAAGGTTTGGCTCAAAGGTAGCAGTTAAGGTCGGACCTCTGGAGGTAGCTAGCTACGTGCCCAAAAAGACTGGTAGCTAGCTTGGCTCGTGAGATCTAGTTAGGGTTCTCACTTCTTGGGACTGTGGATCCTTCCATTAAGTCAAAATCTGACAATGTATCACAGGTCCCTAGTATAGGTCCTTGTACAATACTAAACTGGGTTTCGACCAAAGTCCTTGAGCCCAATGCAGCGCTAGTTACATAACTAGTTTGATAGATGCACTATTGTCTATTTCGGCCTCTAATACATGCCCAAATCATAGGTGCATGCGATTATAGGGTGCAAGAATGTCCTACAGATACCCCGAACAAGTTTGGAAATTTTTAAAAATTTTCATTTTTATAAAAAAACATTTTTGGATTGGCCAAATTTTTTACCAAAACACGTATATTGTGTTTCTTAACTCGCCTAGCACTAGAAATAGTGTATTTTTTTTGGGTGTCAACACAAGCACTGCAGGCGCTGGCTCCCATAGTTAAATAGTTAAGGAAACTCAACTATGTAAAATTGTAAATTTTTTAAGTGACACAAGTTGTGTCAATTTGATCAAAACAGCCTAAAACATATATTAGGCATGTTTGTGGTGCGAGCACTTTCTGAAAAGTTTCTATACTCGACCTTGCAAGACCTTTTACCTTTCCCCTTTTACCTTTTCACTTTTACTTTGATTTTTTCTCCCTTCACCTTTTACCTTTTATCTTTTCACTTTTTATTTTTTGTTTTTTACTTTTTACTTTTTTTGTTTAATGTTTACGATTTCACTTTTTGGTTTTACTTTTAGGTTTCACCAAAAAGGGGGGTTTTCCTAAATTTTTTGACTTGGGACCTACACGCATTAAATGCGTCCAGCCACACAAAATAAACTTTTATAAATTTTTGGCTAGTGGCCTAAAAGCTTGCACACATTAAATGCGACCAACCAATCAAGATACCCCAAATTAGGGAGAGGATTAAGTGTAATTAACTCGCATTAATTATACTAATGCAAAAATGCAGAAAGCACAAAAAATTTTGTGTTTGCCAACCCCCTAATTTCTGCTATTATCCCAAATTCTCTGCATAAGGAGTAAAAATTGGGATCACCCCTATGTTAGAAAACCGATTCTATGGTCTGTTTTACCCAATTCTTTCAATTTGATACTCAAATGACAGTTTTTAGATTTCAAAGTTGAAAAAACATGCAAAAACCAAAAAATGCAGAAATCAAAACTTGACATGCAATTGAAATGCAATTGCATGTCATGCAAAAACCAAAAAATGCAGAAATCAAAACTTGACATGCAATTGAAATGTGGGAGAAGAATTAATGTAAATGCACTAATTGTTGTAGTCATGGGAAATGAAAAACAAGAAGAAATTGAAAAACATGTAGAAATTCAATAATATTCATTTCTACCCTTCTTGTAAAAGCAAAAATAAGAATTAAAATAAAATTCTTGCATACACACACGCATTCAAAATGCATTAGGGATATGCAGTAGGGCTATTCCCCAGCAGCAGCGCCATTTATGGAAAGAGCTTGCACCATAGAAAGAGTGCATGGACTAGCCAATGTCATGGGGCTTTGTCTCACCAGACTCGGGAGCATGAAACAACTCAAACCGAGAGGTTAATGTATCATAACCTAGCCTACAATTGCATAAACAAGATATGTCACTCACCTCGTTGATTGCGTGTGCTCAGATTCTCATAGGAGACCTTGTTGCCATGCAGCCACACTCCAAGCTCCGCTCCAACACCGTCACCGCACTCCAATGGAAGCTCAATTCTCCTCTCTCACTAAATCACACACTCACTCTCTCACACACATGCAAGCAAGCACACAAGCGTACCTCCAGCAAAGAAGAAGAAATGCTTCTAGTCCCACCCCTCTATCTCCCCTCTCACTAAATCACACACATGCAAGCAAGCACACGAGTACCTCCACCGAAGAAGAAGAAATTCTTCTAGCCCCACCCCTCTATCTCCCCTCTCTCACCCCCTCAACCACTCGCCCATCCTCACGACTCGCTTCCTCCCACCCCTCTCTCACAACTCGGCCCAAACCCCCTTTCTCGACCCCAACCCCTATCACACCATGGCCACCACCACTCCCTTTCTCCATGACTCTCACCAACTCATCCACCCTTTCCTCCTATCGAACGACTCTTTCTGGGTTTTTTTTGTGTCTTCGAGACCTTAATGTTGTAGGCTTCAGTCAAAGCAAGCCAAGCGACAGCTCCTAGGATAGGTTGAGGCCTTTAGCATTAGCAAAGGGTTTTTGCCATGTTTCCTTCAAAACCCTACCTTCAACACCATCTACAATGGCAATGTTGCCAACCCCAGCTTTGGTGCCATCATCTGTGGATATATCTTTCAAAACCCCCGCAATCTGTTATGCTAATCTTCTGCTCCACTTGGAATTCCGTCGTCGTCTGCTATGCCTTTGACTGCATGTGGAGGGGGACTGTTTTTCTTCGGGCTCTCCTTTTTGTCTCTCTTTTGTGCTGCATGCCGCCCATCAACTGCCCCACGACTGTCTGGCCAACTGAGGTTCTACTTAATGCACATGGCTGCAGATAGAGCACTTCATTTAGTCATCTCTGTGATTCTTTTACTAGCTAACTAAGCTTGTAATTCGCCATCTCTGTGATTCTTTTACTAGCTAACTAAGCTTGTAATTCGCATTCTTTTGATGATAAAATTCTATACCTTTGTGTGGTGAGAGAGTGGAACCACATGCGAGGCGAGTGGTGGTCCTGGGGATTGGTGTGAAGTGTCCTGGGGATTAATCTCGAGTTAGTCACTCTTCTCCATGTGTAGCGTGATTGTCTTTTGCCCAGGTAGACCGTCGTCCAAGGTCAAGCTAGGTAGGTAGCGTGATCATTTTTTGCCCGAGTAGACTGCCATCCAAGGTCCAAGCTAGGTAGGAGGTTGCAAGAATCTGTTCTACATGAAAATGTGGTGTCTAAAATTTTTTACCTAGGAAAAGGGTTCTTTAATGTCTTGTTTGTTAAAGGACAGTCGGTGACTGAGCTGTTTACCAAGGGTCCCCTCTTCTTGCACCAAAGATTAGTGCATGTGTTTCCCTTTGAACCCCTATTCGATATCAACAAGAGTGATAGTCTGAGTCCTAGTATGTATTCTAATCCCTATAACCCCTTGAAGGAGACTGAGTCACCCCTCTTTGGAACAAAGATTTGATTTCATGGTTGAAGAAGCTTGGAAAGGGATTTAGAAAGAAGATGTTGTACAAGGGATGAGGAAGAGGTCGATATGGTTTCGAAAACTACACCGTCATGAATAAATACACTGAATTCTCTAGGTGCACGTGGAATGTAAAAGGGATAAAAGATTAAAAAAAGAATGCCTCTTTTTGGGGGTTGCCTAAGCTATGGGGTTACTTACTTTTGGCTATACAGCAGTATAATCTTTTTGGGAAATTTCCTAGAAAGGATAGATTCAGAGATTGGTCAATCTTGTATGGGGGTGTAAGTATGGGTCAATCCTGTATGGGGATGTAAGTATGGGTTATAGTGTGGGTGATGACGATTGTAAGGAATGATCTAAGCCCTAGCATAATAGCTAATCACCCTGATGGTAGGATTCTTGTGGTAGAGGTTTTGGTAGGGGGAGAAATAATTTGGCTCATTAATGTGTATGGGGCTCACAATCATAATCATAAAACCAAGAGAGAGATGTGGAATTGGATTGTTAATTTAAATAATCAGGTTCCTTTGATCCTCTTGAGAGATTTCAACATGGTTGAAAGGGTAGTGGATAGATGTGGTGGAAGCACTATGCTTATAGCATTGTGGATAGATGTGGGTGTATTTAAGAAGGGAGCTAGGTCTGATAGATAGCTGGCATCTAGGGGATTGGAGAGATAACCCGGGTCAAACATATTTTAGCCTGCAATACATTTCCTCCTCCTCCAAAATTCACAGGAGGGTGTTTTTCAGCTAACAAGCTTCGTGGGTTCCCCATACTCTGAGGGTATCTATTGATTACATCTCTGCTTTATCTTATCATAAGTGGAGAAGTTACAGAGATTAAAAGACAAACTGTTGGACTTAATGTTGAAGAAACCAACTTGTATTTCAAATGTCAATCTGGCCTAAAAGAGGAGGATGATAGATGTGCTAGAGAGGAGGAAAAATGGGCCAAATGGAAATTTTTCAATAATAGAAGGAAACCAGAAAGTAGTTTGTTTAAACTTTATAAATTAGAAAGAGATGTGGATGTTGAGGAATGTTGGGTTGCTCTTTTGAAATTAGGAAGGAACAAAGCCCCTGGTTGGGATGGTCTTTCTACAAAATTCTTTATTTCTTTTTGGCCTTCTTTGAAGGATATTGTTGGGAAAGTATGTAGGAAAGCCTTCAATTCTAGTTGCTTGGATAAGGACTAAGGTCATGTGAAGCTCATTCCAAAACATGCTGCTTCTAACAAATTTGGTCATTGGAGACCCATTACTCTGTTGATTGTGATGTATAAGATATTAGCCAAGGTGATTGCCCTCAAAATTACTCCAGTTTTACAAGAAGTTGTGTCTAAGAAGCAACATGGGTTCATAAAGGGTAGATCAATATATGACATCTTTGCAACTTTGTTAGGAAGAGATGTGGCTCTTAAAACTCAACAGAAATACATTATGCTACAACTTAATCTAGAAATGGCTTATGATAGGGTTCACTGGTCTTTTGTAGCAAGAATTATGGAGAGGCTTGGATTTGGCACTAAAATGGCAACTTGTATATACACTTTGTCTTGGCGAGGGTACTCCAAGGTGTTACTAAATGGGAGAATAGTGTGGGGGGGGTTTGAGATTAACATGTCTGTTAGACAAGGTTGTCCTTTAGCTCCCCTCTTGTTGTCACTGGAGAATGCTTACAGAGATGGGAGCATCTCAGGGTTGAAGTTAAGATAGAGTGAGTAGCTGGTTATTGCTGATGACTCTTTGCTATTTTTGAGAGTTGAGAACAACAATGTAAGATTGGCCTCGGACATTGTACAAGAGTTTGTAGTAGCTTTAGGATCCAGATGTAATATCCAAAAATCCAGAATTATTAGTTTGACAAAAGAAAATGACTTTAATATGCAGAGATGGGGGTGTGAGGTGGTGCATAAGGGACAAATTGTTAGATTACTACGAATTCCTTTTGGAGTTAGTGTCACTAACAAACAGATGGTTGAGTGGGCTATTCATACGTTTTTGGAGAAGTTGAGGAAATGGGAAGGTATTAGAGTTCCTTTTTATAATAACAGGATTGATATTTGTAATGCTATGCTGAATGCTTACATAATGTTTTTATGCCCAGTGTTGGATTTTGGGAAGCGCCACCGGAAAAAGATAATAGGCACTATCACAGATGTATTATGGAGGAATCGCGGAGTATCCAAAAGGGTCCCAGCTTGGTTGGCTAGGGACAACAAACTGTCAGTCCCTAACAGAGATGGGGGCAATACCATTTTACATATGCCCACTCACTGTCTTGCAAGGAGTGCCTTGTTGCTGCGTAAATGCTTGCTGTGCAGATTGAATCATCCTGGTCCATAATGGTTAGGGAACTAGTTGAATTATCTGAGGTGTATGCTAAAGGTAGATGGCTGGAGTTGGGTTGGAAAGATAAACTAACAATCTCTGCATTCTACAAGATGTTATGTAAAAGATGGAAAGACTTTCTGTGCTTGATGGTTTGGGATGGGGGATGCAGAGTGACTAGAAATTCTATGCTCAGCTTGGGGATCTGGTGGACACATAAATTCAACCCTCCCTTTAGTGCACTTGACATTACCTTTGCTAAGAAGATGAGCGATAAAGGACTAAGGTGTCTTAATGACTATTAGGATTGGTCTGTGTGGTTGGGTGGAAAGACTTGGACCACATTATTTGGGAGTTCCATCTGTCTAGTAGAGAGAGAGAGATTTGCTTACACAGGCCATTAATCAGATTCGGAGTGGGTGGTGTTCTACAACTGTTGATGAGACGTGTTGGATTAAGGACTGGTCTTGGTTCAATGGTGTTAAGCTAGTAAATGGTAAAGCCAAAGACCTTTATGCTATAATGAGATGTGATGAAGGAAATGTAGACTATTGCAATAAGATCTGGAGGGTGAGATGAAGTTCTGATGTTTGGAAGAAGAGATGGGGGATGCTGTGGGAGATTCAGATCCCTAGGAGATTTCAAGTGTTTCTATGGAGGATTGGCATGTGGACCCTTCCTATTGGCTCCAAACTGCTTCAAAAACATATCTCTAGTGGATGTTGCCCCAGGTGCAAGTCCGCTTTAGAGGATGGCAAACATGCTTTTTGGGAGTGTCGAGCCATCAGAGGTGTATGGCGGCCAAGATTGCTAAATGGGTTAAGCAATGTCTGGGAATTCAAGCTTTCTGGGGGGGACTGAATTCTTGGGAAATGGTCCTTCAATGATGATGAAAATGAAAGGTCACTGTTTAACTTAATAAGAGCTTGTTATTTGTGAGAAGTTTGGAGCACTAGTAATTCTATTGTGTTTCAAAAGGTCTCCTTTGTTAGCATTGATGTGATAGATGTAATGCATAAATGTGTTTGCATGTGCTGGTCTATTTGTAATTTGAATAAGCTAAGAGGAGATGGGCCCACAATCAAGGGCCATACAAATGGGACCAAAAGGACACCATAAATGGGTAGAAACTAGGGATGAATGTGCTAACACCCCCAGATGTTGAACATAACTCTCCGAGGAAGCCGAAGAAGTTGTCCTCTGTCAAAGACAAAAGAAAGCAGCAAACAACTGGTATACCAAGAAAGCTCCACAAGCAATCTCCACAGCAACACACCTACAAAAGTAGCAGAACAAGCTGCCAGGTACACTGTTCTTCTAGAAGATATCAACCATGAAGGTTGCATCGTGCTGGTCCAAATATCAGTGCCAAAACCAAATATAAACACAGTGTCACAGGAATCCCTAGAAGCCTATAGCTCCAAGAAGATAATACCCTCAAAAGAAATAGAGTCCAACTGTGTAGTACCAAGAGTAGCCAAATGCTGTATAATAGCACCCTCCTCAAGGTCGGCATCGCCAAATGTAAGAACTCAACTACCCCCTCTAAAAACTGATGTCGGGACTCCACACGCCCAAATCCCAATCCTTCAATCCCTGAAAGTACCATTGTGCCCCGGTCACGAACACACCTGACCACAATCCAAAATCCTCACATAGAGTAAGGGAAGTAGGAACATCCACAGTAGTGGTAACTAAAGTAGTAGTAGCCTCCTCAATAGCATCACATAGCGTAGAAGCAGGCTCCTCCATAGAAGGCAAAGGGACCAGCAACACATCTTGGTCACACTGGTTGACGAAGAAAGAATCGGAGACGAAGCAATAGGAGAAAAATCCCCCTCAGAAGTTGTGAGCAAAGATAGCCCACTGTCTTCCTCAAAAACATTACCAGAGATATCATCCTGGCAAGGAGAAGTATGCACAAAAATTGAAGGCAGGGCAATAGGAGAAACAAACTCCTTAGATGCAATGAGCAAAACTGAAGGCAGGACAATAGGAGAAACAAACTCCTTAGATGCAATGAGCAAAACTGGCCCACTATCCTTCACTGCTGCAAGAACATCTCCAAAAGAAGTATCCATAAGATCACTGGCTGCAGAGCACCTAGAAGCAGAAAGCATCTGCTGATCATTAGCATCACCATAGAGGTCACAAAGCAATTGCCACACATAGAAGGTAGAAGCATCATTAGGAGCATAGATGAAGTGTCGAAGAACCGAATCCTGACAATTCAGGAGGAGAAAGCCATAGATCTATCCGTCAATCTTCCTCCACCGACACACATCCTCTGTAGAGGCAAGGTCTAGCAAGCAACAATTCTTGTACGAGAGAAACTCCATCAAACCATACTCCCTAAGAATAGAAGTAACGTGCAACTTCCATGACTAAAAGTTACCACCATCCAACTTGTCTGCCTCATTCAAGGAAACAACGAGAGAGTGGTACGAGAGCTAAATCTAAAGTTGTCATCATTGATCCAATCAAGAGAACCAACCCTCAAAAGATAAAATCTGTCCAAATCAAAAAACGCTGATATAGGGTCTTTCCTCCCACCAAAACACAACCCTAAGAGGCTAGACAGTACCTGAGAATATGCTGTAAGAGGGTGCAAGAGGGAAAGCCAACAACAAGGACAATAGCTTGGACTCTCCTCAAGAAAAATGCACAAACTCTGAAGTAGAAGTGTCCTCCATAGGTACCAAGAATGCCACCAAAGCCTGCAACACCAAAGACCCCCTCTGCAAAGGAGCAAACCCACGGGAGAGAAAAAATGTAGCAAAGGACGCTACTGTCCTGAAGAAAACAGGCCGCCTATGTCCCAAACTCCACGTGGAAGAGAAGAAAACTGGTCAAACAGTACCAGAAGGTTGTGGTGATGAAGCCAAACTGAAGGGTGCAGCAACCAGCAGGTTCAGTCTAGAAAACGCAGCAAAGGAAGCTGCAAATCTTAGAGAAAAAACATAGAGGCAAAGTGACAAGGTTCAGTCCAAAAAACGCAGCATGAAAGAGCTGCAGATCTGAAGGAAAACGCAGAGAAGGAGGTGCTGAAAACAGTGCTCAATCTGGGGCAGCAAAGAGGTTGCTAAATCGGGAGTGATGATACCATGGAAGAGTGCACAGAGCTGAAGCAGAGTGGCACTAGAATGTGATGAACAGAGAGTGCAAGAGAGAGAGAGAGATATGGAGAAAACTATGCCGAATATACTGAAGCAAAATAGTCCCAAGCAAGAGACACTACAAGTCTCATAAGTGAGGGAGCAAAATATGTACAAGACTGAATGAATGATAAGAGGCCAGTCCCACCTATTTATAGGTGAGGAGGGTTGGCCGACTAGAGCTCAATAAGCTAGCCGGCTTGAGTAGAGGAGCTGGTCGACTTGAGCAGAGGAGCTGGCCGACTTATAAAATACCAAAAGGGCTGGGAAAAATCCCAGAAAAATATGTAAAATAGGGGTGGCCAACCCACAATTAAGGGCCATACAAATGGGACCAAAAGGACACCAAAAATGGGCAGAAACTGGGGATGAATGTGCTAACACATACCAATAAGATGTGTTGCAGATTACAAAGAGTGTGAGGGAGAAAAAGTAGATCTTAGAGGGGTGCTAACAGGTGTTGTAAACCAATGAAAGATGTTAGAGAGAGTTGTGTTATAGAGAGGGTATAGGAGTATGCATAGGTTATAGAGGTGTTGCAAAGGTTAGAGGAGTTTAGGAGACCTTAGAGAGGTACAGAAGCTCGAGGAGTGTTGTAGACCTCAAAGAGGTGAAGAGGTGTTGTAGAACTCAACAGAGAGGTATTGGAGAAGAGGGTAGAGGGATGGAAGCAAGAAGGAGTAGAGGAGGGGTCAAAGGAGTGGGAGCTTAGACAGAGGCCCAAAGATTTGGAGGAGAAGAGAAGAGGGATGAAGGAGTGGGAGCTTAGACAGAGGCCCAAAGATTTGGAGGAGAAGAGGGAGGGATGAAGGAGGGGGAGTGTAATTCTCCTTGCATTATAAGCTTGAGGACTTGTAAGACTAGTACTTTGATTATCCACCCAACCATATCCCAAATGAACCCTAAACTCATGGTTATATAGGCCTAAGTGCATGGCCTTCCAACTTCAGCCCCTTGACCTTTCCCCGGCTAGACATTGCCTTTTCCTTAACCAATGCCTCTCTTCAACTACCCCTAGAAGGGGGCACCCTCTTCTGTGTCCCTTGGCCTTCCACCATTGTGCACCATTTACTTCCTATTTTACTTTAACTTCAATGCTTATTAACCATTTTTAGGTATTTTCTATTTGAAATCCCCCTAACCTTATTTATATGTAAACCTTTTATATATAAATAATCTTTTCTAGTCTTACATTTTAGTGTTTCCTATCAGTCTCATAACATTTCTTCCCCCTAAACCTTATTTATATGTAAACCTTTTATATATAAATAATCTTTTCTAGTCTTACATTTTAGTGTTTCCTATCAGTCTCATAACATTTCTTCCCCTTTGAAAGAAAAGTTTTCATCCTTGAAAAAAAACTCAGGAAACCTTTTCTTCAGTATAGCCACTCTTTCCCAAGTTGATCCTTCTTCTGGTCTATCTTTCCACTTTACTAAACATTCTTTAAACACAAAATGTCTAGTTTCCTTTTCTCGATATTTGAGAATCTTTTCAGGCCCATGTGGAAGAATAGGTGGTTCATATAAATTCCACTATTGCTTCTTTTCCAATGATATTGTCATTGTTTCTCATCTTGTGTTTTAGTCTACTAACATGAAAGACGGGATATACTATGTAACCCTTAGGTAAAGCTACCTTATAAGCTACACTTCAAATTTTTTCAAGTATTGTATAAGGACCACAATACCTTGGAATTATCTTTGGAACTTTTCCACCTCTTAATGTTGCTTCTTGTAATGTTTAGTATGTCTTTGAGAAAGTCTTTTACACTGCAATTTTTCTTTTTGTAACCCAACTGCTATGGGTGCTCTAGGTTGAAATCCATACATTAGCATAATGGTCTAAAACCGGTAGCAGAATGTTTAGCACTATTCTAAGCAAATTCTAATAATGGAAGATACTCATCCTTATTGTTTTGATTATGATTAACATATGCTTGAAGCATATCTTCTAGGACTTGGTTAACCCTTTCCATCTGTCCATCACTTTGTGGATGTTTAGATGTACTTGTACTAAGTTTGGTGTCTAATTTTTTAAACACTTCTTTCCTAAAATGGCTTGTAATCTTTGTGTCTTGATCGCTTACTATATCTGCTACTGGCAATCCATACAATGTGTGTAGATGATGGATAAACATTCTAGTCAATTCTGGTGTAGATGATGGATAAACATTCTAGTCAATTCTTGTGTAGATGATGGATAAACATTCTAGTAAACTTTGTGTCTTGATCGCTTACTATATCTGCTAGCAATCCATACAATGTGTGTAGATGATGGATAAACATTCTAGTCAATTCTGGTGTTTTTACTTCTTTTTTAGTTGGTATAAAGTGTACCAACTTTGTTAACCTATCCACCACTACCCACATTGAATCATGCCCTCTACTTGTTTGGGGTAGTCCCAATATGAAATCCATAGAAATACTTTCCCCCTTACCCCCAAGTATTAATAGTGTAGTGGTTGTAATATTCCACCTACTTTTAGGCACTCAGCTTTATTGACTTGTCACTTAGGGCATTTTATAACATAATTCTAGACGTCCTTCTTTAAGCCTACCCAATAAAACTATCTTTTAACAAGTGCATAGGCCTTAGAAATTCTCGGGTGCCCTGCACTTCGATTATCATGACATTCTAGTAAAATATTCTTAAAATATTTTCTTTTTAGGTACACAAATGTGACCTTTATATAACAAGTACCCATTATCGATGGAAATTTTATTCTAACAATCTTTTTCACTTATTGATCCTTCTTTAAGTGATTTCTTTGAACCACTATCTTTTTTAAGTGACACCCTTATATCACAAGCTGCATTTTCTTTACTCTCTATTTGAGAGTTATCTTTTTTAATCAAGTAATTCCAAACTACTTGATAGCTGGGGTCATTAGCATATTTTAAGTGAGCCAGCAATTCACTTTCTAGTTGAGTAAAACTCAATTCATTTATCATCGATGCTCGACTTAGAGCATTTGCCCCACGACATTAAATTTTTCTTTTCTATATCTGATTTGAAAATCAAACTCTTGTAGGATTTTAGCCCATCTAGCCTTCCTACATCTTAACTTCTTTTGAGTATTTAACCATTTAATACTTTCATGGTCAGATAATACTTCAAAATTGGCACCATACAAATAATGACGCCACTTTTTAAGAGCATGCACAATTGCAAATAGTTATTTTTCATAAGTTGAATAGTTACTTTGAGCTTTGTCCAACTTTTTACTTTCAAATGTAACTGGCCTTCCCTTCTGAAATAATACTACTCTTATAGCAAAATTGCTAGCATCCATTTCCAATACAAATGGTTTGTTTGGATCCACTATTTGCAAAATAGGAGCAGTAGCTACTATTGCTACTTTCCATTTTTCAAAACTAGTTTGTTGATCATGAGTCCAACTAAATTGTTTTCCTTTTCCTTTAAGCTGATTTGTCATTGGAACAACTATCTTAGCATAATTCCTTATAAACTTTCGGTAAAACCCTGCAAGTCCTAAAAAGTTTTGTAACTCATCTATATTAGATGGGGCCTTCCATCTCAATATAGCTTCAACTTTATCAGGATCCATACAAATCCCTTCCTCGGACACACTGTGTCCAAGATGTTGCACTTCTTTTTTGAAGAAATCACATTTAGATTTTTTAGCAAATAATTTATTTTTCCTCAATAATTGAAATACTTTTCTAAGGTGCTCAATATGTTCTTGTTCATTTTAACTAAAGACTAGTATATCATCAATAAAAACCACCACAAATTTTCATAAATAAGGATGAAGCATAGTGTTCATCATGGTCATAAAGATAATGGGAGCATTAGTTATTAGACCAAACGACATAACTAAAAACTCATAGTGCCCAAAAGATGTCCTAAATGTTGTTTTAGGCACATCTTCAATTCTAATTCTTACTTGATGATATATATAACTTAAATCTTACTAAAATATTTAGTGCCTTTGAGTTGATCAAACAACTCGTCTATCCTAGGAATAGATTTTTTTTGTGATTGCATTCAATCCACGATAATCTATGCACACGCACATAGATCCATCTTTTTTCTTCACCAATTATATTGGTGAAGCCCAAGGAGACTTACTTGGCCTAATAAAGCCTTTTTATAAATATTCAACCAATTGTTTTTCAACTTCTTGTCTTTCAGTCAAACTTACTCTCTAAGGTGGCTTACTAATTGGCTTTGAATCCTTTAAAACTTCTATGGGATGATTTATCCCTTTATCCGAAGGGATAAACCTTTTGGCAATGTTTTCAAAAAAAACATCTCTAAATTCTTGTAATAAATTGTTCAAAGAAGAATTAACTACTTCACAAATACTTGAATCAAACTTTTCACAATAGTTTTTTAATTGAGGGATTGCATAACACAAAAACATTTGTTCTATTTCATTATCTTGATGAAGCTTTTGGAGCTCAATATTACATATCAAAGGAGAAGATGGTAAATTGAGCTCTCCCTACAATGTAATAAATTTTTCTTTATGCTCAAATGTTAGTGTATTATGCAAATAGCTTCTCAAAAGTGTTTCCCCCAGTGAAAATAACCATTCTCTCCCTAGAATTATATCTGCCAGCGGTTGATAGACGCATCACTTGAAAATCCAAAAGAACTTCATACTCTTGAATCTTTATCCCAACTTGGTTTACCATATTATTCCACTCATATTTATCATAGCCATTGGCTAATGATACTATATACTTATGAGAACTTGGGACTTGAGGCAACTTAAGTTTCTTAACCAAGTTGTAATTTAAAAAGTTATGTGTGGCCGTATCATCTATGAGGATTCTAACTTTTTTATCTTTAATATTTACATGCACTCGAACCCAATCATGTGGTCCAAATGATGGTTCCCACGTAGAGTTTGCCACCATACAACAATGCTTTTTATCAGAATGACAAATCTCAACCGATTTATAGTTAGGAGAATCCTTAAGTGCCAACACTTGAATAGTGTGCACTTGTCAAAACTTAAATAGTATGCACTGATTTTCCTTTAGGATTATCATTACCATTCCCAATAATTTCTTGTCCTTGGGACTTAGAACAATGCTTTTTATCATGTCCCAGCTCAAGACAAGAGAAACACAGTTAATTGCTCTCTCAAAATCTTGTTTTTTAGAAACTTACTAGGATTGGATTTTTTGCTTTTTTTGAAGGCTCTTCATTATTAAAGAAAAAACCCTATCTTTTTTTAGAGCCAAAATTTTCTGCATGAGATTTATATGAAAATTTTATCTTTTTCTTTATGATTATCATTACCCATGGTATCGTCAAAAAAATTTATCTTTTTCTTTATGATTATCATTACCCATGGTATCGTCAAAAAATTTTACAAATCTTATAGCCTCATCTAAGTTTTTTTGGCTCTTTGGAGTGAACTTCCTTCTTGTACTCCCTTTTCATATGGGGCGGTTATGATTAGGCACATTTCTTAAAAGATGCAAATCTTGCCATTTTTGTAGAAAAATATGCACCGCTTCTTTATTTATGTCCTCCTCTTCTCCGCTAAGAGTGGATTCCTTTAAATCTTCGAATACTATATCCTGGTCTCTAGTTTTGGGACCCTCTTCAATTATAGTTTCATTCAATCCTTTTTCTAGAGCTTTTTTCCTTCCCTCACCAATGTTACTTTTAGATATTTCTTTTACTTCCCCTCCCATCAAGGAGCTAAGAAGACCCGTCATTTTCTCAAGTTTCTTTTCTATACTGGAGATTTTTTCTTTCATCTCCTTCATTTCCATGTCCTCATAATCATTAAAGTCTAAATCTTGCATATCTTTTACTTCCAATTCTTCCCCTCCCATCAAGGAGCTAAGAAGACCTGTCATTTTCTCAAGTTTTTTTTCTATACTGGAGATTTTTTCTTTCATCTCCTTCGTTTCCATATCCTCATAATCATTAAAGTCTAAATCTTGCATATCTGTTTCATTTGGTTTTATAATATCGAAGAACAATTCTGTTGATTCCTCCTTGTTGATATTTGCTTCAATGATCCTTCAAGGTTGTCTTGTACTCCACTTACTCCATGTAGAACTCCAAAGTATGCCCAATTTATTAGGCAAGAGGTATTTTATATGGAGAAGATTTGAGAAATATAGGGATTAGCTTATGGAGATGAATAGAAAGATCTTTCCCCCTGATATTAAAAAGTATGCAATTGAAAAGGGCACGTCAAAGTATGTGCATTTACCTATAGGACCCACATAGTATGTGGGTCGTGTTATTTTGGTTCTTTCTTTCAAGTTTTGTTGGCATATAGTTACCCGCGAATCAAAAGGGCTATCAAATTTGTTCCAAATACCCATATACGGCCTCTAAACTTTACCTCTAATAAGAACTAATCATGTCTACATGACATGTGCGCGTGACATCCTTTCTTGCTAAACTTGGAGTACTACGGCACTCTTATTAACTTTTACTACTAGCACTTCTTTCTTTATTGGACTTGGCCTCATGGCTATCATTATGTTCTCCCAACGACTTCAGGAATCTGCCTTGGTTCTCTCCTCTTCTGGCATAAAGCTTTATGGCCTTCAGATGCTCAAAGATGTTCTTGCCATGCTGCTTGATGCTCAACTTCTGCTTTTGTGTGTTGAGCTTTGCATTCCTTTTATTGCTCCTTGTTGGTTGCTTCATCTTTCCATGTGTATCGAGCTTTACATTCTTCTTCTTCCCATGTGATTCAAACTTCACCCACCTTCTCATTCTTAGTGGAATAGTTCATTCCGGTCTTCTCGTTGTTGTTGATACCATTCTATTATGGGATCCATGAAGAGAGAAGCACCTTTGATAGGCTATCCACTAAGAATTGACCTATTTCTACATGCAAACTAATGCTACATGCAAGATATATGCAAAGAACCCTAACACAAAAACACAAACCCTAATTTGGTTTCCTATGCAAAAACACAAACCCTAATTTGCTATGCAAGCTGAAACAAGGATGAAAACACTAATATAAGGGTTGAACTAATGCAAAATAGGAAAACCCTAATTTTGATACCAATGTAACATGACTTCTATCCAAAAATATGCTTAATGATGATTAACACTAAGCAACAAAGATTAACACTAATCACATGCACAATGATGACACAAAAGTAGAGAGAATTAGAGAGAGACTCTTTACTTAACCTACTCCTACTATATCGAGATGGTTTGCAACGTGGTTACTCTTGATTTATATATACCTATATGGGCCAAAGGTCATGGGTCATTAATAATGCATATGGACAGAGAGCTAGCTAAGGGCCAAGGCCACAAGGGTGGACAACAATAATGTAGTGTGTAATGAGGGCTCAAGTATAAAAGGGAACTATTAGCCTAATTTGGTATCAATCATTTTACTAATCAAGATTACACATCTTGCTTCTTACAAGCTTCCATGGTGTCCTTCTCCCATATGAGATTGCACACGTGTGTACTCCACGTTAATGAGTGTATATTTCTCTTCTCTATAGACTAAATAAATAAATAATTACAATGGTTGACAAAGATCCAAATCAAATATGAGCTCTGAACACTATGTCAGACTGATGCTATGCATGAACTAATGCTTATTGTCCTCCTCTATGCGTTAATAAAAATTGATAATTTGGAGGTGTCCTTGATTACATGTCCTTGGTCTTGGCTCTCTTAGCCTTGGTCTTGGCTTTGCAACCTCTGTCTTTGAATGCTCATGAATGGCCCTCGACCTACCTTTATATGGGGATTGTGATAGCAAGTCATATTCAAGTCAGCCAACCCATTTCAAGCAAGAAAATTCATTAAAAAATGCTATTAAACGTGTCCATATTGTGCGAAATACTTGCCTACACCATTGGTGCATGCCTTGAGCACCTATAGGAATGTCAACTCTGTCAACCTACTTTTTCTCTGAGGCTGCTGCAAAGAAAGATCATGTCTACATGGCACTGGATTAAGGTGTGCAAGTGATAGATAGAAACATTAGTCTGAACTAAAAGAAAAGAATTGAGAAGGCTAATACACTTTGAATAATTACATAGTATTATAATTCTCTCATTAACTCTTGCTCGCCTTGAACAAATACTATAACAATGTTGCTTCCTTGTTTTGGACGGAATAGACAATGCTTTCATGATGTTTTAATAATGATGTATTCCAAAACAGGTGTTTGTTCATGAAATAGATTTATGGAGGCACTTATAATTGCAAATGTGTGTATATTTCTTTACTTAGGTGTCTTTTATCAGCAAAAACAGATGTATGAAGAAGTCCACCAAGCTCACTGTGCACCTTTCTTAGCTCCAAACATGCTTGTGTGTTACTTCTCTTGGCCTCAGCCTCCTTAGCGTTATCCCACAGTTGAGCATCCTCATAGATGTTATACATTGAGGTGAATGCCACAGCTGGCAATCCTTCATCTGAAGCCACTGCAGACTCAAAGGTATGTCTTTCACCTGAGGCCACTGCAGACTCAAAGACATGCCTAGCAAGCTCCACACTACCCCACTTGCAGCAAGCGGCCAACAAAATATTCCGTGTAACAAGATCAGGTTGAACAGGCATGTTCTCTAACATCACCAACACCTCATCAAGCCGGCCTGCACGGCCAAGGAGATCAACCATACAATTGTGGTGTTTAATAGTTGGGATGATGCCATACCCTTTGCTCATTTCCTCAAAATATTTCTGGCCTTTATCTAAGAGACCTGTATGACAGCATGCAGTAAGAACATTGAGAAACGTGACCTCGTCAGGTCGAGTCCCTTCCTCTCTCATTCTTTCAAACCACTCAAAAATGAGTTCATTCTCTCCTTGGCGGGCAAATCCAGTAATCAATGCATTCCATGTCACAAGGTTCCTTGTTGGCATCTCATTAAATGCCTCCTGAGCATCAACCATCCTTCCACATTTACAATACATGTCAATAATGGCGTTTACCAAAATAACTTCAGCAAACAAAGGTCCATTGCAAGTTCGAGCATGTATTTCCTTGCCAATTCTAAGGGTTGACGTGTTGCCACAAGCAGTTAAGATGATCACAAACGTCACATAATTGGGTAATAGACCCTGCTCTTGCATCTGTCCATAGAGCATGAAAGGCTTCTCACCTTCTCCTTGCTCAGCATAACCCAACATTAAAATGTTCCATGAGACCAAACTCGGAGAAATGCCCAACAGTTGCATCTCTTGGAAAGCCGTTAGAGCTTTGTCACTAAAACTGTGTTCAACATAACCTACCATTAGCGCATTCCATGAGACTACATCTGCAGCCGGCAGCTTATCAAACACTGCATGTGCTTCCTCAAGTAAGCCACATTTACCATACATGTAAACCAATGTGTTCCCAACATAAGAATCGCTTTCAAAACCTTGTTTAACAATCCGGCTGTTTACCTCTTGACCCTTCTCTGTGGCTCCTATGCTCCCACATACTTTCAGGCTGCACACTAGGGTGGCAGTGTCAGGTGACACTCCCTCCACTTGCATTTGTTCCAAACAGTCAAGCACTTTGTCCTGAAGACCGTAATCAGCATACAGTGCAATCAATGCATTCCAAGAGTTTACATCTCGAACAGGCAAGTTGTTAAAAACTTCCTGCATTTCAGCAACTGAGCTGCATTTTGCATGCATATCCACTAAAGCACTACAAATCGAGCTTTCCATTTCAAAACCCTGTTTAACAATATCAGCATATACCTCCCTCCCTTTGCATATGAACCCTATGCTGCCACAAGCTTTTAAGCTGCAATGAAATGTAGCAGCATTAGGAGACATGCCGTCCAATTGCATCTGATCAAAACAACTCAATGCTTCTTCACCAAGCCCAAGTTCAACATATCCTGCAATTAACGCAGTCCACGATACAACATTTTGAACCAGCATCTCATCAAAAACCTCTCGTGCTTCCACAAGGGAGCCACATTTAGCATACATATCAACCAAGGTGCTTCCAACAAAAATATCTACTTCAAAGCCCTCTTTGGTAATCTTTGCATGCATTTCATGGCCCTTGTCTATGGCTTTTAAGATGCCACAGGCTTTCAAACTGGACACGTAAGTGGCAGCACTAGGGGACACACACTCTGATTGCATCAGGTCTAAAAAACTGAGGGCTTCTATGGCAAGCCCATGTTTAATGTATCCATTGACAAGCGCATTCCACGCTATCACATCTCTTTCTGGAAGGTCATCAAATACTTCCGATGCTTCTATGAGTGATCCACAATCAGCATACATATCCACCAAGCTAGATATGACAAAAGGATCGCTTTCAAGCTCCTCCTTCACAATGTCTTCATGGACATCTCGGCCCCTCTGTAAGGCCCCTATCTTACTGCATGCATTCAGGCAGCTAGCATAGGTAACAGCATTCGGAGAAACTCCATCTGATTCCATCTGCTTTAAACAGTTCAGGGCTTCGTCATTACGATTGTGTTCAGTGAACCCTGCAATCAGTGCATTCCACAAGGCTACATTTCGAACTGGTAAACTGTCAAACACTTCCTTTGCTTCTGTAGAGAAGCCACATTTTCTGTATGTATTGATTAAGGTGCTGCCCAAAGAACAATCAATTTCCAATCCCTGCTTTATGATCTCTGCATGTATGTTTCGAGCCCTAACTATGGAGCATGCATCGCTACAAGCTTTCAAGCAGCATATGTAAGTGACAGCATCTGGAGATACCTGCTCCAGCTGCATCTTCTTCAAACAATCAAATGCGTCTTCCCCAAACCCATGTTCAGCAAGCCCAGCAATCAGTGTGTTCCACAACACCACATTTTGACCAGGAAGCTCATGAAACACCTCCCGTGCATCTGCAAGTAAGCCACTTTTGGCATACATGTCTACCAAAGCACTGCCCACAAAATCATCAATTTCAGACTCCTTTTTTACCATCTCACCATGTATTCCTTGGCCAGCTTCTAGGCTGCCACACGCTTTCAACATGGAAGCAAACGTGATGGCGTTGGGAGATATGCCCTCCAGTTTCATCTGTTTGAAACAGTTTAGTGCCTGTTCGCCAAGCCCATATTCAGCATACCCAGCAATAAGTGTATTCCAAGAGACTAAATCTCGAACAGGTAGCTCATCCAATGCTTCCCGGGCCTCTAAAAGCAAATCAAATTTGGCATACATATCCACCAGCGCGTTGCCAATGAAAAGGTCTCTTTCAAACCCATCTACAACAATCTTCACATGTACTTCTCGGCCCCTATCAAGGGACCCTAAGTTGCTACAGGCTTTCAAGCTGCAGACAAATGTATGAGCGTCGGGAGAAACACCCTCCATTTGCATGCGCTCCACACAGCTCAGGGCCTCCTCACCAAGCCCGCCCTCCGCATACCCTGCCATTAGAGCCGTCCAAGACACTACATCTCGGACCTTCAGCGCATCAAAGGACTCCTGTGCTTCCTCAAGCAAGCCACATCGGGCATAGAAATCCACCAAAGTGCTTCCAACAATAAGGTCTCCTTCATGTCCCTCTTTTGAAACTTCAGCATGTACAGTTTGCCCTTTCTCCAAACATTTCATCCTAGCACAAGCTTTCAGCATGGCCACATAAGTGTAGCTACTAGGATGTGCACAAGCCTCTTGCATTTCCCAAAACAGATCAACAGCGGAATTCAATTCCCAGCAATCTGCATATCCTTGTATGAGAGAAGTCCAAGAATGCTCGTTCCGGCGATCCAACATGTTGAAAACCCGACATGCATCCGGCATGCTTCCGCATTCCACAAACACAGAGACAAGGTGGTTCCCAAGGGCTATATGCACTTCCAGCCCATGCTTGCATATATGCAAATGCAGCAGTTTGGCATGTGCTATGCTTTGCTTTTTTCTGCATTTTTGCAGAATGCAGATTAGATTCTCCATGGAAGGAGGTTCCACAATATGGTGCAGAGAATTTACAGCGTCCTCTATGCTCAGCATCTCCCAATCAGTATTCTTTTGCAGTGGAGGGGCATAAAATTCTTCTATAGACCTAGAGTTTGGCCTTTGATTCGTTCTAAACCCTAGTTTATCCATGAGGAAAAGGTCTATATCTACATCTTCAAATGCTTTGCTTCCCATGTCAAGAATGTCATTCACCCATCTAAAATCGTGTTGTCCACTGCCGTTTGCCGGAAGCAACTCGTCCGCAGATTTATAATTGAGACCTATGACCCTGGGGTGGGTTTCCTGCCAAAAATCATCATGGACCCATCAGAGCAACCAATCAGACCTTCAGGTTAGACTGATGCAGGAAGTACTATCAAGTGCAATTTACCTTGCTCTAAGAAAGCAACCGCTAGGGTGTCTCTGAAAAACAAACCCCTAAACTTCAACCTGGTTCACTCTACCTGACTTATAAACGGGCCTTTACCTTGCTCTAAAACCCTAGGGTTTTCCCTTGGAACGAGCTAATTACTCTCTGATTAATTGCTTTTAGAGTTAGACTTGACTTACTAGATGTGATTGGCCACTTACTTTGCTCTTTCGGTTGTGTGGCGTGTCCCTGGAAGATTGCCATGACCGATTTGAACGTGAGCTATCTACAGGAGAGACAGCAGGTAAGAGTTGCAGGACGAAATACAATGGAATGAGATTCAAACACATGAAATGGAGTTGAATAGGAGAAGAAGCAAAGAACCTGAGGTGGGAGAAGATCGCTGCACTGCCTGCTGCGGTGTGAGACTGTTAGCAGACGCAGAAAAGCCTGGAGGGCTGATCACTCTCATGTTGCAGCAAATCCAACTGTTTTGCAACTGATACTTGTCCTTAAACCACTGGGTCCCTGAGTTGCCTAACACGGCACACTTGGGAGTGAAAACCACCACTTTCAGCAGCGCCCCCCTCTACCCTCCGCCGCCACCGCCGACCCCCCATCCCACCACCACCGCCACATGACACCAAACGCCTCCTCTTCTGTCCGTCCCCACACCGCTTCCATACCACACCAATCTTCCTTCCACCCTTGAAGCTTGCGCTCGTTCTCCTCGCAGACCTACCTCTGTGCGCTGAGGCTCAGCGCTGGGAGACAATCGCGTGAGCAGGCGATATTTTCCCGAGAGTTTAAGTTGCTAAGGTAGAATACTACTTCATTTGTATGTATTTGCCGCCCGGATCAAACAACCTTAGCTTTAAGCCAAGGTAAAAACATACCAAGCCTCCTGAGTGCTCAATTTTGAAGCCTTGAGACGGCATCAAAGCCAAAGAAGGCTACTATTTTGAAAATTTCTCTAAATTTTACATATAAACATGTATATTTTGAAGGTCAACCTAGTTTATGGCCTTTAAATTGAAGGTTACAATAGGCCTTCAAATTTCAGCCCTATCGCCATGCAGCAAGACACCCCTGCTCCTTCAATGCCTTCCTCTTCGCAGCCCTCACAACTCCCCTCTTCACAATCTATGACCTCCCCACAACTCCCCCTCCTCCTCTTGTATCTTACTTCACTTCTTGCCATGGTTGTCTCTTATCACCAAGAAAGCTACGACAGAGATTAGACACAATGTCTCTCTCTCTGAGTGCGAGACAAAGAAAGAGATCAACATATGATATGCATGTGGCATGTGCTATAGGACAGACAATTTGTCTTTCATTAGTGATTCCAGAGATGGATAGAGAAGCATTGATCTAAAGAGAGGTGCATGCCTTTCCCTCCTTGAGACAACAAACAACAAGAGTTCCAAGTGTTGAGTGCAGAGAAATGCTATTATAGGGCAAAACACCATGTGGTTTTGTGTCAACCAAGACTCTGCATGCTTGCCACATTGAGGAGGCAATGACTTACTTCTAAATTTAAAGATTTCAATTCTCGACTATATCAACCTTAGCATTTGGGGCCCTTTTTCATTCAACCTGAGTGGAATCTCGATTGTTGATTAATGCTCTGAAAAAGATCATGAACATATTCACTCTTAATTTAGGTGTGCATAATATATATATTATTTGAGTGTGCTTTAATCACTTTACTAACAGGGGATATGATAGAAAAGACCCCTTCATATGATAGAAAAGACTCTTCATATGATAGAAAAGACTCTTCATAAGATAGAAAAGACCTTTTATATGATAGAAAATGCCCTTCATAAGATACCTAAGAGTTTAGGTACTTTTACCATGTAAATTATTTGAGGACCAAACCTTTTACATCAATTAGCAAAGGTTTCCAACCCATAAAATCCCCAAAGGCATGCTTTAAGTAAGCCTAGAACTTAGGAAATGCTCTACTCAAAACTACATGTAAATCCCTCAAACTATACACATATATGGATTCTAGATGCCATTTTTAAGCCTGGATCAATTAAATCCTGGAAAAAAAACTCTCTTGATGAACCAAAAAACATCCCCAAAAGAGAGCTCACAAAAAGGTTTTATCAAACTGTTGATAACAACATATATATATTTATCCAAGACTGTGCCAAATTTTGCCAAGGGAAAGATTCCCTCACAAATTCGTCAACACATGTTCTTTTCAAAATCTTTAAAATAATCTATATATACTTTTCAAAAAATCCATAGAGACTTTATGAAAGCCTAATTCATCCCAAGATGAGTTCAATATTAATTACAAATGATTCCCAAACTACATTATCTAGCTTCAAAAATCCATGGCAATTTTATCTCTATCAATCATAACTATATCTATAACACTCCGATTGCAACAACCTTTGGCTTATTTTAGAAAGCTTGGAAGTATACACATAAGTTCATCATGTGAGATTAGGATGAATCAGCCCCCATTTTGGGATTAAGAAAGCACTCTTCACCACTAAGAGAGTTAGCAATAAGTGTCATGAAAGGCACCATACACATTGTAAGCTTTATGAGAAAAGTTAGCCACGTCCATGTTACCTGGTCAGTTATTTATGTTTTGGGTGCCCAAGTGTGAATAAGGGTCACTTGTACATGAGTCATAATGTAAAGACACAATCCTCCTTAAATGTGCCAATTGAGCTCTTGTGTACTTCTGACTCCCTGCTCTTGTGTGTGTTTGAGAGAGAGAGAGAGAGAGAGAGAGAGAGAGAGAGAGAGAGTTGAGAGGATTAGCTTGTTGTTCTTAGTATATGTGCATCCCTATGCTTTTTATAAGAGTTCAAAGGATTAGCTTGTTGTTCTTAGTACATGTGCCTCCCTATGCTTTTTATGAGAGAGGGTGTAGAGAATGAGAGGTGTGTCCTTGCAAGGTGGTGTAGTGACAACAAGAGGTGAGGCTTGGAAATGTGGAGCTAGCAACAATTGGTGGATCTTGGAGTGTCTCTCTCTCTCTCTCTCTCTCTCTCTCTCTCTCTCTCTCTCTCTCTCTCTCTCTCTCTCTCTCTCTCTCTCTCTCTCTCTCTCTCTCACGCACACACGCACGTGCACGTGTGCGTGCTTGCGTCATGCGCACACGCATACGCATACACACACACATTTTTTGGGAACTATTGTTTAATCAATTAATGTGTAGAATAACTGTAGTGGAGTTCAAAAACAATGGCACAATGTGTCATATGAAAGCTGATCTATATCTCCTACTTGTAGATACTCAAATAATGATTGCTACAAAGATCTACGGAAAAAGATGAAGGGTTTCAAAAGTGGTGATCCCTGAAAAAAAAACATGATGGTTTCTATCTTTCAAGAGCATCCAAAGCACCCAGAAACAAACCCACAGGTAGAATTTACCTTCAATCTAAGTGCAGCGACCATATCAACCGAATATCCAGAATTTCCTCTTAAAAGAGTGTGAAGGAAAACGGGCTCTCAACATGCTTATCAATCTGTCCAGTAGTGCTCTGGAATAAGGATAGTGCCATAAAATATGAGAAATGGAGTCTGTATGAAAACCACATCTCGAGCATCTCGCTGAGGCTTAGCCAAATGGCCTAGCTCCAGTGTGCCTCCAAGTAGGTAGACGAGGGCCTAACACCTCGCACAGGCTCTCTCTCTCTCTCTCTCTCTCTCTCTCTCTCTCTCTCTCTCTCTCTCTCACACACACACACACACACACACACACACACACACTCACTCACTCACTTGGAAGCATAAAATTCTAGTTCCTTTTTCGTCTCCTCTCTCTCTCTCTCTCTCTCTCTCTCTCTCTCTCTCTCTCTCTCTCTCTCTCTCTCTCTCTCTCTCTCTCTCTCTCTCTCTCTCTCTCTCTCACACACACACACACACACACACACACATCTTCCTCTTCTCATTGCATTACTAGTGTTTATTGTATGTGGACTTGTTAGCAATTTCTTTAGCTCCTCCTCCTTGACCTAAATGACCATGGTTGCGTTCCAGCGAGAGGACCTGGGTTCGATGCCATCAGGGCTACGTGACGTGGGTATGTGTGTGTTCGAATATATATTGATCTCCCTCGCACAAATTATCTCAAGTAGTCTTTGTGAGGTTCTACTCCTAGCACTAAGCCTGGACAAGGGCACACCCTATAGTGATTCATTTGCATCCTGCTCGTTTTTGGTTGACTCTAGAAAGTAGGGGTGAAATCGGTGAGGGTACTTACATTTTCTCACTTGGTGTTTTTTTTTCTGTAACTAGCTGGCATCCCAAAGCTCAACTTTGAAGAGGCCCTTTTGTAAAGAAAAAATATATTTTCTTCTTCTACAATTTTTTGTGGAAGGTATTGGGCTTTCTATGCTTATAGTAGAAAAATTATGTTTTTTTTCCATCAACCTATTATTTTCTACCCATTTGATTTTTTTTCTATTCAACGTAGGAGTGATTTATGTCTCTCCGATCCCTCCAAAAAAAAAACAAGATACAAGTAGCATCAAACAAAGGATGCTTGACAAATTTCTTTAAGAGTGGTAATTTGCACAAGGACCCTTTACATGGTTCACATGCGGGCAATGTCTTTAGGGCTCCCAATACATCAAATGTCCCTTTGTGTATTGCAGCAAGGCCAAGGTACTTCTGTATCATCCTCCACTCAGTCATTTGAACTCAAAAGCATTTTTGCTCTGAAGGTTCAAAGGATATAGATGAAGGAGAAGCACTTGATGATGAAAAGAGAAAAAGACTAGAAAAAGGATAATGGATTGTGGGTAGAAAATTTTAAGCTGATTGGGTATCTAGGTTTCCTTTCATTTTGCTAGCAAAAACTCCAAACAATGAGCCTACAACATCTTGCTTAGCTTGTACTTTGAAGTTGGGTCGAGAGAGGTAACACTAGAACTAAAACTTGATACAATAGAAAAGCATATTGGAAAAGTGTACAAAGAGCAAGAAATTGATGAGAAAATAGTTAGATCAATTAGATGGAAATCAGATGAGTGTCAGCATGTGAAGTATATGGCCCTTTGTGAGGCTCATCTACAAAAAACCAAAACTGATTAGAAGGTTGGGGCATCTATTCGACGCTTCGATGAAAAGGTGATCAAATATGGCCAAGCTACTATGTTTAAGTTTGTGATAGTGCTTCATATTTTGAGTATGGGAAACCCAATCTAGCTATCCAAAATGGAGGGACCATTAAAATTCATTGGCATTTCTATTCCAACATTTCCAACCCAATACTGGAACGAGCCTAGTGGATGGGAGTTTGCAAGGTCCATGGTGGCTAAAATAGTAAAAGGAAATTTGTGAAAGAAAATATTAGAATCCAATTTCATCATTGTTTCTTTGGATGACACCACTTTATGGGTATGAATGAATGTCTATTTTGTGGAAAAGCACATGCGCTAGGTTATGTATTTGGGTATCTTCAAACTAAAAAACAGTGCGACCATTATAAGTCTATAAATTAACAACTTGGCAAGTATTGGTGGAATGACTCTAGAGGATGTATGCAAAAAGGTTGTGTGTGTTGGGGTTGATGGTTGCTCAGTAATGTATGGCAATTGAACATGACTTTGTGTACAATTACATACTTCTTATTGTCAGATACACTTAGGATACATTGCATGGCCCATAGAACAAACTTGGCATATAAGATACTCAAGAAATTTCATGGACTATAGAAAGTTGAAGATTTAGTACGTAAATCTTATCACTTCTTTTTAAATAGTACAAAACGACAGAATTACTTCAACGCATTTGTTGAGGGAGGAGTCACAGAAGGAAGAAATGTGTTGAAGCATGTTGACACTAGATGGATCTCACTAATTGGTATGGTGGAAAGGCTTTTTAGCAAGTACAGATTAGTTGTTGGTAGCGTTCACAAGGTGGCTCAGATAAAGGACAAAGGTGGCTCAGATAAAGGACAAAGGACAACAAAGAGCAAGACATATGCAACTTCTTATAGATGTGGAAACATTCTTGTACTTGGGGGGGTCTACTACTAATGCTACGTAAGATGGACCTTTTGATCAAGGTTGCTCAAATGAGATATTTTTATGTCATGGAGTATATATCTGTGCGTAAAATGGCATGCCTTCATGTTTAAGGGCTGAATATTAGATGATATTTTTGTCTAAAACCTTAGTCTTTTAACTTGTCATAATCGGATGTAGTGTGAAGTGTCCTTTAAAAATCTGGTTGGAAGTTAGAAAGTCGTGTGAAGTACTTTTTAGGGATATATAGTTATTTTGGCGTAGAAGTTGATACACATGTAATCGCTGAGGTGGTTGAGACATGTAATTGCTAAGGAAGACACATGTAATCGTCGCTGAGGAAGAAGAATGATGTTTTGTAAGCAGTTGGCAGTTTTTTGGCAGCTTTTTGTTTGTCAAGTTATTTGTCAGTCAAGTGTTTCCTCTTTGATGTACTTCTATAATATGAATTTCTGAGGATGAAATGGAGTTTCTATTCACAGAGTAATTTGGCATGTGTTAGTTATTTCTGATTGTGTTTGAGTGAGAAATTTGTCAGTTCATTTGTCAGAAAGTCTGTGTTTTGTAGAGGGTTGAAGGAAATGTAGTTTACAAGAAACATTGGCGAGATCACGGTGATTGTTGGCAAGTCGTCATGGTCGAATTCATTTTCTTCTTTTGATGGCGAGTGCTAAAAACATTCTGATTTGAAGGCAGATTTTGATTTGAAGATGGATTCTAATTTGTCAATGCAAATCTCAGCAGTAGTCAAATTTGTGAACGTTCATGGTGTTGTGATGCAATGTCAAGGTCGAGTTTGCTTTCTTCTGTAAGGGGGATGAGTGCCAAGAAGACGCCGAGCAGCAGTTACGATTTCTTGGAAGTCAAATGCTGAATGACAAATGTGAGTTATAGATGGAATCTGAGTTGCGGACAAAACTTGATTTGCAGACAGTCTGATTTGTGGAGAAATTGATTAGCAAACAGCAGAGAAATTGTCAGCAACAACCTGATTTGGAGAAATTAATAGGGCAGAAGTCACCATAGCAGCAACAAGAAGTCCAGATTATGACTATTATTCAACATGCACAAAGTTAAAGGGGGTAACTTTTTATGGCAAATCTTTCAAGAATGATTAAAGTATCATCAACTTAAAATATTTCAATCAGTTTAAGCATCCAATTAAATGAACTTTGCGGATCCCGGTACAGCATCGGTGGCTCTCCGTTTAGCAAATTTAATGGGTCTCAGATTAGTGTGGTGTATCTTTCTTGAGGGCTGAATATGATTGTTGTATTTTAATGACGTGATCATAATGGGAGGTAAAAAGAAGAAGAAGAAGAAGTGCAAGATTTGCATGAGTAGGAAGCATGAGGTGGATGATTTTCCATGTGCAATTGATGAGTGCTCAAATAAAGATGCATGTAGGAAATGGTGTATGGTTGACCTATGCACAAAGTTTCATAAAATCATCCATAAAGTGCATAAAGCATCATCTTGGGAGGAAATGGAGACTGCATTTGAAAGGTTGGCGGATTTTGAGGATGACTTAGAGAATGCATATGAATGGTTAGCTGATCACAAAGGAGACAGGCGAAGGTCATGCTCAAGTAGGAAAAGCATTGGGAAGTTACAAAGAGCATGTGAGAAGTTGAGGGATGCACATGAGGATGAGTTCAATGGGGAATCGAGTGATAATGATGACAGATGGGTTGGCATGGAGATTGAAATCCATCAAGTGGGGATACCAAAGATGGAGGAGAAGGAGGTGCAAAAGGAGGTTGGCCAAGAGAGCCTAGAAGAGCCCCTAACCTACCACTAGAGTATGCTCGTGGAGTGGAAGAGGAAGATTCATTGCTCAACATTAGGTTACATATGTCACTTGCATCTGAGGAATGTTGTGAGAAGAAGCAGATCATACATAGCAATGACGTTATTCATGTCATTCAAAGTGCAATTGAAGAGGCGGATACCAAGATGAATGAAGAGGAGGATGTGATTCAGTTGTTTTTAGGTTCCATGGATGATGTGTGTGGAATTACAGATAAAGAATCAACTCAGGAGGAATTACAGATAAAGAATCAACTCAGGAGGAATTCCTTGAAATCAGATTTGCTGAAGAGGAATTTTTGGCAAATATGTCAGTTCAAGAAGAATTTCCACCAGAAAGATCCGCACAGGAGGATTTGCAGCCAAAAGATATTGCAGAATTGATATTTGAACCCTATAAACGGATTTTGCAATCAAAAAACCAGTGGGAAGAATTTCCAGCAAGCAGGTGTATTTCAGAGGAATATGGCTGAACAAGAGAAAAATCCGTTCTTGTACATCAAGGCATGGTTGTTGTTGCAGATAATTGTTATGGTCACATTTCAGGTGCTGTAGGAATACCAGAGGAGTTTCCAGATGCTAATTTTGATGGTTGAAGGATTCAAGCGGAATGCCAAATTCATCAATGGGAAGTTGCAAAAGTTGTTGGGAGGGTCAAAGTTTTGGTTTTGAAGTGTCTCAATCTTTGATTTTGCTGTCAAAGGTTCAATTTAATCTTAAACATGTAATTGCTAAGGAAGACACATGTAATCACTAAGGAAGACACATGTAATCGCTAAGGAAGACACGTGTAATCGCTGAGGAAGAAGAATGATGTTTTGTAAGCAGTTGGCAGTTTTTTGTTTGTCAAGTTATTTGTCAGTCAAGTGTTTCCTCTTTGATGTACTTCTGCAATATGAATTTCTGAGGATGAAATGGAGTTTCTATTCACAGAGTAATTTGGCATGTGTGAGTTATTTCTGATTGTGTTTGAGTGAGAAATTTGTCAGTTCATTTTTCAGAAAGTCTGTGTTTTGTAGAGGGTTGAAGGAAATGTAGTTTACAAGAAACACTTCAATTAGAGTCTCTGTACAGTGAAGTCTCTGATTTTGAAGATAAAGATTTCAAGGATCGAAAGTTGAGTATTGATGATGAAAGTGATGAAAGCTATTCGAAATATGACAATAAGGGATGTCTGCATGGAAGGGAAAGGCAAGCTCATCAAACTACATGTGGTGAGAACAATAAAGGAAGAGAAAAAGATTAGGAATGTGAAACGGTCAAACTTTCAACAGGTCGTTTCACATGTGAAAAAGGAGCTTATAAGAACTTGCCAAACTTTAACAAGTGAGATCTAGGATATGTTTCCAAGGGATGAGTTATGGTGGCGATTGTCCACCCCTTATATTAGAATAACAAGAATGTGAGAAAGAGCTTGCAAGCTGACTTTATAAACAAATTAAACACATTATCTCAACACTTTGGAAAACCCATAACACTACATGGTATTGAAGTTGATGGTTTGCTAGACCCCAAACAATTGCTTCATCAAGCAAACCTTTTTGCAAAAACAATGTGCAACAATACAATACCGTGGAAGAGACTTCAAAGCTAGGTGCAATGAGAAGATTATGGGACAAGTTGACCCTCAATGTCTTTCTGCAAGATGGAACGTTTGAATACTTTAAGCTTGTGTATTTGTATCAAACCATGATAGTTGGGTTTGTTGAGAATGAGAGTTTTTAGCAGCATGGCTTTCATATGAAATTAGCTGCCAAATAGGCTTAAATAAAATATAGATACTTGTCCCAGCCTTTTATGTTACAAAGCCTCATTTAGGGTCTTTTTCCATATGAAGAAGCTTATGATATGTGGCAATCTAGCGGCCAAAGAAGAGCAGCACATGATACACCTCTAATGAATGTTGATAGTGTAAGACATTTGTCTAATTAGAAAAGTTAATAGGAGCTTTTTTGTTCAGGTGACAAATCTCAGCTCTTATTGTTGATTCAATAAAAGATTTTAATTTATTTTAGTTTGTATTTAATTGTTGTGTGATTATGCCTTTTGTTTTTTAAAGTAAGAGTTGTACTACAATCTCACTTCTGTAAAATGTCTTTCAAATGGAAAAAGATGGATCTTTTTTTGGTGGTGGTGGATGCCAATCAAAGCTTGCCATGGAGCTTAGAAAAAATTTCAATGTCTCAATATGTATGCTATGAGGATTCATTTAAGCAATGACATTTTGAAGTTTTGGAGTTTAAGATATGTCAACCATTTTGAATCGAAAAGATGAATCTTTGTTTTGTGGTAAATGGAATCTTATCTCTTTATATGCAGAGTTTTTGAATGTGAAAAACAAGTGGAGTTGATCACACATGATTAACTTGAGATAATCATGTCCAAAATAACACTGAGATTAAGATCATTAAAGGGATAAGAGGATAGCAGAAGTAAATATGAACTTACAAGTAAATATGCACTTACAAGTAAATATGCACTTTAGAAGTAAAGTTGGTTACATGTGAAAAACTATCATCATGATGCTGATGTTGATGTTATGAAGAAGAAAGTGAAGAACATAACAATCAATGAATTAACCTCGGCCATCATAGAAAAGGTTAAGCTAAAGGAGGTAAGGGAACATATATCCAAGAAGAGAGATTATCTGGTGTTTAATATGTAGACAAAATCATATGAGCACAGATACATGCACATAATGCCCTCATCTAAGACCTAGGCCATTACTTTATTGTGCAAATTATACACATTTAGGTAACCATGACACTCCTATGGGTAGATACAGTCCCCAACTGCTAGCATAATTACCATAGTGGCAAGACCTACCTTAGCTTTATCTACAAAATATGTATAAAACAATGTGGCAACAATAGGACCTATACAAACACAATGACAAAAGTAGGAATGGGGCATGCATAGGGTATGTGACATGCCCAGTCCTACTTCCACAACCACCTCCACCAAATATTACCCTGATCATTCACATTTTGGTCAAAGAACTACTGAAGGAAAGTAAATATCCGTGCTAGAATATCCTCACGAGTTTGAACCTAACAATGCCGACCATTTTCTATAATATAGAATCTGAAATACAGGGGTGAAACCAAAAGAAAAACATCTCAGAAGATGGTTGAGGTGTAAGTGACACGTAAGTGTTATTGTTCCAAGTGTGATGGCTTGTTATGAAGGAAATCGACTGATGTTGCTCAATGGTTGAGATGCATTGAAGCCAGTAAGACTCATGAGGATTTCATGGATAACTAGGGAGAAGAGCTGAACAAAGTCATGTTGCCAAAGGCAAGACCCAACAAGTATGCCCTCCATAAGAGAAATTTGAACCATGTCTCTCCAACTCTAAAAGACAAAGAAGAAATAGAGCCTTGGTTAAGAAAAAAGAGAAGCCAAGAGGGTCATGGCCTAAAAAAGGAAGAAGGAGAGGATGATGGGTCAGATTTATGGGGTTGGTTCTTGATAATTCCAAATCTTATATCATTGACAACACGCCTATTTTTTGCCTTAGAGCATAATGTTCTAAGGAAGGCAATGAATAAAGGAACGACCTATGATGGCCTCATAGATGTGAAAGAAGTAGACATAGCTAAATGCGAGGAGGATCCCAAACTAGTATTCATTAACTAAAGATTTGACTCCAAAAGAGGAGAAAGAATTAGTGGAACTTCTTAAGGAGTTTAAGGATTGTTTTACATAGACATACACCGATATGAAGGGGATACCACCAGAGGTGATGAAACATACTATTTCTATTATCAAAGATTTTAAGACCAACCAAGTAAATGCCTTACTAAATGAACTCCAAATATTTAGCAATTATAAAGGAGGAAATTGAATAACACATTGTGATTGGGTTCATCTATGAAAATGAGCATATTGAGTAGGTATCCCCCATTTTCATTGTCCCCAAGAAGAATGGGAAGCTAAAGGTGTGTGTGGAATTAAACAATGTCAATGGCCACACATAAGGACCATTTACCCTTACCTTACATAGAGCATGTGTTGGAAAGAGTCACCAGAGCTGAAGTGGAAAATTTCTTAGGTTACAAACCAAGTGTCTATTGCTCCTAAAGATTAGCGTAAAATTGCCCTTTGGACTCACAAATTCTATAACAATATTTCAACCTTATTCCAAATGTAAGATCATCTTTCATGCTTAAGAAAGGTGTTTCTAAGGTGTCGAATGTATCGAATATTCTTAAACCCATTGAAATGCTAATTTTGGGTAACACATATATTGGGACCAATATGAATTTATACATGTCTTGGAGGATGTACACTCTAGAATTGCGAGAGGGCATTTTGTTAGAGAAGTTATAGCAATACATAGGTTTATGGTGGCCAACCTTGTTTGGTGATGCCACATAATTTATCAAGAGTTACAATGAATCCCAAAGATTTACTATTCTTCGGCAAAAAGAATGGATGCCCTTTCTCCCATCATAGTATGACAACCTTTTGAGGAATGTGGGAAGTTAACTTTGTGGGACTCATCAGTTCTTCCACCCACAAAACCCAAGTAAGATATATCATAGTGGCTACAGACTACTTTACCAAGTTGGCAAAAGCTAGAGCCACCATTCCTTGTATGAGCACTTTATTTCTTAATTTGGATGCCCATTGGAGATTGTGACCAAGGGTCACAGTTTGTCAATGAGGTCATCAAGAACATTTATTGAGAGGCTTTTTAATAATACATCAACACTCCTCATCTTACTACCCATAAGCAAATGGCAAGGCCGAGAGCACTAAACAAGATATTATGTGTTATATTGACAAACATGGGAAACACCATCCAAACTGATTGTGGGAAAATAAGATTATAGTTGTGCTCTTGACATTGGACAAAGTTGTAATAGAATATACACCATTCCGATTTCTAACATCATACGGAGTTGATGTTGTGATGCCAATGGAGCATGTAGTGCATAGTTTTAGGATTGTTATAGAGAGAATAACTGTCAACGGATGTGGGTCCACATCCGGGGAAGCTAAAGCTAAGGTGGAGTGGACCCTTTTGGATTATGGAAAAATTCTACGATTGAACATTCCTCCTCTCGAGACACTCACAGGTGAGCACTTCTACCACTTGCGACCGTACAACGGGCTGATGCCACCTAATCCATTCATTTATAAGGTAGCACCACTAAGCCACATGGAAGTCCATCACATTAATACGGGCACACGTCCAAGAACAATCATCACAGATTTGCCTGGGAAGTCGGATAATTTGATATCTCTTCATCATGGACCATAGTAGCATCCAAGTTTGCTACCGTTTTGAAGAATCCTTGTATTTCCATAGTGCAGTGATCCTTACGGGGTGAGTTTACACACGAGGAATGGTCCAATATTGACCTTTATGACATTTATAGCCTTTAAGACGTTCATAGTTGAAGGACTGTAGTAGCGTCCAAGTTTGCTACTGTTGAAGAATCCTTGTATTCCCACATGTGCATCGTGGAAGATATTGGAACAAGGAGTAAGAGTTGTTTTCTGAATTCGGGCATGGATCTGGTTGATTGACCTTGCTGGTCCACATGACATTTTTTTAACTTGATATACGAAACAAATGACATCATGCCTATGGATTTCTTTGTACCCAGATTAACAATCACCGTCAAGAAAAGATTGATAGAAAATATACTTACCAATCGATTGTTTGAACTTGAACGCTTAAAAGAAGCCAAACTGCGCACTGTCTATAGAATGATAGCTGAAGGTTGAGGTGCAAGGAATGAATGGTTTAATAAAAAGTTCAAAGACAAAGATATCAAAGTCAGGGATCACTGTAATCCCTCGGTTCTTCCAAAACCGACGAACCTAGAAAAAACTCCACTCGCCCAAAAAGCATAGGCGATTCCTCCAGGAAAAATCTTCTAACGTAGTCACCAAGAGCCCTAACTACCCTTTTGCATTCCGACCAAACCTGCGGGTCACATGGCTGGATCAAGGGAGGAACTTGCACTTGGATCATAGAGACCAACGCTTTTTTCCTCGTCTCACAAAGAGGCAAAGCTGCTAGTTCTTTTCCATAAAACAAGGATTATCCGTGATTTAATTCAACTATCGTAACTTGAACAGAATTGAATTTTATTATAGGAATCCATCAATCCAGCCTAACCCCCCAACCACTGTATTGAAAGAATCCTTTATAAAAATTTGGTTATGTTTTGTCTTGGGTACTAGGGAAAAGAGTTCCCAGGCCCCCTAGTCGGTACTCAAGCAAAATACAAAATAGACACACCACTTACACACCTAATATGAAATTACCTTTTTCACAGATTCAGTTGTCTTCTTTAAGACAGAATTGGAGTGAAACCATAGTGTTTCTATCATAGTCCTCAGTATTCCAGTTCCATGTTCAATTTCTAACTTTTCTACTTTCCATCAAAAAATTCAAAGGTGCATGTAGGGGGAAGAGGGGTCTCACAGCTGGTATCAGAGTGCTATTATTGCTCCTTGGCCACATAGTATCTCAAGAAGGAATTGGAGTAGACCCAGCCAAGGTGGAGGTGATTCACAAAGCTCTGATCCTGACCAAGTGTAAAGAAGCTAAGAAGGTTTTTCGGGCAAGTTAAATGGCATAGCCAAATTCTAAATCAGCTCCTCCAATTGGATGAAGATAGGTTCAAGAACTTCTTTGTATCTATAATAATCCAAAACGGAGAAAGATTTGGGTCAAGTGGCATTCTAGATTTTGGATGTAGAATAAGCAATGTGAATTGATGTAGAAGAATGTGGAATAACGAGAAATGATGTGGAACAATGTGGAAAGATGAGAGTTTGTTAGAAACTATATTTATGAAACCTGTTTTTAAATGACTGTTTTATGTCAAGAATGTTGGGAAAGCATTTTGACCATCTTGTGATTGAGGTCGTAGAGACCTAAGTGATAAAGTTGCAACAGCTGAACGGAGAGTCAATGGTGGACATCTCGAGTAGCAACGTCGGTCGAGGTCTTGACCAGCCTCGGTTCGATTTAAATATGGTGAGCTTCCGGTAAAGTACGGTGGATGAGGGACCAAGGAAGCAGCCTATGAGTGAAGCGCTACGTGACTTGTGAAGGATTTTAGAGGGTGCTGACCATACGGTGCTCGGGCTCTGGGTCGCCAAAGATACCCAAGCGTGCGTCGAGGAAGAAAATGGAACAAGGAGTTAGAGTTTTTTTTCTAAACTCGGGCATGGATCTAGTTGATTGGCCTTGCTGGTCCTCAAAATTGGATGAGTCCATGGCTCTTTTTTATGGATCTGTTGGTTGATCTTGCTAATCTTCAACGGAGAGTCCATCTGGATTTTCTTATGTGATTATATTGCCAGGTACTATGAGCTAGGAACTATTGAAAAGGCCCCTGAGTGGACAGGTGGTGAGCGTTCTGGTTTTGCTTACAATGATGCCATATGTACACCGATGAAGGAATGATTTGGAAATTAGAATTCAACCTGGATATTTTGGAGGATTATGATCAGTGATACTATGGTTTCATTAAAAGATTATTTTAAAATCTGTGAAAGAGGCAATTTCATATTGGGTGTGTAAATGGTGTGACTATCTTTAAGTTTGCTTGAAGCGTCGGCTAGGGGGCCTGGGAAATCTTTTCCTTGGTACCCAGGGCAAAACATAACCAAATTCCCAAATGGATCCTATCACTACAGTGGTTGGGCGGTTTGCTAACCCATGGGATTGGATGGGGTTAGGCTAGACTGATGGATTCCTAAAATGAGACTCAATTTTATTATGTTACGATAGATAAAGTAAATCCCGGATAGTCTTTGTTCTATGGAAAAGAATCAACGGGCTGTGCCTCTTGATGAGGAAAAAAGCGTTGGTCTCTATGATCCAAGTGCAAGTCTCTTCCTTGATCTGACCATGTGATTTACGGGTTTGGTCGGATCAGTTTGGTTAGTCAAGGCTCTTGACTACGTTAGAAAAAAATATCCTAGAGGAATCGCCCGTGCTTTCTGGGCGAGGGAAGTTTTTCTGAGTTCGATTTTGGAAGAACCGAGGGATTAGTCTCTTGTCCGAAAATCCATGGGCGAGGCCTTGAGTGAGAGGTTCTGCCCTGTGCTAGAAGTGCTACTTCTGTTGCTAGCACCCCCAAATTCGTTGCGCGGAGGGGGCATGGATCTTTCAGTACCGCGGCATGTCTGTAGAGCCTAGTATCGCCGTCTCATGCATTTCCGCGGAGGTTTTGACTTTCTGGAGCCAGGATGCTCTATGTACATATTGCAACCTTTATTTAAATAAAGAAATGTTTTATGGAAAATTTCCAGTTATATACGTGAATTGTCTATTAGATGATGAGTTGAAGAAATAAGATCTATCCCTCGGACATATGTCGTAGATCTCCAATAAGATCGATTATCTTGTTTAAGTAATTATTTCCAAACCTCTTAAGTCTTAGGATCTCGATGACGAAATCAAATAGAAATTTAATGATGTATCATTTTCTGGCAGAATCATGAGATGAGCAAACCGTGGCCGCCTGCCACATCCTCTCACAGATTAGGAAGAGCTTGACCCCGATGTTCGCAAAGCCCTTCACAGAATTCAGCCAGGTCTCTTCAAGGGCAAAGGGGAAAACTTGGGCGAGGCTGTGGAGAAGTGGATCGAAGCAATGGAAGAATACTTCGATGTCACGAGATACAACGAGAGGAGTAAAATGGCTCTTGCAAGGCTGAAGATAGTAGAAACAGCCAAAGTGGCATGGAGGAACCACTGCGAGACCAACCATCTGGATCGGAACACCCAGACATGGATTCATCTCAAGTCTTATCTAAGAAAGAGATTCTGTCCTCCCAGTTTTTTGGAAACCAAGATGAATGAATTCTTGGAGTTAACCCAGGGGAGCAAAACTATTGAAGAGTATCACTAAGTGTCCTCCTCAAATACTCGCCACCACTGGATGAAAAACATTTGACGGCCAGGTTCATTCGGGGAATGAACGAAACCTTGGATACCCTAGTAAAGAATGCGAAGCCAATTTCAATGGCTGAAGTAGTGAGGATGGCGAAGGACTTTGCTAAGGCCTTTGTTGTAAAGGTCCCGCCAAAGCTAGATCCCTCGTCCTTCAAAAGGTTCTAGACACCGGGAAGTTCTTCCAACCTTCCGCCTCCAAAGAGACACCAAGGTCCCAATCAGAACCAGGAGATGGGAAATTTCAGGAATGAAGGAAGACCTTTTCCTCGAAGCTCTTTTCCAGGAAACCCGACTCTTTCTAGAATGCAGAGGGAAGAGCTTCAGAGTGAAAACAGGTGTTTCAGTTGTCAAGGGTTTGGGCACCAGCTCAAGGATTTCCCAACTCCTTCTATGGGCCAAGGAAGCCAAGGTCCCAGAGTTCAGAGACCGACTCCTTCGTATCAATCCAATGAGGGTCCCCTCGCCAAAACTCCCTCCAAGAATTGGGGAAACCAAAGAGAGAGAGTTCCACCTCAGACTGCAGCAACTAGAGCCGTCACAATAGCTGAGGCAGTGGAGGAAGAAAAAGGACTGATCTATGCCACCATTGAGCATCAGGGGCTAAATCCTCAATTCTCAGTCCTCCAGACTCTAGTAGAGTACAAGGATAAGCAATTCAAGCTTTTGATTGATTCAGGCAGTACACATTCTTTTATTTCCCCAGGATGTCTACGCGTAAGTTAGTCCTAAATCAAAAATCAGGGAAACCTATGCAAGTGGAATTGGCCAGTGGAAAGATTCTTTTCACCCAGACCGTATTCAGTTTAATCTAGATGGGAATGTAACAGATTGCCAGTTTAGAGTCCTACCCTTGGGAATCTATAATGGAATCCTTGGAATGGATTGGCTCCATAAGAATCAAGCTGACATTCATTGTCACAATGGAACCATCTCTTTCCTTGACCTTTACAGAAATAAAGTTCAAGGAACTGGAATTTCTAGATCCCCAGTGCTGCAGTTAGTCAAAACTTCTAAACTATTAAAGGGACTCAGAAAGAGGCGAGCTATCTATGTCATTAAAGTGAATCCCATAGACATAAAATTCAAGGCTAAGGAACCAGAGTGGTTAAGTCAGTATGCCGATGTGTTCCCACAAGAACTGACAAAGATGCCTTCGACTCGTGAAGTAGATCATGAGATAGAGTTAACCCCCGGAGCTCAGCCAGTAGCCTAGTGTGCATACAAAATGCTAGTTTTAGAAGCCATAGAACTTAAGGAGCAGTTAAGGCAACTGCTAGAGCAAGGATTTGTTAGACCCAGTGTTTCACCTTGGGGTGCACCCATTCTCTTTCAGAAAAAGAAAGATGGATGTTAAGACTTTGTATTGATTACAGAGGATTAAATTAGTTAACAATTAAAAATAAGTATCCTATCCTTAGAATTGATGAACTTCTGGATCGGTTAAGTGTAACTCAAATGTTCACAAAGATAGATCTCAAATCCGGGTACTACCAGATCAGAATCAAGGAGCAAGATATCCCAAAGACAGCTTTCAATACTCGCTATGGGCATTATGAATTCACAGTCATGCCATTCAGATTAACTAATGCCCCAGTGATGTTTAATCGTCTCATGCAGGACATTCTCAGAGAATACTTGGATGAATTTGTTCTTGTCTTCTTTGATGACATCCTGGTATACTCCAAGAATGCAGCTGATGATGAAGATCATGTGCGCAAAGTCTTGGAAATCCTAAGGAAGCACCAACTCTTTGCAAAGAAGAAAAAGTGCACTTTCTCTGCTGACCATGTAGAATACTTGGGATTCATAGTATCTAAAGACGGGATTTCTCCTGACCCCACTAAAAATCCAAGCAGTTGTGGAGTGGTTAGAGCCCAAAACAGTGAAAGAAGTCAGAGGATTCTTGGGACTAACCAGATGGTATAGAATCTTTATGCCCAGGTATGCTCAGATAGCCCGAGTCACGTGCTTGATGATGAATAGTTGATTTTTCTGACTCAAGGCCAGATGGTACTCTAACCTGAAGAAATCCTTGACACGTTCGGGAGAAGGTTCTTAGGAGCAGAATCCTCAGAGAATTTCTGGTCAAGTGGAAGTAATTCCCTTTAGAGGATGCCACTTGGGAGAAAGAAGAAGAGTTAGTAAAGGATTACCCCCACTTCATGAGATGAGGACATCTCGCATTTTTCAAGTGGGAGAGAATGTAAGATTCCTCCTCAGCCCCAAATAATGTATAAGCTTTTACCTCAATCCCCTGTAATCATCCCCTATTTCAAAATGCAAGAAAATATTATTTTCCCTTGTTTTGGCCCAAAGAAAGGAAATATTCTAGAGAGAGGTAATTCAGAATTGAGATATTTTTAGATACAAAATTTCTCCTAATATCTAAGATGAAATTCGCTGAAACAAAATTTCAAAATAAATTTTCCAATGTACATTAGAAATTAATTGAATATGTGTATTAAAGGCCTTAGCCTAAGGGTCCACATTTTTAGAAAATTTTGGATTAAGGTTCAAATAAGGTTCCAGAGGGCCAATAGGATTGATCCAAGTGTTGGGATGAGATAAATACAAAGAATAAAAGAAAATACCCCAAAAATGAGTAAATGCTCACATAAAATGAAGAGTTGGCTGAGTACAAGCTTTATTAGTTAAAACTTAAGGTATATTAGTAAAAAAATGAGATATTTAAGTGAAATGATGCATTTTTGACACCTCAATAAGATGGGAAACCCACTTGAGGTAGGCACCTTTTTCCTCATCATTGTTTGGCTTTTTTTAATTCAAAATAATCAAGATATTTCATCTCTCCTCTCTCCTAGTGCAAACTTGATAAATAAGGGAGCCAAACTGATCCAAATCTTGTCCGAATTGGGTCAAACTGAAGCTGGAAGGCTCTAGAACCCAGTTGGGCTTGGTTAGTGGCCTCCCTCACCTATAAATAGACCCTCATTCCTTTGTATTTTCATATTGGAGCATTACCATGCTAGTATTATCTCTAAATTAGCATATTTCTATTATCCCTCTAATTTGCCTCTTCTCTTTACAGCTTTGGAGCTTCTCTCTCTACATCCTCTCTTGGAGATTATTCTCCCTCTCTTGGTGGCCAAGGACTTGCTTGGGGGCTTCACTTCTAGCCAAAGAAACAAGCCCAAATCAAATATAAACCTAATTTAATGGTTTTTTTTTTCAATTCTCTCAATGATTTTCTTCTTCTCAACCCCTCTAAAGCTTGAGAAGCTTTCTAAGTAATGGCTTTTTCTTCAAATCAAGCTTTCCAAAGATTCATAATGTCTACTTAGATTAATGTTAATTTTTATGCTTAATCATAATATTTTCTTTAAGAAAATCTCTCTTTTATGTTAAAATTATAGCAATGTGATGAGCTATGGTGGATCAAATACTAGAATCAACATCATTAACAAAGTGATTAGTAAATAATTAAGATATAATTAGTGAGTAATTAGCAAATAGCTTAATGTAGGCATGGATAATCAAAAACTAGCAAATTCTCATTAGGCCAATGCCTCAATTTATAGAGTTTACATCCAAGCATCAAATCCCACTGATTTCTCCTTGATTCACTCCACCTCTCCCAGAATATATATCTTTGAATTTTTAGCTTGTGTGCCAAATAATTTATTGAGTTCATCCCATGTATCTTTTGCCCATTGTATCCCTGTGATGTGATGAATGATTTCATCATTTAAACTGAGTGCAATAAGTCCCAATGCTTTTTCATTCCTGCTCTTTCACTCATTTTTCCCTCTTGCCTCTGGGCATTCATCTCTTCCCTCAACTAGCCCCCACAGATTTTTCCTCATGAGCAAATACATGGTTTTTGTCTGCCATGTGTAAAACTACTCTCCATTAAATTTGGCTATTTCTTGTGCTATACTCATGATGATGTGAAGGGGGTCTTACCTCTTGATCCAATTTCAAGATTCAAGGGCAGTGTCTACCCTTTTACAACTCAATCTGGTGTTTAAGAGATGATTACAACAAATTTATCAGCATAAAATCACCAGAAATTACATAAAATCAAGGGTAACCAATTTGTACGGAATGGTTGGAGTATCAAACCAACTCCGAACTACAATATGAAGTTATAGGGATCTGTATCAGATACCTAATGGTTACTTTGAACCCTCAATTGCACCAAAATATAGTGATTAGCACTGATTAGCAAATTAATCCACTATTTTGTGTGTAAAAAACAGAGTATGCGGGGAGTCCAGATCTGGTGCCTTAGACTTCAAATGAGCTCAAATACTTTCAAAGACATCAATAGCAATGAGTCTAGTAGAGGATTAAGCCAAGAAACACAAGATTTGACCAAATATTGAATGCTTAATCTCTGTTTTACCAAAGTCACCTCTGCAGATTTGATGAAGAGCTTGGATCTCACTGTAGACTTGATCAAATTGAATTCTGACTTCACCAGCTTGTAGAGCATGCTTGAAAACACTTGGGGCTAAGAGGAATTAGACCCATTTGAACTGTGGAAGTGAAGATCTCAAATTTTCTCCCAGAAATAGGTGCCTGGTAAATTCGCCATTTCTCCTGAACCCGTCTCGGCGGCGGTTTGCTGCGCTGATTTGATGAGCTTGAAGAGCAATGAGATAGCTATGTTGTGCTAGAAGGGTTTGGGCTAATTTGATGTGTGCAAGGAGAGGGAGCTCCTCCACTGGCTGGGGGTACAAAGGTGAGTTGAAAAATAACTAAAAATTTGATTAATTTCTAATTATCTACTAATCCTAATTAATTAGATAATGGGCTCATAAACCTGATGGATTCTAGGCATGGCTCTGATACCATGTTAAAATTACAGCAATGTGATGAGCTATGGTTGATCAAATACTAGAATCAACATCATTAACAAAGTGATTAGCAAATAATTAAGACATAATTAGTGAGTAATTAGCAAATAGCTTAATGTAGGCATGGATAATAAAAAACCAGCAAATTCTCATTAGGCCAATGCCTCAATTTATAGAGTTTATATCCAAGCATCAAATCCCACTAATTTCTCCTTGATTCACTCCACCTCTCCCATAATATCTCCACCTCTTTTGCTTGATTCTCTCCACCTCTTCACTTTTCCAAGAATATCTCCACACTTCCTAAATCTTCTCATGCTACCCTTTATTCTCTCCCAGTAGATTCTTCTCACCTTTTCACAGGTTCTTTCACATTTACACATTCTCTTTTACACCCTCTAACCAAGGGCTTGTTATTTCAACATTTTAGAAAGATTAGTCAATCTTATGGCTAGATCCTTGGAGGATGATTCTTATCCAAACTCTAAGCTTGACAAGCTAGAGAAAGAGATAAGTTAATTTCATGATTTTTAATCTAGCAAAAAGGATGATTAATTCTTTTAATCTTGATTATGATATGAAAAAATCATATTAACTCATCCTAAATTGAAAGAGGGTTGTGCTAACATTTTCATATATGAAGAATGGTTATTCTAGTTTAATCTAGAGAATTAATCATAATTATGCTTATAATTATGGTTATAATTATGCTATGTATGCATAAATTTAATTTTAGTTTAAAAGAGGAGTTTCTATCATATTTTGATTACAAGTTTTCATTTTAATTAAGAAATTGAGTATTCTCAGTAATTACAGCGAAGCTATGGTAAATTTTCCAAAAACAAATATAAATCTTATTTTTATGCATAATTTTAATAAAGAAAAAAGAGGAATTCCTATCATATTCTAGATTTAGATATTTTATGCTAAAAGAATGATTTTTATCAAATTTATGGAAAATACTTTTTTGTATTTATGCATAATTATTTAATTAAGAGAAAAGAGAAATTTTTGATATATTTATTTTCATGCATAAAAATTTAGATGTAAATGATATTCTAGATGCAAACATTTAAATGCTAAAAGAGAAGTTTTTGGTACATTCCAAAATATGGATATTTTTATTTATTGAAAAAGAGGAGTTTTCATTGTATTTAAGTAGAAAAATGTCTAAATTAATTTTCATGTTAAAAGAGGAGTTTTCACCATAATCTCACATAGGAAATTATGGTATCCTAATGTTGAAGAACAAATTGATGAAAAGAATATTTTAAGATATTTCTATGCGGATTGATCAGTAAAATGATGCATATTCATAATCGGATTATTTGGAAAAAAGAGTTATTTTTATAAAATTGCATTACTCTCAAATATAACTATTTTTAAATCTATTGTGGTCAAATAGAATGAATTTTTATAAAATTGGATTTTCCCTTACGGTTGGAAGTCACTGTTAATTTATCTGAAGAAAATCTTTAGGAATCAAAGTTAGTAGTAAACCGAATAATTTATTGTTAGACCACGACCACGAGAATGGCGGGCCAGTAAATTACTCGCCCATCTCTCGAATCTGAATCAAGCAAAACCTCGTGACCAATTCCAAATCTTCGTTTTACGAAGAAAAACTACCGGCCGAATTAGAGAAGTTTTCCTAGACCGGATATCATCGAGAAATGAACTGGAAGTTCATTGAAATTGATGGGTGGATTACCCTAACATGAGATTCGTGATTTTTATTAAGAAAGTCGGGTTTTCGAGAAAAATGGTTTTGTGGAATCAAACTCAAAACGGGAAAATTCTTACTTGCATAAAAACTCTGTTTTTGAAAAGGACTGTTTTACGCCAAAATGCTAGAGGAAGCATTTGGCTTATGTTTAACTAAGGAGAGATTTGGTACAATAGCTGGCGGGGAGTCATCAAAGGACGTCGCTTGCGGCGGTGGCAAAGCCTGCCGAGGTCTTTGACTAGCCTCGATATGGTTAAAATGGTGCACTTCCGGTATGATGGGCGAGGACCGATGAAGCGGTCCCTGAGTGAAGTGCTAGGACACCTAAGTAGGATCCTAGAGAGTTCTGACCAAGTGATGCACGAGCTCGCCGGTTGCTCTAGGACACCCATGCATATGTTGAGGAAGATATGGATGGACTGGAAAAGGAATTATCTATGTGAACTGGGATTCAAGATTGGATCTCCTTTGGTTGACTAGCTGGTCTTCAACGGAGAGTCCGGATGATATTTTTGTAAAACAATGGACTGGATATTTTGGAGGATTATGATTAGTAATACTATGATTTAATTAAAAGATTGCTTTAAAGACAACCGAATCTATGAAAAAAGGCAATTTCATTAAAGATTGCTTTAAAGACAGCCGAACCTTTTTCAGCCGAATCTATGAAAAAGATAATTTCATTAAAAGATTGCTTTAAAGACAGTCGAATCTATGGAAAAGGCAATTTCATTAAAAGATTGCTTTAAAGACAGCCAAATCTATGAAAAAGGCAATTTCATATTGGGTGTGTAAGTGGTGTGACTACCTTGAATTTTGCTTGAAGCGCTAGCTAGGGGGCATGGGAACTCTTTTCCTTGGTACCCAGGACAAAACATAACCAAATTTTTATATAAAGGGATCCCACCAATAGAGTGGTTGGGCGGTTGGCTAACCCATGGTTGGGGTTAAGCTATCGGTGGATTCCTGCGATACAGTCAGATACGTTAAGTTACGCTGTCTATGAACCAAGTGCAAGTCTCTTCCTTGATCTGGCCATGTGACCTACGGGTTTGGTCAGATCAGACTAGATAGCTAAGGCCTTGACCCGTTAGAGAAATCTCTCGTTAGATGATTTTCCTGGTGGAATCGCCCGTGCCTTCCGGGTGAGGGAAGTTTTTACGGGTTCGGTTTTGGAGGAACCATCGGGCTAGTCTCTTGTCCAAATATTCATGGGCGAGGCCCCGAGTGGGAATCCCTACCCTGCGCAAGAGGCTGTTGCTTCCACTGCCAGCGCCCCGGAGGAGGCCGTGCGGAGGGGGCGGGGGTCTCACATACATGTTACAAATGGTACACATCGATGGCACTCCTTGAGGTGGCCTTCCTATTTGCATTGAGAATAGAACACATTTTTTCAAAATTCTGAGCTTTTTCTCTTTTTCATTTCTTACATCAGCTACTTCACCTACAGCACAAGTTCTCCGGGACTCATTTTTGCCTTCGTGGATTTCTTCTTTTTATCCTTTCTTTTCTTCATTGCCCACAGGGGTGTCCTATGAGGTGTTGCTTGAATCATCCTCCTTAGTTGTAACACTTTTCATGGGCTTCCTCTTTTGCCTTCTTTCTTGGCTTTCTTTTCTCTACCATTTTAGCTAGCTCAACCAGTTCCTCAAACTCCTCTTCAGTTTCGGTATGCTTTGTGCTGTGACCGCTGCATGGATGTTTAGCTTAAGCCCTTGGACACACCAATCTGCAAGTATTTGCACGAGGATTGGGTTTGTTCTGCCACTCTCTGCCTCAAGCTTAGCAGTTTTGTTGCATATGCTTCCACATCCATTTCTTCTTGTCAAAGTTCTCTCGTTTAAGTTGCAAACTTTATCTTATGGAATGTCCTCATAAAAGCAATCATGACCTCTTCACTCAGGGGGGTCCCTTATAAATATGTAAGCCTATCATGTCAGCTCAATAGAAAGGGTTTTTTAAATCCTTTTTTAACACATTTTTTACATACAAAAGGGTACCATTTAAAGGGGCTATTTACAGATTGAATAGAAAAAGGGTGTGTTTTATTCATGAAAAATTGAAGCTCATGATAGTCCGCTACTACTGCAGGGCACCCAGGCTATGCGAAAATATTAAATGCCATAAGGAGGAGCTTTTATTGGGCGCAGGCCTTAAAAATGATGTCCTTTAGTACTTGAAGCAATGTCTCTCATGCCAAAGGATCAAAGCTGAAAGGGTCAAGATGCCTGGGAAACTTCAACCCTTGGATATTCCGCAAATGAAGTGGGAGTGCATTAGTATGGATTTTGTCACAAGTCTCCCCACTACTGTACAAGGAGGATATGACTCCATTTTGGTAGTAGCGGACTTGCTTACCAAAGTAGCTCATCTTGTACCAACAAAGAAGACCTTCAAAGCTTCTGATGTTGCTCGATTATTCATCAAGGAAGTCTTCAAACTTCATGGTATCCCAAAGAGGATAGTAAGTGACCAAGATTTTGACTTCACTTCAAAGTTCTGGCAGTCCTTATTTCAAGCCTTGGGCACTCAACTTTGCTTTAGCACAGCTTATCCAGAGACCAATGGCCAAATTGAGAGAGTCAATCAGGCAATTGAAGACATTCTCAGAGCATATTGTAGACGGGAACCAAGAAGTTGGATTCAATACCTTCCTCTGGTAGAATTTGCCTACAATACATCTTACCATCATCAGAGCATAGGAATGTCACCATTCAAAGCACTCTATGGGCAAGAATGCTTATCTCCTCTAAATTTCTCTAATCCGACCATAAGAGTTGAGACATCCAGGAAAATGCTCGAAGAGATGGAGGAATAGACCAAGGCAATCCAAAAAAATATTAAAGCTGCTCAAGATCGGCAAAAGCATTATGCTGACACCAAGAGGTCTGAAAGGATCTTCAAGGAAGGAGACAAAGTTCTTCTACGAGTGCGACCCAAACGTAGTTCTCTGTCACTTGGGAAATATAAGACACTCAGCCCAAGGTATTATGGTCCCTATACAGTTATCAAGTGTCTAGGTAAAAGTGCCTATAAACTCCAGCTCCCAGCCCATATCAAAGTCCACAATGTATTTCATGTAAGTTTGTTTAAAGCCTTATGTACCCAGTCTTGATCATATTCTTGATGATGACCAAGTTGTAATCCCTACTCAAGGAGTCCTTGAATTATAGCCTAGTAGGATCATAGATTCTAGAGAAAGGCAACTCCGTAATAGAACTCTTGTAGAACATCTAGTACAATGGAAAGACTACCCTGAAGAGGATGCAACCTGGGAAGATGAAGCTACACTCTTAGGATTACCCCCGATTCATGACGAGATGAGGACATCTCGATTTCTTTAAGGGGGAAGGTTGTAACATGCCCATCTTCATTTTTAAAAAAAGTCCGTGTAATAGATGAATTTATGAGTTTTTATGGTGTAAAAATCAGTGATTTTATTAAACGAGACATTTCCACTTAGAATCTTTAAATTCCAAGTCATTAGGAGAAATGTGGGCTCATTTTTGGGCCTTTTAGTTTTAGAGAGAGGGTGGCACTCAACCAATGAGGAAGAGGCTTCCGTTAACAGAGAAATTCACATTTTAAAGCAAGAATTCAAGTAAATAGAGTAAAATTATGCTCAAAATGCATCTTAAAATAACATTTACTCAACTTAAAATAAAAATAAAATAATACTACCTAATCTTTGCACGTAAGCTAAAAGATAGTGGTAGTTAATGATAGAGAATCTCTAAGTTTTCCCCCAAAACTAGCCATGATCTTCTTCGTCTCCAACATAGTCGTTCTTTCTTTTTCTAAGTCTCCTCCAAATTAAGCTCTCATCTTCTTCTTTCGTGTGTCTTTTGCTACACAAAATGGCAACCTCTTGAAAGCCTTGTACTAGCATTTCAGCTATTACTGTATTCAATAGTTATAATACGGACGATGGGACATGGATACCATCTACAATTACAATCAAGAGTTGGGTACTTTTACAGAGAAGGAAGAGGAAGAGGAGAAATGCTAATGAATTTGTGGAGCCATTCAAGGGACAAGTTAAAGAGTTCAAGGTATGTGAATCTAGCAAGCGTGTGACAGAGGTACTAACACAACATGTTTTCCAGCATGTAGACTTGAGGGTGAAAAATTTTCCCCCTGGTCTTCCACGATATCGTCCCAACTGTGAGTAGTATCTCAGTCAAAGGTTCTTTTGTTTTAAAAGTGTATGCAGTTGTTTATCCATTCAATCCTATCTCCTTACTGTTTTAAAAGTATCTAATTGTTATTTTAAAAATGTCTAATCTTTTGGTTTTATGCAAATATTTATCCATCCAATAGGATAGACTGGCAACCAATGGAGAGTATAAGTGGGATTTTTGACGCTTTCCATACATATGTAGGAGAACAAACTTACAAAGGAAGAACTCATAGAGATCTTGCAGACCACAGTATATTTTTCTATGATATGCATTACTTTGAACCAAACACGTCTTTTGGATGGGGTCGTTTGACTGCATTACCCCTCCCATTATTTAGAAGCAAAGATTGGCCATTGCCAACTTCACAAACTAGTGAAAGTTATAGGATTAGGTTGTATCACGACATACAGAAGTCTCTTAATCCATCTGTTTGCAAAAACAAAGAATGTCAAGCTTACTATTTTTATGCCCATTGAAGTGTTTGTTGACTTTTTCTTTGATGAAGAATTAAGAAATACTTCAACAATGTTTATTTGCAAGTCAAGTAAGGCACTAGACTTTTGGACAATGGTTGGGATAGTAGAAAGACAGAAGGCATCGTTTTTATTTTGGAGAAGAAGTCAATAGTTTGCAAGTACATTATTGGCTCTCAAAACTTCATTGCAACTTTTCACTACACCATATATTATTATGTTAATGGCAACCTTGTTCCATTAGATCAAGATTTGGAGTCAGATCCTGAGAATACGCCTCTAGTAATGGAGATATATTTGGAAGGGAAATTGCTTACAATGATGAACACACTATCTAAAACATCTCTTTCTCAAATTAGAGAAGACCTTACATACGAGGAGATTGAACAATTGCCAAAAGATTATACATTTACAATGGATACTAAAAAGGTAAACCATTTATATTTACATTCACCATTTAGTATGCTATGCAAAACATTATGTAAGATACCACTAACAAAACCCTTTTTTTATAGGTGCCAAGGCAAAAAGAGAAAATAACTTTCTGCAAAGAATCTGTCCCTCATACTATTCACTTGTTTAGTCATTGAATGATGACAATCAAAACATTGTAACTCCAAAAGCAATTTAAAGGACTCAAAACCACTATTTGTATAAGCTAAAAATCACTTACACCATTCAAAAATTCTGAGAAACACATACAAAATGGTCTGCCACTTTCCAAAACACTCTAATGTACTCACATGAGCTCAATCTTGATGCTTTACATCCATTTGTTCACATACCTCCACTATCCAATGTAAATAGTCTAATATAGTTTGCAATGCCGCATAATACCAAGCTCTTTAATGTACCAAATCACTGGGAAATGATCCAATCACGTGTATAACATGCCCCTTTACATCCATACATGCTTCATATTGCATATAATCATCATCCGAGGTCACCAAGAAATACATGCCAAAAATAGCTCTCAATTTTGGTTGGGAACCTAACAATCAAATATCGGCACTAAACTGCTTCTAATTTATTCAAATTGCATCCAACTTTGAGGTCCATGCATTCATTGGCTTTATGTCAAGTTTCTCTAGCCATGTATAGGCTCAGTTGCACTAATTTTGACTAAACGAGTGAGTAATTAGATGATTAAGTACCTTTGTTTTTCTAATCTCACAATTAACAACCCTATTAATCTTGCTTAATCCAGTTTGTTTCACATCAATACATCCAAATGAGTGCTTGTGGGTTTCATCCAAAGGTGTATACTTGCTCAGGGATTAATTACTAAGCCTCTTGTGCATTGTATGCATCCATTTGAGCTCTTTTATAGTTTTCTACCTCCCTAGTGATTTTTGCATTGATTTTCAGCTTGCCAACAAATGATATAATTGCTTTAGTGTTGTTTGGTTGAGATTGGCTAGTGGTTAGGGTGTGTTATATGTGCCTTTTCTACACTCCAATCACCTTAATAATGCATAGAATCAATACCTTAACGTTTCATGCGTTATGAGCTTCCATAGCCTCAATGTTGCTTGTAAATCTATCCCACTTGCTCATCTCTTCTCTTGTCTAATTGAACATACATTAAATACATCAATCCCACAAGGCTCCAATGCCATACATTCACATAAGCCTCTTCACAACTTCCATGGAGAGCTTGCAAAAAATAGTTTTTCACTTGCTTTGGGGAGCCCACTCTTTGCTCAAACTTTGTCAAATCGCCTGTGATCTGCTTAAGGGTGTTTAGCTATTCTTACCCGATAGGTCAAGCTCTCAGATCTATTGATTTGGTGTGCTCCATAGCTTCTCTTTGCTCCACAACTTCAATGGAAAGCTCTAAAAACTAGAATTTTTCCTCTTGCTTGCTCACTCACAAGAAACCCTAATGAGAGCTACCCAAGCTTTGATACCATGAAAAGAGAGTAGAGGGGAACACATGAGACATACCTAAAATATAGTTGTTCTCATTTCATCAACATACACAAGGTAGAGAAGCTCCATAGCTTTCCTTTATTTCACTTCACAAAACACATCACATTTTCCTAATGATAAGTTCACACTGAAATAACCTAAAACTAATGTCCACACTTGCCCAGCTAGACATGGCCATTATTATCCACATACACACTGCTAGACTGGTTTTTTCACACGCTACAGTTATCCACCACTACATCCCAATGAGCTTGCATTCTGAATAGGTTTCTGGGGCTAGAAGCCGTCATGTGTGCAATATATGTTTTGAACAGGTGTCCTACTGTAAGATTCCTCCCCAGCCTCTCAGGATGTCTAGTATCTTCCCCTGTAGTCAAATCCCTCTTCAGAAATATAAAAGATCTTGTTTCTACCAGTTTTGGCCTAGAGAGAGAAAATCTTCTAGAGAGTGGTAATTCAGTTTTTAAATATTTTTGGATGGAAAAATATCTCTTCTTATTAAAATAAGTTCCCCCAAAATAGAAGTTCAAAAAGATTTTCAGAAGGTGCATTAGAAATCAAGTATAATATGTTCAAGAGGCCTTATCCTGAGGGTCAAGATTTTTTCAAAATTTTAAATTAAGGTTCCTATGAGCCAATAAGATCAATCCATGCGTGGGGAGGAGATAAATCCAATTTGTAAAAGAAAAATACCCAAAAATGAGTAAATGCTCATATAAGATGAAGAGTTGACTATGTACAAGGGTTATTAGTAAAAAAACTATGGGTATTACTAAAAAAATGAGATATTTTGGGTATAATGATTCCATTTTGACACATGTGTAAGGAAGGGGAGTCCCTTCAAGGAGGCGCCTACTTCACATGCTTGAATGAGTTTGAAACTCAAAAATAATGTGATATTTTATCTCTCCTCTCTCTTGGATCAAACCGAATCAAAAACCGAATCAAAACCGAATCAAAATCGAATCAAATAAGGAACCAAAATAGGTCCAAATCTAGTCCAAATTCAACTAAACTGAATCTGGAAAAATCTAGAAATCAGTTGGTCTTGGTTAGAGCCTCCCTCTCCTATAAATAGAACCTGAGTCCTTTGTAAAAAAAAGTAAGAGAATTATACTATGCCAGAATTATGCTGAAATAATGCTAATTTGTACTATTCTCTAAAATTCTCTCCAAATTGAAGAAATTGGAGCTTCCCTCCTTCTTCAATCTCCATTGGTGGCTCCATCAACACACCAAACCAATTGATTGGTTGGGGGCCTCTACCGTGATCAAAGAATCAAGCAATTTGTAAGGTAAAGTGTGAATTTTGATCTTTTTCCATAATTTCTCAAAGTTTCTCTCTTCTCAACCCCTCTCAAGCTTGAGAAGCTTAATTGGAATAGCTTTTTAATGCTATTGAAGTTAATTGATGAATGGTAGTAAGGAAATACATAAATTTTCACTTATGCTTAATTTTAATGGTTTTTATGATTTTTATCTTCTCTAAACTGATTATGATGTTATGCCTCATTGAAAAAAGGCATTCCCCTCTCTTCTTTAGTAAATCCAACCATTCTTTATCCTAGATGAATGATTAATGGATAGAATCAAGTTTTTCATAATGTTTTTCTTAAATAAGTAGAAATTGTTTACATTAGAATGATTTAAATACTCTTGGTGAACTTCTAATTAATTTTAAAGAGTAAAAATTAAAAAATGGTCAGCCATACAAAGGAGGTTATGGTAAAATTTTTTAAAATTTTAGAAATAAGTATTATCTTTTATTATTCTAAAAGAGTAATCCTTATGGTTTCTATATTCTAAAGTGTCATTTTCATGCATAGAAGATGCATTTTGATTATATGCATAAAAGAAATTTATTTTTATTATAAAAGTGTTACTTTTATCATTATTGATTTTTATGCATAAATGGATGCATAAAAGAAATTCTTTTATATTAAAAGAATGATTTTCATCATAAATGATTTGTATGCATAAAAGTTATTTTCTTTTATATTAAAAGAATGATTTTCATCATAAATGATTTTTATGCATTAAAAATATTTTATATATTAAAAGAGTGATTTTCATCATAGATGATTTGTATGCATAAACATATGCATAAAAGATATTTTTTATTAAATGAGTGATTTTCATCATAAATGATTTGTATGCATAAACATATGCATAAAAGATATTTTTTAATATTAAAAGTGTGATTTTCATCATAAATGATTTTATGCATAAATTAGATGCATGAAAGAAATTCTTTTATATTAAAAGAGTGATTTTCATCATAAATGATTTATATGCATAAACATATGCATAAAAGATATTTTTTTATATTAAAAGTGTGATTTTCATCATAAATGATTTTATGCATAACTTAGATGCATAAAAGAAATTCTTTTATATTAAAAGAATGATTTTCATCATAAATGATTTGTATGCATAAACATATGCATAAAAGAATATTTTTTATATTAAAAGTGTGATTTTTATCATAAATGATTTGTATGCATAAACATATGCATAAATGATTTTTTATATTAAAAGTGTGATTTTTATCATAAATGATTTGTATGCATAAACATATGCATAAAAGATATATTTTTTATATTAAAAGTGTGATTTTTATCATAAATATTTTTATGCATAAAAGAAATTCTTTTATATTAAAAGAGTGATTTTCATCATAAATGATTTGTATGCATAAACATATGCATAAAAGATTTTTTTATATTAAAAGTGAGATTTTCATCTCATAAATGGATTTTATGCATAAATTAGATGCATAAGAGAAATTCTTTTATTCTAAAAGTGTAATTCCTACTAAATTGGATTTATGCATAGAAAGATGCATAAAGAATTTTATTTTTAATTCAAAAGAGTTATTTTCATCAATTTTGATTTTATGCATGAGAAGATGCATAAAAGATTGAATTTTAATTCAAAAGTGTCATTCTCATTTAAAATGAATTTATGCATAGGAAGACGGTTAAAAGATTGATTTTTATTTCGAAAGTGTTATTCTCCTTAAAATGGAATTTATGCATAAATAGATGCGTAAAGAAATCTTATATCAAAAATAAGAATTCTCTTGTATTCTATAAATAGATATGAGGATGTGAAATGAATCAGATAGATGAAAATGAACTAAGCATGGATGGAGATGTATGTATGTGAAAGAATGGATGTAGATATATGTATGTGAAAGAATGGATGTAGATGTATGTATGTGAAGGATGTATGTGAAAGGAAAGATGTATGTGAAAGGAAAGATGTATGTGTATGTGATAAGTATGGATGTAGATGTGAATGTGGATATATGGATGTGGATGTGGATGTGGATGTATGGATGTGTATGTGATAAGTATGGATGTAGATGTGAATGTGGATATATGGATGTGGATGTGGATGTGGATGTGGATGTATGAATGTGGATGTATGGATGTGGATGTGGATGTGGATGTGAAAATGGATGTATGGATGTGGATGTGGATGTGGATGTGGATGTGGATGTATGAATGTGGATGTGAAAATGGATGTATGGATGTAGATGTGGATGTAGATGTGGATGTGGATGTATGTATGTGGATGTGGATGTATGAATGTGGATGTGAAAATGAATGTATGGATGTGGATGTGGATGTATGAATGAGGGTGTGAAAATGGATGTATGAATGTGAATGTGGATGTGGATGTATGAATGTGGATGTGGAAATGGATGTATGGATGTAGATGTAGATGTGGATGTATGGATGTAGATGTGGATGTTGATGTGTATGTATGTATGTGGATGTGGATGTATGAATGTGGATGTGAAAATGGATGTATGGATGTAGATGTGGATGTATGGATGTATGTATGTGGATGTGGATGTATGAATGAGGATGTGAAAATGGATGTATGAATGTGAATGTGGATGTGGATGTATGAATGTGGATGTGGAAATGGATGTATGCATGTGGACGTGGATGTGTAAATGGATGTATGAATGTGAATGTGGATGTGGATGTAGAAATGGATGTATGCATGTGGATGTGGATGTGAAAATGGATGTATGGATATTGGATGTATGATGTAGATGTACGAATGTGGATGTGTATGTAGAATAATGAATGCGAATGTGTATGTGAAATGATGTGTCGTCGATATGAGTGAATGGATGAGATGTGATGACATGTGAATTGGGATGTGAATATATGATATAAGATGTGAATGAATCTGAGGTGATGAGATGGAAAATGATGTGATTGGATGAGAATGAGTACACATATGAATGGAATGTGGAATAAGTAATGTGGATTGATGAGGCATAATGTGGAAAGATGAGAGTTCAATATAGAAACTAATGAGGACTGATGAGGCATAATGTGGAAAGACGAGAGTTCAATATAGAAACTGTATATGTGACCTGTTTGTAAATGATTGTTTTATGTCAAGAATGCTGGGGAAGCATTTTGACTGTCTTGTGATTAAGGTCGTGGAGACCTAACTGATAAAGTTGCAACTGCTGTGAGACGGAGAGTCAATGGAGGACGTCTCGCGTAGCAAGGTCGGCCGAGGTCTTAACCAGCCTGGGTTCGATTTAAATGGTGAGTTTCCGGTACGGTGGATGAGGGACCAAGGATGCGGCCTATGAGTGAAGCGCTAGGTGACCTGCGAAGGATCCTAGAGGGTGCTGACCATACGGTGCTCGGGCTCTACCCACACGTGCATCGTGGAAGATATTGGAACAAGGAGTAAGAGTTGTTTTCTGAAACCGAGTATGGATCTGGTTGATTGACCTTGCTGGTCCTCAACTGATAAGTCTGTAGCTCTCTTATATGGATTTGTTGATTGATCTTGCTGATCTTCAACGAGGATTCCATCTTGACTTTTATAAGTGAATATTTTCCGGGTACTATGAGCTAGGAACTATCGAAAAGACCCCTGAGTCAGAAGGTGGTGAGCATTCTGGTTGCCAATGATGCCATTGATACTCCGATAAAGGAATGATTGGAAATTGAGATTCAACCGGATACTTGGAAGTTTATGATTAGTAACACTATGATTTCATTAAATGACTGATTTAAATACATTTGAATCTGGGAAAAAGGCAATTTTATATTGGGTGTGTAAGTGGTGTGACTGGAGTTAAATTTGCTTGAAAATCTAGCTAGGGAGCCTAGGAACTTTTTTCCCTGGTACCCGGGACAAAACCTAACCAAATTCTAAATTGGATCCCATCACTACAGTGGTTGGGCGGTTGGCTAATTGATCTGACAAAGTGACTTTAGGTTCGGTTGGATCAGTTTGGTCAGTAATGACCCTGACTACGTTAGAGTAAAATTTTATCCTGGAGGAATCGCCTGTGCTTTCCGGGCAAGGGAAGTTTTTCTAAGTTCGGTTTTGGAAGAACCGAGGAATTAGTCACCTGTCCGGATATCCATGGGCGAGGCCCCGAGTGTAGGACCCTACCCCGCGCAAGATGTGCTACTTCCGCTTTGCTAGCACCCAGAATCCTGGGGGGACGGGGATCTTACAGTTGGTATTAGAGCTAATTGGCTAATGAGGATCAACCGAGAAGCCAAATATGTCAAAAATTTATCAAGAAGCACAAAAAGGTTGTAATTGTGTGATAAAATTCATACAATTTGATATTCAAACTGAAATTCATAAATTAGTAATTGGGTCTTCAAATGAAAGTACCGCAATTATATGGAATCCCTGACTTGCTTGAGGTCTAAATATGATGGTATTTACCTTATAGTTCCAAGAACCATGACTACTCGTATATACCGAGGGTATAACTACAGCTCTTTACTGACAGTATATACGAGTAAATCTAAGACTTGAAATTATAAGCATTAATGCTATCCAGATGATGAATTCGAATGTGGTTGATATGATTTTTAAATTCTGGTTGTGAACTGATGAATTGATTTGGATTCTAATTGAAAAATGATGATTCCTGAAATTTGGTTGAAATGTAATAAACCGAGTAAAACCACAATGAGGATGAATGGGACGAGTCCCTGTGATAATGTTCGTAGCTAGAATGACGTTAATGACTTCAGCAAATCACTATGAGATTAGTGGATTGTGCTGGCAGATTACTACTGTTAACTTTTGATCAGTGGATCAAGCTAAGGGTTGATAAATTAAAAATATGAAAAATTGAAATCCCCATGGAGGATTGTTTAGATAGAAAAATTCAATCTGATGGACCATTATTGTGTTAAAGATATGAATGAGATAATTCTGAATGAATTGTTAACTGATAATGCATTCTATATGAGTATCTTTATGAAGTTCAGTTCTTTGTGATTAATCAAGAAGAATGTGAAGGAGTTCTAAAATTTGTTTTGAAACTGGATGTGTGAGATTTTAAAGAATAGAAAAATGGAGAGGGTTACTATCACTCTAATGAACAGGGCCTTAGACACATCAATTACAAAAGATGATGCAAGATATTTCAGTGTGTTCAATCCGAGAATAACATATTGCCACTTGGATCTTTTGAGGTATCTTCTTTATCATTGAATATGACTGTGTATTACGTTGAAATAATTTAAACACAAAACTTGTATTAAACATGAGCTTCTTCCTAATGACACAGGTGGATAAAGAAGACTTTGAAATTTTGCATTTTGCATTGAGTGTTTCATCAAACTACAATTCCATCATTGATTAGTGAGCAAAGAAATGGAAGGGCCCTTCATGTGCCTAGGTTTGGTGATTATAAAGTGGAATGGCACATGGCAGGTGATTTGAAGACTCTAAAATGCATGTATAACATAAGCAAAGGTGCAAATGCAAAGAGTCCATGTCTATATTGCATGTCAAGTGCCAAGACTTTAGATCGTGTACTATGGAACAAAGCTCCTTTGACAGGCATTTAAAAGATAAATATTTCAAAGTAGTGCTATGGATGTTAAAGCCTTTAAAAGAATCTTTAAAAGCAATCAAAGCAATAGAAAAAGTGCTATCAGACATTGGCTTGCATGGGGGGCATGTTAAAATTGAGGAGGACAACAAGCGGTCACAAGGGGGCAGTAAAGTACCAAAAAAACCATCAATAGGTGGTGTGAAAGCTAAAAGATTTTTGTCATACTGCCTCAAAGACTGTCGAGATAAAAACAAGCAAAAGATGTTTAATAGAAAGATCTACATAATGCAGTCAAGGACATTGGAAATGAAGGTTCAATCCAAAATCGGAAGGCAGATGTGTGGATTTCACTTGACAAGATCTTTGCACTCATGGAGAAAAAGAGCTAGAGCAATAGTGAGATAAAAATATTTGAAAACATATTAGAGACTTGGAGGAAGGCATTCATTGTAGGATGGAGTGATCAACATGTAACTCATTACATGGCAAGAACTTTAAAAACTGCTCCAATCTCAATACTGTGAGACCAACTAATACATAAATCTGGTTTTTTTCTGTTTTGTCATTGATTGCCGCATATACTATATAATCATACATCATATTTTGCAAAGACATACGGTTCATTGTCAATATGGTCAACTCAAGGCATGGAGAAGTCACATTACATGGCAAGAACAGGTTACTTTAAGCACACTAGACATGGTGGAGGCAAGAATCGAGCCAATAGTCTTTTAGAGTTACATCAATGGACTTATAGGAAATTGATTCACAAAGAAAAACAAAAAGACACATTCAAGTCCTCATCATTGACACGTGCAATACAATTGATTAATAAAGAAAAGTAACAATGTGCTTCGAATCAGTTAACTACGAGACGAGAGAGTGCCATCAGTTGTAGCATTGCTCAAGAGTCAGGGTTGGGAGAAGGTGGTCTAGATGAGGTGGGCTTGATCTTCTTCAGTGGTCTTCCTTCTTCATCTTCCTTTTCCTCTTCTTCCTCTTCACCTATCGAGAGATCTATTTTTGGCATTTGTACCGTTGTTGGAGGCAACATTTCCGACCGGCTTTTTCTTGTCCTTATTAGATATCTTTTTTCCATATGGATGCAATGTGTCTGGGTCTATAACTCCCGCTACAATAGCATGCGATGTATATGACAAGTAGTAGGGGCATCTTAGTGCTTGGCAACCATACCCCTGACCAAACACCTGCAGTGCAAAAACTGTTTCTCGACAAGCACCACCTTCTCAGCATTTAAAGGCACTTCGTGTCCACCACAAAACCTGGATAGTACTTTGAATGTGAATAAAGGGAATTTTGCATTGTCTTTTGAGAAATCCTTGTGAAATATAATGATCTGCGTATTAAAATTGTAATCATCATGACTCATGTCACTGCTTGCTGTTGTAAATTTTAAGCAAGTGTCGTAAATTGCACGTACCTTTTGATGATTCAAATGTCTTATATATTGAGCGAGAGCAACATCCTTTCGATGACCTATTGACTTTGAAGTGGAAGCTCCGGATGATCTTGAGCCTCCTTCTCTCTTCAGGAAATCATCATCATATACAAAAACTTGGTACTAATGTTATATGTTTAATTGTCGACAAAGTCCACGTAGATCAAATTCTTATAGTTTGAAAAATTTTGGACTTTATTACCTGTTGATTTTCATCACCCTCAAGCATGGATCTTGTCCCCACAAAGGGATCGTGCACTTATTGTCTTCATGCACAGTAGTAGGTGCCAAAAATTTACCCATATCTGCCAAACCAAGATGGTCAACAATTGTTGTAGCCTCCTCCTTGGAAGGCAATTGGGTTTCATATGTCCTAGCTTCATCGAACATCTTCTTTAATATCTCCTTTCCAGGCAGGTACTCGGAGTCCTGGACTGCAGAATCAGCTAGTAGATAATTGTCAACTCCTTCCTCTATCTAGCCCATGTCTGCTTCACTAAAATTTGCTAAGGCAGCCAAGCAATAGTCTTCACGAATATTGAAATGTTGCATAATGTCTGTTAATAATACATAATCAGCTTGGGCTGCCATAGTAAATAGCCACCTCTTCCTCAACCCCATCATCCTTGATTGGCACTTGAGTGCTTGCTAAAGTCATTGTCTCGGGCTCTGAGTCCTCAATAAGAAGATGCAAAAAACAAAGAAAACCATAACTAAATTGGAGCGGGTGACACTTCTTTGAGTGTATTGGGCATTTCTCCTCTACTCTATTGCAGCTGGGAATATTTTCAAGACAATGGCTGAGCCTCCTCTTCATGATTTTGTCTGTTGAAAAATCAGATGGATGAACATTTCGTTCACCATCGGACATAACGATATTGGTAGAAACAATGTCTTCATACTCCTGCTCACGGTCATCGCGAGAAAAATCCTACAAGAATTAATGATATTCTCAAGAGAAAGTTCCTTGTTGAACATTGAAGACAACTCATGCAAACGCTCGTGGGCTTGTGCATGGGTTTGTGCATTGTACAAGAACATAAACAGCTTTTCTGCACAAGACTCTTTTGCCTCGTCATCCGATTCGTAGACAATGTCCAACTCTTTCGAAGACATGTCTAAAAAAAACATTTCAATAAATTAGAACATGCACGCTTATTATACATGGGGTCAGTACCTGGCGATAAAGGAGATTTGGATATACACATGCAAGCCCCCTATCGCTTAGTACTAGTACCAAAAAAATAGGGGTCAGTACTAAGCGATTGAGGGCTCACGTGGAATTCACAAGCCCATCACCGCTTGGTACTGACCCCTAAATTTAAAGAGACTTAAAGGGGTCAATAAATTTATTTATTTTTTGAGATGAAGCCTTTATATATTAAATAAAAAACATACAAGTGGCATATTTTATATTTTAGTTGTATTTTGTAAGCTGAAATAGTCTGTCTTCTAGACTTGAAAATTTAAGGCCTGCACTAAGCTTCGACTTGAAGGCCTATAAACTTACTTGGTCTTCATGTTTACACATTTGCAACCCACTACTACTCTAGAAAATTTGATTTCAATTAAAACCTTAGTTTCCATGGTAGCCTTCACTTGAAGGTTAAAATTAAAATGTCTTTGAAGGCCGTTGCAGCCTTAAAATTTCAGGGCCCAATTTTTATTTCTCCAACCATCCGAGTGGTTGGAGGTTTTTGTTTTAGTGGAGGAGGGCTCAAACCGGCTCACCCCCCACCTCACCGTGTGTGTGTGTGTGTGTGTGTGTGTATGTGTGTGTGTGTGTTTGTTCCTTTTGAGTGTTTTTTAGAGAGAGAGAGAGAGAGAGAGAGAGAGAGGGAGGGAGGGAGGGAGGGAGGGAGAGAGAGAGAGAGAGAGATGGGCATACCTGCAGAAAAAATTGAAAGCTTCATGTTTCCAAGACAATGGGGCGAAGGCATTGGCAATGCAAAGGGACGGCAACGTAGGCAAGTCAACGCAAATGGGTGTCTCAGCTTATCACAGAGCCGATTAGCTTTGAGGATTTCCTATTAGACTTAAACCTAGAAGGATTTTAGCTTGCAAAGAAAATTTATGAAATAGTGTAAATTTCTAAAAATGTATGTCCCAAATTGCTTGATTTGCTGGTTTGAGAAGAGTCCAATGGGAATTTGGATACGTAAGATCTCAAAAATATTTTCCCCGAACATTGCTCCTCCCAAGGGAGATTTGGGATGTTATCGACTCGTACCACACGAGGAGATTTGGGATGTTATCAACTCATACCACTCGTGTGGACATTTAAAAGGTCAGACACATTAATGACGTGTCAATATGGTATGTATTGTGTGCTCACTCCTCTCCTTTCTTGCATGTGTTAATTTTTTTCACCTCTGAGTCTCTCACAAAATAGCAAGAGCCAAACGCCATCGCTGCTACATCCATTGTCCCCTCTGAGTCTCCGACTACGTCAGCCTCCTCAACGCCCCCCAAACTGAGCCAAACGCCATCGGCCTCTACATCCATTGCAGGTATTTCAGAGTTCTTTCAGACCCTCTATTACCGTTTTGCTGCCTGTTTTGTGAATGTCGATAATAGTGCCTGTACAAAGCGCTCAGGGTTTCATTGGGGTCTTTCTCGTCCCATATCACTTAATACTGACCCCCTTGGCTCACGTTGCCCACCACCACGGGTCTAGTACGAAGCGATTAGCAAGTCTCTTGGTACTAACCCTCTTGTAGAATGTTGCCCACGGGTTCAAACCATGTACACAAAAACCCTGCACAATGTTGGTCATGGGGTCAATATAGAGCGATTAATAGGCCCGTGAATTTCTGTTTAATTGATTCTAGCTTGGTACCGACCCCACTGTGATATCTTGTGGTCATGGGAATAGTACCAAGCGATTCAAAGGCCTATGGTGTAAGATTCCTCCCTCCGGCTTTTGAGGTGTGCAAGTGTAAGAACCTCCCCTTTTGATCTTATAATTATTCCCCTCTCTGAAATAAAAGAAAGATCTTGTTTTACCCTGTTTTGGCCTAGAGAGAGAAAATGTCTAGAGGGAGGTAATTCAAAATTGAGATATTTTTGGATATAAAAATCCTCCTAGTGTCTAAAATGGTTTCCCCTCAAACAGATATTCAAAAAAAAATTCCAATGTGCAATTGGAATAAATTGAAATCAGGTAAAAAGGACCTTAGCCTAAGGGTCCAGATTTTCTGAAATTTTTGAATTAAGGTTCCTATGGACCAATTAGATTAATCCAAATGTAGGGAGGAGATAAATGGAAGAATAAAAGAAAATCCCCCAAAAATGAGTAAATGCTCACATAAGATGAAGAGTTGACTAAGGACAAGGTTATTAGTTAAAAAAGAAAAGATATTTAGAAGAAAGGATGCATTTTGGACACCTCAGTGTGGGGAATTCCCCTCATGAAGGAGGCACCTATTTCACATGTGTGGTTGAGTTTTAAACTCACAAATAATGAGATATTTTTATCTATCCTCTCTCCTGCTTCAACTAGATCCAAAAAGTAAGCTAAACTGACCTAAAAACGGTCAAAAATTGACCAAATTGATCTGAAAAATTCTAGAATCAGTTTGCTTGGTTAGAGACTCACTTTTTCCTATAAATGAAGCCTCCCCCTTCGTAAATGGTTAATAGTGTTTTATGCACTGTTACTCTACTCCTCCCCAAAGCTAAAAACAGTGAATTCATTGATAATTCATTTGTTTTTGACCATTTCCTCTTCAAAAGAATTGGTGGCCACTCTTGTTGCAAACAAGAGTGGATCCCTCAAACCATCAAGCCAAAGGAAAGCTCACAAAACTCCTAGTAAGTTAGAAATTCTACTTTTTCTTATTCTATTTTATGGTTTTCTGATTTTTGCTTTCTTTAAAATGAAAATGGATGTTATGCCTTGCTGGAAAGGCTTTCCGCCTTCTCTTCATTATTAAATTCATCCTAGATGTGTAATCAAATTGATGGAATTAAACTTTTCATATTGTTTACTCTTAATAAAGTGGAAATTGATTAGACTAGAATGATTTAAATCATCTTGTAGTAAATTTTAGAGTGAAAAATTTGAAAAATGGTCAGCCATACAAAGGAGGTTATGGCAAAATTTTCTTAAATTTGGTGAAGTAAGTTTTATCTTTTTATTATTCAAAAAGAGTAATCCCCATCGCTTGTGTATTCTAAAAGTGTTATTTTTATTCTATGCATAGAAAATGCATATTAGAAATATTTTTATTATAAAAGTGTTATTTTCATTAGAATTAATTTCTATGCATAGAAAGATGCATATTGGGAATATTTTGATTATAAAGGTGTTACTTTCATCAAAATTGATTTTTATGCATAAATAGATGCATAAAAGAATTTTTTTATTATAAAAGTGTTACTTTCATTAAAATTAAATTTATGCATAAATAGATTTATAAAAGAATTTCTTTATTATAAAAGCATTACTTTCATCAAATTTTGATTTTATGCATAGAAAGATGCATAAAGAAATTTATTTTTATTTCAAAAGAGTTACTCTCATCAATTTTGATTTTATGCATAGAAAGATGCATAAAGAAATTTATTTTTATTTCAAAAGAGTTACTCTCATCAATTTTGATTTTATGCATACAAAGATGCATAAAGAAATTTATTTTTATTTCAAAAGAGTTATTCTCATCAATTTTGATTTTATGCATAGAAAGATGCATAAAGAAATTTATTTTTATTTCAAAAGAGTTATTCTCATCAATTTTGATTTTATGCATAGAAAGATGCATAAAGAAATTTATTTTTATTTCAAAAGAGTTATTCTCATTAAAATTGAATTTATGCATAAAAAGATTCATTTTTATTTCGAAAGTGTTATTCTCCTTAAAATTAAATTTATGCATAAACGGATTTTTATAAAAGTGTTATTTCCCACTGAAGTATTTCTTATGCATAAATAGATGCGTAAAGAACCTTTATTTCAAAAATAAGAATTCTCTTACATTCTATAAATAGATGTGATAAGATGTGATATGAATCAGATAGATGAGAATGAATAGAGAATGGATGATGAGAATAGAAGTGATGAGAATGAGAGGTAAATAGATGTGATGAGATGTGATGTGAATCAGATAAATGTGAATGAATAGATAAGATGTGATGTCATGTGAATCAGGATGTAAATGAATGATATAGGATGTGAATGAATGTGTTAGCATGTGAATCAGGATGTGAATGAATGATATAGGATGTAAATGAATGTGATAGCATGTGAATCGGGATGTGAATGAATGATAAGGGATGTGAATAGATGTGATGTCATGTGAATCAGGATGTAAATGAATGATATAGGATGTGAATGAATTTGTTAGCATGTGAATCGGGATGTGAATGAATGATATAGGATGTAAATGAATGTGATATCATGTGAATCGAGATGTGAATGAATGATAAGGGATGTGAATGGATGTGATGTCATGTGAATCAGGATGTAAATGAATGATAAGGGATGTGAATGGATGTGATGTCATGTGAATCAGGATGTAAATGAATGATATAGGATGTGAATGAATGTGTTAGCATGTGAATCGGGATGTGAATGAATGATATAGGATGTGAATGAATGTGTTAGCATGTGAATCAGGATGTGAATGATAAGGGATGTGAATGGATGATAAGGGATGTAAATGGATGTGATGTGATGTGAATGGATGTGATGTGATGTGAATCGGGATGTGAATGAATGATAAGGGATGTGAATGGATGTGATGTGATAATAGCATGTGAATGAATGATAAGGGATGTGAATGGATGTGATGTGATAATAGTATGTGAATGAATGATAAGGAATGTGAATGGATGTGATGTGATGTGAATCGGGATGTGAATGAACGATAAGGTATGTGAATGAATGTGTTAGCATGTGAATCGGGATGTGAATGAGATGTGATGTGAAATGGATGTGAATGAATGAGATGTGATGTGAAATGGATGTGATAAGATGCGATGTAAACTGGATAGATGTTAATGTATGTGAAGTGATGAGATGTACGGGTAGATGCAAGTGGATGAGATCTGATGAGGATAAATGAGGAAATAAGTGATGAGATAGAAAAAGATGTGATTAGATGAGAATGGGAATACTTATGAAATGAATGTGGATTGATGTGGATGGATGTATGTTCTTAAGCACACACACACTCACAAAACCCTAAAAGAGAACACACAAGATGAGAGGCTGAAAATCTTCTTCTTCTTCACACAACACTCAACACACCATATACAAAGATAAGAGTACACTCAATATGAAAAGGTACTCAACCAAATACATACTAGGGTTCTCTATAGTGTGAACCCAACTAAATGAGCTGGCGCTATAACTATGCCAGTCTCTAGAATGGCTGTCACTGTCATCCCACTGGCCGCATATCACCCATCATCTCACCAACCATGCCAGTGGTGTAAGTGTGGGGCCTATCTCCCAGGCGGGTCATCAGTGTCCACCGCCTCACTAGATGACCTCGATATCTCAACAGTATGGATGATGTGGATTGACATGTGGATTGATGTGGATGGATGTATGGAAGATGTGGATGAATGTGTGAATAATGTGGATTGATGTGGATGGATGTATGGATGATGTGGATTGATGTGGATAATGTGGATGGATATATGGATGATGTGGATTGATGTGTGGGTAATGTGGATTGACGTGAATGGATGTATGGATGATGTGGATTGATGTGTGGATAATGTGGATTGACATGAATGGATGTATGGATGATGTGGATTGATGTGTGGGTAATGTGGATTGATGTGGATGGATGTATGGATGATGTGGATTGACATGTGGATTGATGTGGATGGATGTATGAAAGATGTGGATGGATGTGTGGATAATGTGGATTGATGTGGATGGATGTATGGATGATGTGGATTGATGTGGATGATGTGGATGGATGTATGGATGATGTGGAGTTGATGTGTGGATAATGTGGATTGACATGAATGGATGTATGGATGATGTGGATTGATGTGTGGATAATGTGGATTGATGTGGATGGATGTATGGATGATGTGGATCGACGTGTGGATTGATGTGGATTGATGTGGATGGATGTACGGAAGATGTGGATGGATATGTGGATAATGTGGATTGATGTGGAGGGATGTATGGATGATGTGGATTGATGTGGATGGATGTATGGATGATGTGGATTGATGTGTGGATGATGCAATTGGATGTGATTTGATGTGAGAATGATGTGATATGATAGGGATCGATGAAGAAAAAAAAATATGGGAAGATGAGAAAAGATGGGGACTAATGTGAAAGGATGTGGAGTGATGAGAAAAGATGGAAATATTGTTGGGGATGTAAGGTTCTCCCCTTCTAAAATAGGAGAAACACTTAAGATAGTCCACTAAGTCCTAACTTGGAGAAAATTTCCTATTTATCGACACCTTGACCATGTAGAGATTCATCAAGGATACGATTCATAGGTAAGACCTAGTCCTATCCTGTAGGGGAAGCGTGATCTTCTAAAAGTCAAATCACCCATAGGGTAATTTATCATAAATTGGGCAACTACTAGACGATCTCTAGAGGCAACGTTTTTTTCCTCATCCATGCAAGGCACAGCCGCTGACCTAGTCTTCTAGAATAGAGTTGCCCAAGAACCTAATTATCTAGCATAGGGCTTTCACTTAATCTGTTGGAAAGCTACCCGACTAATCGGGTCCACCCGTCCGTAAGATGGTGCCATCGGGGCATTCCATCCTCCCACTTTCCACCCTACTCACGCGTCAATTTATTTTCTAATTAATCCTACCACACTGTTTGACATAAATAAACATGTTCCTTAATTAAAGCCCTTTTCACAAGGTTTGTTAAGACAGCCTTTTTACACAATATAATCATGCCAAAGACAAGATATATATATAAAAAGTTTATACATGAATCAATTCCATACAAGCCAAACTGGCTCTCTTATTCTTTTCCTTTATTCTGTCGCGATGATCTAGAATTCGGCCTTCCAGCCTCTACATGCTGGGCAAAACCCTACGGGACCATACACCTCATGGGTGGCGAGGACTCAAGCCCCGGCCTGTCGCCCTCTCAGGCTCCATCACTCGATCCTCCCGCCCCCCTCAGAGGGATGTCTGCACACTAGGGTGGGCTTATTCACCGCACTAGCCTGGGCCCTCAGAACTAGGCAGCATCATAATCTCTCGCCTCAATCGGCGAACCTTATTCTCCCAATGGTATGAGGGATACCTTGGGCCAATCTCGGGCTTTACTAACGACGCCGTCCGGCTACACAAGCACGAAATGGAGTTAGCGTTGAAGCCAGGAAAAACTTGCACTCTTTAAAGATAACAATTTCAATGCAATTTATTAAATACAGCATCACACAATTCATAACTTCATACAATTTTATGTCATTATTTTAAAAGGAAAAGATACACATTTATTAGCACTAATTAAAAAAAACGCTTCTTGAAAATATAACCAAGCTAACCTGGCCACCATTTCCTTGAGAAGCTTGTAAAGGGAGGGTTGGAGCCGCGTCGGGAGCATCTTCCCTAATCTCGTTGCGCGCTCCTCTCGGGGCAATATTCTGATGTTTTCGGGAAGGGGCCATTTTGGATGGCGTCTTGTAGTGCTTGTTGCCGCGGTTGAAACGCTTCAGTCGGATCTCAATTCTGAGATGGTTTGCTCACCGTATGAGCAAAAGACTATAGCGCACGAACCCTTTCTTAAGGCAAAAAACCCTTATTAAAGTCTACGCAAATGGGGGGGGATTGTGAGATGTCCTTAAGACCAAAAACGTGGAGGAGGGCTGTGAGGGCTGCTGTAAGTCTCTTCACACGAGGGGGGGGGAGAAGAGTTAAGGACACTGCCTCCTAGAACAAGAGGGGGATGGAGGAAAATTGGCTTATCTCTGAAAGGAGGCAAATGAGGGGGTGTGAGAGGGGTGGCTGCAAGGGGCGGCTGTACTACAGCAAGTACGCTGCACAGGGACGGACGGCGGTACAACAGGGCATACGTTACACAGAAATGCGTGTTGCCTGTGTGGAGCACCCCGGGGGTTTATATAGCTGTGGGGTATGGGTACGGGCGCTGCGCAAAGAAAGGACGAAAGGATGGTGTACCGTCAAAGGCTATGGATCAGTTGGCCTGCATGGGTCTAGGAAAGGTACGGTGTCGGTTACCAGGGAAAGGAGTGGTACGCATGTACCTTATCTGGTCTAGGACAGCATGGGTGTCCACGTAGGGGTACGTGTGGACCACACAGTGGGCGGTCGTCCTTTGGTTCTTGGGCAGCCATCGTACGGGCACCCTAGTAAGTGTGTACGGTCCAAATTTTGGAGCGGGGTACCCAAATTTGGGACGCCCGTCTCGTTTGTGTGCCGGACCGCCCGGGAGTGAAAAACATTTTTATCCGAGAGATTCTCCTGATCGTTGGGGTTCAGACCGTTCGTCAATCAGACGCCCGGTCGTGCATTTATTAAGGTTTAAATGTCGTCGCTTTTTAACTGAAATGATTGAAATTTGTAAAAAATTTCAAATTTGGGCTCGGAATTTGAAGATTCTAAGTAGAAATGACTCAAATAATAAAATCATTGATTTTTATACCATAAAAACTCATAAATTTATCTATTACATGAACATTTCTTTATTAGTGAAGATGGGTATGTTACATCCTTCCCCCCTTAAAGAAATCGAGATGTCCTCATCTCGTCATGAATTGGGGATAATCCCTTAAGAGTGTAGCTTCATCTTCCCAAGTTGCATCTTCTTCAGGGTAATCTTTCCACTGTACTAGATGTTCTACAAGACTTCTATTTCGGAGTTGCCTTTCCCTAGAATCTATGATGCTACTGGGCTGTAATTCAAGGACTCCTTGAGTAGGGATTACAACTTGTTCATCATCAAGAATATGATCGAGACTGGGTACATATGGTTTTAATAAACTTACATGAAATACATTGTGGACTTTGATATGGGCTGGGAGTTGGAGTTTATAGGCACTTTTACCTAGACACTTGATAACTGTATAGGGACCACAATACCTAGGGTTGAGTTTCTTATATTTCCCAAGTGATAGAGAACTTCGTTTGGGTCGCACTTGTAGAATAACTCTGTCTCCTTCCTTGAAGATCCTTTCAGACCTCTTGGTGTCAGCATAATGCTTTTGTCGATCTTGGGCAGCTTTAATATCCTTTTGGATTGCCTTGGTTTGTTCCTCCATCTCTTTGAGCATTTTCCTGGATGCCTCAACTCTTATGGTCGGATCAGAGAAATTTAGAGGAGACAAGCATTCTTGCCCATAGAGTGCTTTGAACGGTGACATTCCTATGCTTTGAACGGTGACATTCTTGCCCATAGAGTGCTTTGAACGGTGACATTCCCATGCTCTGATAAGATGTATTGTAGCAAATTCTACCAGAGGAAGGTATTGAATCCACCTTCTTGGTTCCCGTCCACAATATGCTCTGAGAATGTCTTCAATTACTTGATTGACTCTCTCAGTCTCGCCACGGTCTCTGGATGATAAGCTGTGCTAAAGAAAAGTTGAGTTCCCAGGGCTTGAAATAAGGACTGCCAGAACTTTGAAGTGAAGTCAGAATCCCGATCACTTACTATCCTTTTTGGGAGACCATGCTCGTTGATGAATATTCGAGTAACATCAGAAGCTTTGAAGGTCTTCAACACCATATTAGTGAATTTGGGAATTTCCCAATTCCCATTTTTGAATACCTAAAAAAGGGGACATGGATAACATGTTTGTAAGTTTCTCAAAACCCTATCATATGACCTATCGTTGGAAAGCGCTTGAAAAATGGAATCTAAAGAGCTATAAAGCGCTCATTTTGGATTAGTGGTGTTCAAGTTATGGTTAATCCAAACTTTTGACCACGTGTCCCAAACTTGTGGGAAATTCCCATATTCCCCAATATGGTGTTCTTCTTTGCTGGTATAAGGTGAGCTACTTTGGTAAGTAAGTCCACTACTACCAGAATGAAGTCATATCCTCCTTGAACAATGGGGAGACTTGTGAAATCCATACTAATGCACTCCCACTTCATTTGGGGAATATCCAAGGGTTGAAGTTTTCCAGGCATCTTGACCCTTTCAGCTTTGATCCTTTGGCATGAGATACATTGCTTCAAGTACCAAAGCACATCATTCTTACGGCATTTAATGTTTTTGCATAGCCTGGGTGTCCTACAGCACGACTATCATGAGCTTCATGGAGGATTAGTTTCTTTAAAGCAGGATCCTTAGGGATACATAGCCTGTGATTGAAGTAGAGGCTTCCTTCATGAGTGGAGTATCCCTTGATTAGATTCTTCTCTTTCTCTGAATTTCCCCCTTCTTCTACTAACTTCATCATCCTCTGATAATCTGGATCATGAGATGAGACTTCTTTCACTTTGACTAGTATGGGATTATTTGGCATTGAAATTGCATTCAAGAAAGATTTGCAGCTAAGTTTATCTGCTACCACATTATCTTTCCCAGGGCAGAATTTGATGTCGAAGTCATATTCTTGTAGAATTTCAATCCATCTCCTTTGCCGTAGGCTGGGTGAAGATCCACTTTAGACTTTTGTGGTCAGTTTACAAGCTGGAATTTTCCCCCCAAGAGATAATGTCTCCATAATTTAAGGCAATGAACAACTGCTAAGAGCTCCAAATCATGGGTGGCATAATTTGCTTCATATTGCTTCAGCTTGCGGGAAGTATAAGCGACTGGTCTTCCTTCTTGGCCTAAGACACCACCAAGTGCTAGACTACTAGCATCAGTAAACCACTTCAAATTAGCATCAGTAAACCACTTCAAATTCCTTGGCGAAATCAGGAAGTTTCAGGACTGGGGTAGAAGTAATAATGACCTTGAGCTGATCAAAACTGTGTTGATGGATTGGCAGCCACACTATTTTGCAATCCTTCTTAAGAAGATCCGTCAAAGGTGCAGCTACCAAGGCATAATCTTTGATAAACCTATACCATCCCGTGATTCCCAAAAACCCACGAACTTCACCATACACCCAGCGATCCTAAGGTATGCGAATCCCATCTATAGTCACAGAGGTGTCGGCCTTGGGGGTACCGAGACGAGCCAAAATAAATGGATCATCTTCAACTTTTCAATCCAACGAATCCGCTTTAGGTCGGTGGTAAGGTTCCCAATTCAATCTGCTCGGATGAAGAAATATCTCGGCCCACGACTCCAGAAATCTCTACCCCATCCTCTCTCAATACGAGAGAAATCTCTACCCCATCCTCTCTCAATACGAGAGAAATGAGGGAGGGACATCTTCTCTAGTATCTGCCATGGTGTCACGGAACTCGAAATTTGAGGAGTGACTAGCAGTCTCGAAGATGCATTGGAAAACTAGAAACTTCGAGTAGGCATCTTCCTCTTCCCATCCTCTCTCAATACGAGAGAAATGAGGGAGAGACATCTTCTCTAGTATCTGCCATGGTGTCACGGAACTCGAAATTTGAGGAGTGACTAGCAGTCTCGAAGATGCATTGGAAAACTAGAAACTTCGAGTAGGCATCTTCCTCTTCCTACAATCATTCAAACATCGATTCAACTTGTTTGTTTTAGTAGGATGTTTTTATTAATTAGCATTATGTTAGGTAAAACATTCATTGCAAAACAATCCTTAAATGGTAATTCCTAGGAGCTAAGATCAGCTCTGATACCAATTGTAAGGTTCCCCCCTTCTAAAATAGGAGAAACACTTAAGATAATCCACTAAGTCCTAACTTGGAGAAAATTTCCTATTTATCGACACCTTGACCATGTAGAGATTCAAGGATACGATTCATAGGTAAGACCTAGTCCTATCCCGCAGGGGAAGCGTGATCTTCTAAAAGTCAAATCACCCATAGGGTAATTTATCATAAATTGGGCAACTACTAGACTTGATCTCTAGAGGCAACGCTTTTTTCCTCATCCATGCAAGGCACAGCCGCCCGCTGACCTAGTCTTCTAGAATAGAGTTGCCCAAGAACCTAATTATCTAGCATAGGGCTTTCACTTAATCTGTTGGAAAGCTACCCGGCTAATCGGGTCCACCCGTCCGTAGAATGGTGCCATTGGGGCATTCTATCCTCCCACTTTCCACCCTACTCATGCGTCAATTTGTTTTCTAATTAATCCTACCACACTGTTTGACATAAATAAACATGTTCCTTAATTAAAGCCCTTTTCACAAGGTTTGTTAAGACAGCCTTTTTACACAATACAATCATGCCAAAGACAAGATATATATTCAAAAAGTTTATACATGAATCAATTCCATACAAGCCAAACTGGCTCTCTTATTCTTTTCCTTTATTCTGTCGATGATCTAGAATTCGGCCTTCCAGCCTCTACATGCTGGGCAAAACCCTACGGGACCATACACCTCATCGTCGGCCCGCTGGGTGGCGAGGACTCAAGCCGGCCTGTCGCCCTCTCAGGCTCCATCGCTCGATCCTCCCGCCCCCCTCAGAGGGATGTCTGCACACTAGGGTGAGCTTATTCACCGCACTAGCCTGGGCCCTCAGAACTAGGCAGCATCATAATCTCTCGCCTCAATCGGCCAACTTTATTCTCCCAATGGTATGAGGGATACCTTGGGCCAATCTCGGGCTTTGCTAACGACGCCGCCCGGCTACACAAGCATGGAATGGAGTTAGCGTTGAAGCCAGGAAAAACTTGCACTCTTTAAAGATAACAACTTCAATGCAATTTATTAAATACAGCATCACACAATTCATAACTTCATAAAATTTTATGTCATTATTTTAAAAGGAAAAGATACACATTTATTAGCACTAATATAAAAAAACGCTTCTTTAAAATATAACCAAGCTAACCTAGCCACCATTTCCTTGAGGAGCTTGTAAAGGGGGGGTTGGAGCCGCATCGGGAGCATCTTCCCTAATCTCGTTGTTGCGTGCTCCTCTCGGGGTAATATTTTGATGTTTCCAGGAAGGGGCCATTTTGGATGGCATCTTGTAGGGCTTTGGATGGCGTCTTGTAGGGCTCGCTGCCGCGGTCGAAACGCTTCAGTCGGATCTCAATTATGAGATCGTTTGCTCACCGTTTGAGCAAAAGACTATAGCGCACGAACCCTGTCTTAAGGCAAAAAACCCTTATTAAAGTCTACGCAAATGGGGGGGATTGTGAGATGTCCTTAAGACCAAAAACGTGGAGGAGGGTTGTGAGGGCTGCTGTAAGTCTCTTCACACGAGGGGGGGGGGAGAAGAGTTAAGGACACTGCCTCCTAGCAAGAGGGGGATGGAGGAAAATTGGCTTATCTGAAAGGAGGCAAATGAGGGGGTGTGAGAGGGGTGGCTGTACTACAGCAAGTACGCTGCACAGGGACGGACGGCGATACAATAGGGCATACGCTACACAGAAATGCTGTTGCCTGTGGAGCACCCCGGGGGTTTATATAGCTGTGGGATATGGGTACGGACGCTGCGCAAAGAAAGGACGAAAGGACGGTGTACCATCAAAGGCTATGGAGGATCAATGGCCTGCATGGGTCTAGGAAAGGTACGGTGTCGGTTACCAGGGAAAGGAGTGGTACGCATGTACCTTATCTGGTCTAGGGCAGCATGGGTGTCCACGTAGGGATACGTGTGGACCACATAGTGGGCGGTCGTCCTTTGGTTCTTGGGTGGCCATCGTACGGGCACCCTAGTAAGTGTGTACGGTCCAAATTTTGGGGCGGGGTATCCAAATTTGGGGCGCCCGTCTTGATTTGCGTGCCGGACCGCCCCGGGGGGCGATTTTTTTTTTTTGTCCGGGAGGTTTTCCTGGTCGTTGGGGTTCAGACCGTTCGTCAATCGGACGCCCGGTCGTGCATTTATTAAGGTTTAAAGGTCGTCGCTTTTTAACTAAAATGACTGAAATTTCGTATAAGCTTGATCCAGTGTCCGTTTTGGATGCTGTAAAATCCTATATTAGGGTAAAATCGCACGCAGATTCCAAATTTGGACTCAGAATTTAAAGATTATAAGTAGAAATGACTCAAATAATAAAATCATTGATTTTTATACCATAAAAAACTCATAAATTTATCTATTACATGAACATTTCTTTATTAGTGAAGATGGGTATGTTACATTGGAATTGTATTTATATGTGAAATTTGTTTTTAAATGACTATTTTATGTCAAGAATGCTGGGAAAGCATTTTGACCGTCTTGTGAATGAGGTCGTGGAGACCTATCTGTTAAAGTTGCAACTGCTGAGACGGAGAGTCAACAGAGGACGTCTCGCATAGCCGAGGTCTTGACCAGCCTCGGTTTGATTTAAATGGTGAGCTTCCGGTACAATGGATGAGGGACCAAGGAGGCGGCCTATGAGTGAAGCGCTAGGTGACCTGCGAAGGATCCTAGAGGGTGCTGACCATACGGTACTTGGGCTCTGGGTCACCGAAGATACCCACACGTACGTCGGGGAAGATATTGGAACAAGGACTAAGAGTTGTTTTTGAATTCAGGCATGGATCTGGTTGATTGGCCTTGCTGATCCATGGCTCAACGGATGAGTCCATGGCTCTTTTATATGGATCTATTTGTTGATCTTGCTGATCTTCAACGGAGACTCCATTTTTGTTAAAGTGAATACTTGCCGGTTACTATGAGCTAGGAACTATCGAAAAGGCCCCTGAGTGGACAGGGGATGAGCGTTCTGGTTGCCAATGATGCCATAGGTACATCGATAAAGGAATGTTTGAAAATAAGGATTCAACTGGATAATTAGAGGATTATGATCAGTGACTATGGTTTCATTAAATGATTGTTTTAAAGACTGTTGAATCTATGAAAAAGGCAATTTCATATTGGGTGTGTAAGTGGTGTGACTAGTTTTAAGTTTGCATGAATATCCAGCTAGGGGCCCTGGGAACTCTTTTCCCTGGTACCCGGGACAACCTAACCAAATTCTTAATTGGATCCCATCACTATAGTGGTTGGGCGGTTGGCTCTAACCCATGGGACTGGATGGGCTGGACTGATGGATCCCTAAATTGAGACTCAATTCTGTTCTGGTTCGATAGTAGATGAAGTAAATCCTAGATAAAAATTGTTCTATGGAAAAGAATCAACGGCTGTGCATCTCAATGAGGAAAAAAATATTGGTCTCTATGATCCAAGTACAATCTTTTCCTTGATCTGACTATGGGACTTACGGGTTTGGTCAGATCAATTCAGTTAGTTAAGGCTTTTGACTACGTTAGAGAAAAGTTATCCTGGAGAAATCACCGGTGCTTTTTGGGCAAGGGAAGTTTTTCTGGGTTTGGTTTTGGAAGAACCGATGGATTAGTCTCTTATCCGGATATCCGGGGGCGAGTCCCCGAGTGTGGAACCTTGCTCCGCGCAAGAAGTGCTACTTCCGCTCCTAGCACCCTTAAATTCGTTACGCGGTGGGGATAGGGACCTCACATATGGGTTTTTGTCTGTGCATATTGCTTGGTAGCGACCCACTATGATAACGTTGGTCATGGGGCCAGTACCAAGCGATTCAAAGCCCTCTTGACTCCTGTTTGTTTCATATCACTTGGTACTAACCCCATTGTCGTAATGTTTTTCATGGGGCTAGTACCAAGGGATCCAAAAGCCTCCAGAATTTTGTCTGCTTTATATCGCTTGGTATCGACCCCACTGTGATAATGTTGGTCATGGGGTCAGTACCAAGCGATTCTAAGCCCTCTGGACTCTTGTTTGTTTCATATCGCTTGGTACCAACCCCACTGTGATAACGTTGTTCATGGGGTTAGTACCAAGCGATTCAAAGCCCTCTGGAGTCCTGTTTGTTTTATATCGCTTGGTAGCAACCCATTGTCATAATGTTTTTCATGGGGTTAGTACCAAGCGATTCAAAGGCCTCCGAAATTGTGTCTACTATATATCGCTTGGTGTACTGACCCCATTGTGATAACGTTGGTCATGGGGTCAGTAGTACCAAGCAATTCGAAGCCCTCTGGACTCTTGTTTGTTTCATATCGCTTGGTACTACTGACCCCACTGTGATAACGTTGGTCATGGGGTTAGTACCAAGCGATTCGAAGCCCTCTGGAGTCCTGTTTGTTTTATATCACTTGGTAGCAACCCATTGTCATAATGTTTTTCATGGGGTCAGTACACCAAGCGATTCAAAGGCCTTCGGAATCCTGTTTGCTTTATATCGCTTGGTACCCCACTGTGATAATGTTGGTCTCATGGGGTCAGTACTAAGCAATTTGAAGCCCTATGGACTCTTGTTTGTTTCATATCGCTTAGTACCGACCTCACTGTGATAACATTGGTCATGGGGTCAGTACCAAGCGATTCGAAGCCCTCTGGAGTCCTATTTGTTTTATATTGTTTGGTAACGACCCATTGTCATAATGTTTTTCATGGGGTCAATACCAAAGCAATTCAAAGGCCTCCGGAATCTTGTCTACTTTATATCGCTTAGTACCGACCCCACTGTGATAACGTTGGTCATGAGGCCAATAACAAGCCTCTGGACTCTTGTTTGTTTCATATTGCTTGGTTCCGACCCCATTGTCATAATGTTTTTTGTGGGGTCAGTACCAAGCGATTCGAAGCCCTCTGGAGTCCTATTTGTTTTATATCGCTTGGTGGGGTGGCGACCCCATTGTCATAATGTTTTTCATGGGGTCAATACCAAGCAATTCAAAGGCCTCTGGAGTCCTATTTGTTTTATATCGCTTGGTGGGGTGGCGACCCCATTGTCATAATGTTTTTCATGGGGTCAATACCAAGCAATTCAAAGGCCTCTGGAATCCTATCTGCTTTATATCACTTGTTGGTACCAACCCCACTGTGATAACGTTGGTCATGGGGTCAGTACCAAGCGATACAATGTACTCTAGAATCCTATTTGTGTTATATCGCATGGTATTGACTTTTTTAAATACGTTTCTCATCACGCTTTGTTTATTTGTTTAGATGGCTCATACCAAGGCAACTACTTGAAGGCTTGAAAGACCTACCGACTCACTGTAGGCGCAAGGCAAAACAAGGAGGTATCAAGCTCACAGGGTAGTTTTGCAAGAGCTTCATCGCATTGAGTGACACATGCAGCCTGCGATATCCAAGCTCCCTTTCCAGAGGATTGTGCGTGAAATTTTTGAGCAATGGAGTATTGGCATACAAGCATCTGCATTATTATGTCTTCAAGAAATCACTGAGGAGGATTGGATCATTGAGTTTTTTGAAGATGCTTACTTTCTCGCAGCTCATGCCCATAGGCTGATAATAATGCCGAGGGATTTTGATACCCTTCGTCGATTGTGGTACAGATACGACCAGATGTTCTTACAGTTCCCCCCCTCCATCCTCTACAAGGCCATCTGAGAGGTCCCATGCTCCTCACAACAGGGACACCGGTTCGCAGAGTAGGTTAAGACTAGAACACCCTAGTGATGATGCCCCTTAAGTAGAACCTCACACACAACTAGAATCGGAGGCACAACCACAACCAGAGACTACTGCAGCACAACCACAACCCTCCACTAAAGTTGAATTTGTTCTTGTTTCTGTAATAAGCGATCCTCAAATACGGCATATCCTTACAGTTCCCCCCCCTCCATCCTCTACAAGGCCATCTGAGAGCTCCCGTGCTCCTCACAACAAGGACACCGGTTCGCAGAGTAGGTTAAGACTAGAACACCCTAGTGATGATGCCCCTTAAGCAGAACCTCACACACAACTAGAACCGGAGGCACAACCACAACCGGAGACTACTGCAGCGCACAACCACAACCCTCCGTTGAAGTTGAATTTGTTGTAGAAGAAGAAGATGCAGAATTTCACAAAAAGCATGCTTGAGACTCTCACTTGATCTATAATTTTCTTTACTTCGAGCACAACCTCTTTGATACATTGAACCAACAAAGGCAATTCATGCTTGCTACCATCCATGCATGCTATTTTCAAGTTCTTCAAGCTAATCAATCTTCTGATTGACATTCAAGATGATTATGTCCATAGCTACAACTAGGAAGACATGCACTTTGACCTCAACAAAGGGCCCTCTGCTATAGGGCCCTCTGTTTGACAGAGCAGAGGGCCCTTTGTTGAGGTCAAAGTGCATGTCATCAACAATGCTATTCTTGCCACCATACATACACACCACCTTTGAAGACACATGATTGATACCAACTTCTGGAGGTCACTATACTTTCTTTGCCACCACCTTTGAAGACACATGATTGATACCAACTTCTGGAGGTCACTATACTTTCTTTGCCAAACCCTTTGTATCCTCCAGACATAGCATAGCCATTTACAAACAATATCTAAGGTAGCATGCCCTACAAAGCAATAGATTCTGAGGATGAAATCTCCTTCAGGTAGGGCGAAATGTTAACCCCATTTTGGGTTATCTTAGCATCTCTCCATTTTGGGTTAACTTAGTATCGCTCCAATACATAAGAGAGGTAGCATAATAAGTGTCATGAAATGGCACTACAAATGTTGTTATTATGAGAATGGTTGGTAATGCCACAAAACTATGTATCTTGTAAGCTTTCAGTTCATCTTTCATTAAGTTTTAGGCACCCAAGTGTGAATAAGGACCAATTGTATAAATAACAACATGCTCATAATGCAAGATACTTGATCACCCTTTGTGCCCATTGAGTCTAGTCTTTTCTCCTTGCTCTCTTATGTCTATGGTGTGAGAGAGAGAGTTGAGAGGAGGGAGAGCTACATTCTTGGTTCTATTCTTAGTTATGAGAGCAGAGTGTCCTTGTATGGACAAAGGCAACCTCATGGTGATAGTGTGATGTGAAAAATTGATATCTTTCATTGTCAATTTTGTGCATATTTTGATGGTTTCGCAATGGTAATAAGGTGGAAGCTTGTCCAAGAAGATTGCGGCGCCCATAATGGAATAACAACGTGGTGATGCGGCGGCTTGGCGGCTACCCCGATAACAACATTCTATCTTTAAATATAATGGTTTTACTTGATTTAGGGTGCACACATTGTAAATGCCACAAGTATGCTTGATAAATACTTTGGTATGGTAGATAGGCTAGTGATGTGGAAAATAAAAGTGGGCCTTTATGCTCACATGGATTTTTATTGTATTATTAATATGGTATTCACCATAAGGCTACAAGTTGGGGAGTGTGGAAGGCATGTGGAGGAGTGTGTGTAGGTGCATAATTGGGAAAGATTCTTCTAGAATGCCTACATGGAAGAGGAGAATTTTGCCATGTGTCAGTGGGATCTCCACCTACATGCCACTTAGGCTTGGCTATTATCTCATCACACTCTCAAAGTCAAAAAGTCTTCAATTTAATAATCAATAGAAGACTTAGCCTAAGAGGACAATTGATGGTGACATCTACCCTTATGTCACTGAAGGGTTGAAGATTTTTATGTTGTAATTTGTAACAATGGAAGAGAGGGTGATTCTCCACCTATAAAAGGAGCCCTCCTCTCCCTTTCAAATCAAGGAATGAGCCTCCTCAATTGAGCATTTTGTGTCATTGCCATTCTCTTATCTTCAAACCCTTATTCAAACACTCTCTTTACATGTGAATGTCTCATTTAGCATTAGCTCCTCATGCTTAACCCAATTTTGGACCTCTTTGATGATTCATGGTAAGGGGGATAAGGAGTTATTATCTTGGCGGGCCTGTGACTTCTCAAGGTAGCCCTTGCCTTATTGCCGCCCTCCTTTGGAGGTACCAATGGTTTTAGCGGTAATGAGCATGTGGAAAGACTTTGGGGACCATAGGTAAATCTTCACGATTGTCCGCTGAGCAATGTTAACCCTTACCCTCTAGTTTGAATCATGAAGGAGATGAGAGGCAAGAGGCTATGTGAAAATTGAGGTTTCATGCAAAGAGAGAGAAGTGCAGTTTTTTGTGGTCCAATACCCAAATTTCAACCGGTAATTACTCATCACTCGGGTGTTGTTTTCTAAAATTGATCATATGGCTAGGAAGCTCTTTCTATGCTCTTTCCACTCATATAACTAATTTCTTAATCCCTTACTTCATTGATGATTAGAATTTCTTCCAAAGTTGCTAATTTTTAGGAGAATTTTGGCAGTTTTATAGTCTTGTAGTAAAATGCTCATAACTTTTCGCTCGGTTGTCCGTTTTTGAAAGTTTTTATATGGGCACGAAGCTCTCTTCAAGCTCTACGCACCTATCTAATCATCTCTTGCACAGCCTATATGGATTTAAAACTGCAATTCTCTGTGTATCTCTGTTTTTTATAGAATTTTGGCAGTTTTATAGTCTTGCAGTAAAATGCTCATAACTTTTCGCTCGGTTGCCCGTTTTTGAAAGTTTTTATATAGGCGCGAAGCTCTCTTCAAGATCTACGCATCTATATAATCCTCTCTTGCACAGCCTTTATGGATTTAAAACTGCAATTCTCTGTGTATCTCTGTTTTTATAGCTTTTTGGCCATTCTTCCTTCTTAATCATGATTAATTCCTTCTAATCCCTTATCAAAAGGCAAACCCCATGTGTCTTATCCTCTTGTAAGTGATTGCCATATTCATTTTCTTTAATATGTTCCGTCCAAATCGCCCAATTCGAACGGATGAACCTTACCAATATTCCCCGTATGTTTCCGTTCACATAATCCTGAGTCGGAAGATTTTCTTCCAACAAAGATTCGCCCTTTTGTTTGGAGCTGCAAGACTGGCAGAAATTCTTGCTTCTCCGGAGCCTTTCATCTTTCCTTCCATGAATTATGATCTCACCTTTGATGTGTATATCTTTATCCTAATCTAGGGAGAGAAAGGGAGGTGAGGAGGTTGTGAGGTTTCATACAAGTGTGTTTTGATTCTGAGAAGTGACCGAAGTCCAAACCCCAACTTCGTGTCACATCTTTTGGTGGAGGCGGCGGGCAGGTTTTACTTAGAATTATTCTATTTCAACCTCAAGGTCCCGCATGATTAAAGGAAAGTTGTTCTGAAACAAGTAAATTTTCCTTGTCACTACTCATCTTTTGGTGCAAGATGTTCAACATTCCGGTGTTCCGTGGATCGGAAGGAGAAGACCCGGGGAGTTATTTCCGAGAGTTTAACCGAGCATGCCGCTTGACGGGTTGGTCTATGAAGGAGAGGGCAGAAATACTTCCAGATTTCTTGGAGGGTATGGCCTTAACTTGGCATGAGGCTTTGCCAGAGGAGTCCAAGAATGATTGGGAAAGGTTGACCAAAGCAATGAAGGAGAGATTTGGGACAGTGGAGTCGCCAAATGCTTTACTATTGCAATTGGATCAAATTTTCCAAAAGGATGGAGAGTCAGTTTCTGCCTTTTCAGTGAGGTATGAAGCCTTATTTATCAAATATCAACAAGCTGCTTTACATGTTGTTGCTTCTTCTTCTTCACCTTCTATGGAAGATTCAAAGAGTTCTTTAGCAATGGAGCACCTTAAGATGAGCAAGTTTATCAGGGCTTTGGATCCCCGCTTGCATGGAAAAGTTCTTAGCAAAGATCCCACTAGTTTTAAAGAGGCCCTTCGTATTGCTTTGAAGAAGGAGGCCACTCTTCATATTGAGTCCACATTCCAATCTTCTCCAAGTGTGCCAACCCCACCACGAGTAGAGATAGCCTCAACATCTCAGGTACAAGCTCCATCCTTGGATCATAACATTGCACAACTTATGGCAGAATTTGCTGATTTGAAGTTACACTTAGTCAATGCAAGGCCACCTAGGGTTCCACGAGCTGAGGATAAACCTAGGGATAGAAGTAGCGTCACATGCTATGAATGTCAAGAGAAGGGGCACTATCGCACTGAGTGTCCAAAGTTGAGGAAAAGTGAGGATAAAAGTTTGGCACTTTTAGAGGAAATATGCTCAGAAGAAGAGGAAACATTGATGCCATTAATGGCAAAAAGGGGTCGTAAAACTAGAAGCCAGGAAGAAGAAGAACAAGAAGATAAATCTGAAGAAGAGGAGAAAAATAAGAAGAAGAAGAAGTTATCTAGGAGAAAAATTGGACAATCTGATTTTCCTCTTGGACAAGGATCTCTTAGTTATGACCTCTTAACAGATCTTAGGGAGAAAACAGCACAAATCACATTTGGGCAGCTTTTGGCACTCTCTCCAAAGCTTAGAAAGGAATGGGGTAAGCTGGCTAGCACAAGGGAATCTAAGAAAAAGAAGAAGAGGGATAATGGGACTCCTATGGTTCAAAAGGTGGATATTGATGTAGGAGATGATGTGCCTGTGATTGATGTCATCATTGAAGGGCAGACAATTTCTAATGCATACATTGATGGAGGTGCATCAATCAATGTCATGAGTGAAAAAACAATGAAAGATGCTGATTTAAAGTTGTCTTCTACCAACTCTCCCTATCGCATCAAACTTGCTGATAATACTAGGGTGAAAACCTTAGGAATTGTCAGGAATTTGGGAGTGGATGTATGTGGTATTTCTGTGCCTACAACTTTTCAGGTTATTCCTACAAAGCCTGATGCTAGGGCTTACCCCTTGATATTGGGTAGGCCATGGCTTCGCCAAGTGAAGGCGATTCAAAAGTGGGAGACAGGTGATCTTATTCTACAAGGTGAGAATAAGAAGGTCCACTACAACATCAAGAGTCATCGCAAGAAAGTGGTAAGAGGTGAACCTTCAACTTCCGAAAGTTCAGAGTCAGAGTCATCCGATGAAGAAGAGACAAGTGGTAGCTCCAAGGATTCCATCTCAGAAGGAGAGGTGGAGGGAGTTGCATTTGGTCTTTCCCTGGGAAGGGATCGAGACAATGGAGCCTTGGAAGGGGAAGCTTCTTCAACCATGTGCAAGAAAGGAGATGTGGACCTCACTAGTCTTCACCAACAAAATGAACTTCTTCTTGATGAGTCCATAGCAGGTACTGAAAGGGAGGATTACTTAAAAATGTTGGATGGATTTCCTAACCTTTTTGCAAACAGCTACTCACAAGTACGCCAAGTTACCCTAGTAGAGCACAAGATTGATCTCAAGCCCCAAAGTAAGCCAGTGGTGCAGCGGCTAAGGCGTCTGGGAGTAGTGCAAGCAGAGGTGCTTAAGAAGGAGGTAACAAATTTGCTTGAAGCTGGATTTATTTTTCCAGTAGAGAATTCAGAATGGATTTCCCCAGTTGTAGTCACTCCCAAAAAGGGTGGAAAATGGCGTGTGTGTGTGGACTTTCGCCCTCTGAATGCATGCACAAAGAGGGATTATTACCCTCTACCCTTTCAGGATGAGATTTTGGATCAAGTTGCAGGTCATGAGTTGTATTCAGTGTGTGATGGATACTCTGGATACTTTCAAATCCGGATTTGTGAAGAAGATCAAAGGAAAACCTCATTTATCACCCCTTGGGGAGTGTACGCCTATAGGGTGATGCCATTTGGCTTGACCAATGCACCAGCAACTTTTTAACGCTTCATGAGTCAGGTATTTGCACCTTACTTGGGGAAGTTTATAAGGGTCTTTCTGGATGATTTTTGCATTTACTCAAGCCGCATGGATCACTTGGAAAAGTTGAGGTTGGCCTTGCAAAGTATTGATGATGCGAAAGGGTGTCTTAATCCTGGAAAATGCCGCTTGGCACGAAGGAAGGTGGTTCTCTTGGGACATGTTATCTCAGAAGAAGGCATAGAGATGGATCCTGAGAAGGTGCAGGCAATTGTGGCCCTCCCACCACCTACCAATGTACGGGAGGTAAGGAGGATTTTGGGTAAAACAAAGTACTACCAACGCTTTGTTGACATGTTCTCTGAGATGATGTATCCTATAAATCTGTTGACAAAGAAGAATGTTTCTTTCCAATGGGGGCCCGATCAAATTCAATCTTTTTGTTTGCTCAAGGAATGCATGAGTCAAAGTCCAATTGTGCAGCCTCCTAGGTGGGGGGAGGACTTTTATGTGAACCCAAGTGTCTCATCACATTCAGTGGGTGCTATTCTCTTGCAAAAGGGAGAGCAAGGGCGTATGCAACCAGTGTATTATGCAAGCCGACAACTCACTGATGCCGAGGAGAGGTATGGTGAAATGGAGAAAGGTGGTTTGTCTCTTGTTTTTGCAGTAAAGAAGTTCAGGTTATACTTGTTACCTCGCCCTTTTTTCTTCCTCACATCTCAACCTTCTTTACAATTCTTGGTCCGCAAGCCTAATCCTGCAGGAGGGAAGTTTGCAAAGTGGATTTGTGAGCTTCAAGAATTCTCTTTCAATTTTATTACAGAAAACACCACTAGGGCCTCTCTTGCAGATTTGCTTACCAGGAAGGAAGAGGAAGAAGGAACAGGAGCAAAGGAAGAAGTGTCTGAAGATTTGGAGACACCACCAACTGCTTTCACTATGCATTTTGATGGAGCCTTTAGCCCTTCCAGGCAATGTGGGGCTGGGGGGATAGTTTTATTTGATCCAGAAGGAAAAGAGGTATGGGCCAAGGGTAGGGAATTTCCAAAGGCTATATCAAATAATGTGGCTGAGTATAATACATTAATTTGGGGATCAGAAGATTGCATAAAAGATGGAATTGAAGAGGTGGAGATTAAAGGGGATTCACAACTGGTCATCCGACAAATGAAAGGAGAGTATAAGGCAAGGAGTCCTAATCTCCAAGAATTGTATAAAAGGGCAAGGGAGTTGAAAGAAGCTTTTGAGTTTTGTAAATTTGTGCATGTTAACAGGAAGGATAATCAAAAGGCTGATGAATTGGCTACTAAAACCTTGGCTTCTTTCAAAGTAGCTACTCTTGCATTAATGGATACAGGTTGGCCTGAGCTCCAAGATGTTCAACACTATTTAGATACAGGATACTTCCCTCCTGGATTGAATCCTCAACAGAAGCAAAGGCTTACCAGGAAAGCTCATCCTTACACAATTCTGGGGGATGTTCTTTACAAGCAAGGTAAGGATAAGATTCTTAGGAGGGTGGTGAGCCTAGAGGAGTTTAAAAGGATTATGGAATTATGTCATGAATGTTCAGGTCACTTTGCCTCAGCCAGCACAACTCGGAGGATCCTTAACACAGGGTATTATTGGCCTCGACTCAGCAAAGATGTCCATGAGTGGTGCAGAAGCTGTGAAGTATGCCAGGCATATGGGCATAAGCAATTGGTTCCCGGACCCTTAAACCCTATCCCAGCATATGGTCCATTTGAAAGGTGGGGATTAGATTTTGTGGGTCCACTTCCTCGTTCCTCACATGGGAAGTATTACATATTGGTGGCCACAGATTATGCAACAAGGTGGGCAGAAGCAAAGGCAATGGTCAATAATAAAGCAGTGGCTGTGGCATCCTTTCTCAGGGAATACATATGTGCCCGATTTGGGTGTCCATTGGAAATCCTTACAGATGGGGGGAGGTCTTTCAGGAATGACTTGATTGAAGCTTTGGTGCAGAAATTAAAAATAAAGCATGCTATGTCAACTCCCTATTATCCCCAATGTAATGGTTTAGTAGAAAAAACTAATGGACTGCTTTGTGGATCTTTGTCTAAGCTAGTGGATACTATGAAGAGAAAGTGGGATGTGCATTTGCCAGAGGTCCTATGGGCCTATAGGACAACTCACAAACTCTCTCTTGGTTTCACACCTTTTCAGTTAGTTTATGGAATGGAGGCTATTTTGCCAATAGAATTGGAAATCACAAGCCTTCGCACATCTTTTGCACGCTTGAATAATGAAGAAGAAACACATGCCCAACGCTTAGCACAACTGGAGATCTTGGATGAGAGGCGACTTCAGGCACTTCAAAATTTGGAGGCTGCACAACAACGGCGCAAGGCAAGGCATGACACTCTCATGAAGAAGAAGAAGAAGTCAGAACTCAAGCAAGGAAGCTTAGTCATGAGGTATGATGGCCGTGTGGAGAAACGGCTAGACAAGAAGCTTCTTCGACGATGGGAAGGCCCCTTCAAGATAAAGCAAAAGTTCAAAAATAACACCTATCTTCTAGAGGATGCAAGTGGCCAGGAGGTTCCTGGACGTGCCAATGAGTACCGGCTAAAGATATTCTACCCTCGAGCACCATGGCCAGCAGACCCCAGGACAAGCCTGGAGGATCTGCTGGGGGGGGAAAGATGTGATGTGAAAAATTGATATCTTTCATTGTCAATTTTGTGCATATTTTGATGGTTTCGCAATGGTAATAAGGTGGAAGCTTGTCCAAGAAGATTGCGGCGCCCACAATGGAATAACGGCGTGGTGATGCGGCGGCTTGGCGGCTACCCCGATAACAACATTCTATCTTTAAATATAATGGTTTTACTTGATTTAGGGTGCACACATTGTAAATGCCACAAGTATGCTTGATAAATACTTTGGTATGGTAGATAGGCTAGTGATGTGGAAAATAAAAGTGGGCCTTTATGCTCACATGGATTTTTATTGTATTATTAATATGGTATTCACCATAAGGCTACAAGTTGGGGAGTGTGGAAGGCATGTGGAGGAGTGTGTGTAGGTGCATAATTGGGAAAGATTCTTCTAGAATGCCTACATGGAAGAGGAGAATTTTGCCATGTGTCAGTGGGATCTCCACCTACATGCCACTTAGGCTTGGCTATTATCTCATCACACTCTCAAAGTCAAAAAGTCTTCAATTTAATAATCAATAGAAGACTTAGCCTAAGAGGACAATTGATGGTGACATCTACCCTTATGTCACTGAAGGGTTGAAGATTTTTATGTTGTAATTTGTAACAATGGAAGAGAGGGTGATTCTCCACCTATAAAAGGAGCCCTCCTCTCCCTTTCAAATCAAGGAATGAGCCTCCTCAATTGAGCATTTTGTGTCATTGCCATTCTCTTATCTTCAAACCCTTATTCAAACACTCTCTTTACATGTGAATGTCTCATTTAGCATTAGCTCCTCATGCTTAACCCAATTTTGGACCTCTTTGATGATTCATGGTAAGGGGGATAAGGAGTTATTATCTTGGCGGGCCTGTGACTTCTCAAGGTAGCCCTTGCCTTATTGCCGCCCTCCTTTGGAGGTACCAATGGTTTTAGCGGTAATGAGCATGTGGAAAGACTTTGGGGACCATAGGTAAATCTTCACGATTGTCCGCTGAGCAATGTTAACCCTTACCCTCTAGTTTGAATCATGAAGGAGATGAGAGGCAAGAGGCTATGTGAAAATTGAGGTTTCATGCAAAGAGAGAGAAGTGCAGTTTTTTGTGGTCCAATACCCAAATTTCAACCGGTAATTACTCATCACTCGGGTGTTGTTTTCTAAAATTGATCATATGGCTAGGAAGCTCTTTCTATGCTCTTTCCACTCATATAACTAATTTCTTAATCCCTTACTTCATTGATGATTAGAATTTCTTCCAAAGTTGCTAATTTTTAGGAGAATTTTGGCAGTTTTATAGTCTTGTAGTAAAATGCTCATAACTTTTCGCTCGGTTGTCCGTTTTTGAAAGTTTTTATATGGGCACGAAGCTCTCTTCAAGCTCTACGCACCTATCTAATCATCTCTTGCACAGCCTATATGGATTTAAAACTGCAATTCTCTGTGTATCTCTGTTTTTTATAGAATTTTGGCAGTTTTATAGTCTTGCAGTAAAATGCTCATAACTTTTCGCTCGGTTGCCCGTTTTTGAAAGTTTTTATATAGGCGCGAAGCTCTCTTCAAGATCTACGCATCTATATAATCCTCTCTTGCACAGCCTTTATGGATTTAAAACTGCAATTCTCTGTGTATCTCTGTTTTTATAGCTTTTTGGCCATTCTTCCTTCTTAATCATGATTAATTCCTTCTAATCCCTTATCAAAAGGCAAACCCCATGTGTCTTATCCTCTTGTAAGTGATTGCCATATTCATTTTCTTTAATATGTTCCGTCCAAATCGCCCAATTCGAACGGATGAACCTTACCAATATTCCCCGTATGTTTCCGTTCACATAATCCTGAGTCGGAAGATTTTCTTCCAACAAAGATTCGCCCTTTTGTTTGGAGCTGCAAGACTGGCAGAAATTCTTGCTTCTCCGGAGCCTTTCATCTTTCCTTCCATGAATTATGATCTCACCTTTGATGTGTATATCTTTATCCTAATCTAGGGAGAGAAAGGGAGGTGAGGAGGCTGTGAGGTTTCATACAAGTGTGTTTTGATTCTGAGAAGTGACCGAAGTCCAAACCCCAACTTCGTGTCACAATAGCTTGAGGAGGAGGCAAGAGAGGAGGGAGAGCTACATTCTTGGTTCTGTTCTTAGTTATGAGAGCAGAGAGGAGTGAGTGTCCTTGTATGGACAAAGGCAACCTCATGGTGACAGCTTGAGGAGGAGGCAAGAGACTTGAGTTAGCTACCACTAGCATAGCTCAGAGTCTATAGAGATATGAGTTTGGATGCTGGCAAGTTTCCCATGACTGTATCCTAGGATTCCTTAGGTGCTAAGCCCATGAACCCTCCAGATAGTGTTGGAGAAGAAGTGCCCTTCTCCCCCACCACTTCCTCATCATTAAGGGGATTCTTTATGGATTCCTCACTACTTGATGATTAAAAAGAATTCAACCTATGTAAAGAAAATACACTCCTTTGTATGTTGGTCGTACGAGAGCTGACCCTAAGCTTCTCTAGTAGGAGGATCTTGGTTGGTTAAATGCATTGTTGTCGCCAAGGGCAATGTCGTCATTAATAAGCCTTCTTGACCTTAAGTGCATGAAATGGTTTTAACTAGCCAAAAAATATATTTGCACACACTTAGAATTATCAGGTCTGTAATTCATAGATTTCTACAGAATCATGGTTGTTATTCAAAATCACAGGCGTTCACAACAGAAATCATGTCAATATTGCTATTTATTCTCACTTGTTCACAGCTTCCCTTAGTGTCAAGAAGTCCCTTAAAACATCCCTGACCACTTCCCTTGTTGATTCTTAAGATATCAATTTTGACGTGATTTTGCAAGGTTTGAGAGTCATGACCATGATCCTTTACAGAATAACAGTGATGGTATTCACCCAAACAAGTCCAATGATTGTTCAAATGCATTTACTAACACCCCTAGTAAACTGTTTTAAATGTTTGTCTTATCAAATTATCAAGTTTTATCATCACCGTGATTAGTGAAGTGACAATCACGGCACGACCGATGATCACGAGCATGATTTTTAAGCATGATTTATGGGGTGGTAGACAGCCATGATCAACATGTTAAGAAAATCGATGTGTGAGGGTGCAACATGAATAGAGCAGGGGGAGGAGCATGCACATTAGAAAAGGATAAACTAAGGGTACATTGGCAAAGGTTGATTTGTATGATCATTTGTAAAAGGTGAAGTCAAAGGTCAAAAAGGTACCACATGGAAAGTGCAAGGAGGCACATGTAGTGTGAGCATTTATGGACACATGGTTGGCACTACAGTGCATACAAAGCATGGATTGAAATCCTTCCCAAGGCTATAAATATGGGTGTATGGAACTTGATTATTACAATGAAATTATTGAGTTTATGTCCTTATTACTGTGTGATTGCTTAATCTCTAGCATAATCTTGTATTAGTATTTTTAAGCTTCACCATGGATTCGATTGCTTGCTCTATGAACCGCCCTAGACCAATGCTTTTTTAATATGGTATCAAATCCACCTAAGGACTGGCCATAGCAAGTGTTTGATTAGAGTGTTCTTTAGTCCTTTGTAAGTGATTAAGGTTCAATTAGAGCATAGTGTCACACTTTATTCACAAACACTCTGTGTGAGTAGGCACAGGTGTTTCTTCATTGACAATTAGCAAGGTGCCTTCATCAACAAAGAGATAGTGGCGGCGTTCACTTCTAAAACAGCCGAAAGAGAAGAAATAGAGAAGATTGCAAACGAAAATCCAGTGCATCACACAAGCAAAGCAACTCTTAGAAGATTACACATCCAGCAAAGCAAAGGATCGTCATCACAATAGGAGCAGCAGAGAAAGATCCCCATCGCACACCATGCGTGCAGACCCGATAAGAGATAAGAAAGTTTGTTTTTTTTTTCAATGGCTAATGGCTAAGCCTCTAAAAATTGTGGTGTAAATGAGCCATCCATAAGAGATGTTCACACGCAAATTCATGAAAATAGCCATGACCATTTTAATTCAAGCATATTACATGGATCATCATGGGGTTCCACAACAGTAACGACATCAACAAAGTCATCATCAACATGGGCATTATTGAACAAGTTTATCATTAAGTTGGGCATTAACATTATTAGTAATATGTGTGAGATCTTCATCAAGATCCAATCTATCATCATCAAAATGTTTTCACCAAAAATATGTAATCTTTGTAAATGCTACCAATATGAGCAAGCAAATTCACGACAATATGTAACCCTTAATGAAATGCAGCCAAATGAGCATGCGTGGAGTAAGTTTGTAAGGGCAAGGAAAGACCTCTCAAGAAAGAATTGGGCAAGAGCCACTAAGTTATCCACAAGCAAAAAGGACAAGCAAAATCCTCTGAGTCCAAGGTGGAGAACAAGCGAAGAAGCCGAAAGAATGAAGAGCGCCAAGGGCGCTAGTAAAATGGCATGGTTCTTAATCCCTATTTGTAATCCCACTCTACAGGTGTGTAAAGTGTCAAGAAAAAACCAACATCGTAGCTCATAGAGCAACCTAGACGGATCGTTCCAACCGTATGAGTATGGAGTGTAGGTCAGGTAAATACATGGTAGATATTAGACCATCATCACATTAAGGGGAGGTGTTGAGAAAAGCAATGTATGAGAGTGTAACATGAATAGAGAAAGGGGAGGAGCATGCACATTAGAAAAGGATAAACTAAGGGTACATTGGCAAAGGTTGATTTATGTGGTCATTTGTAAAGGGTAAAGTCAAAGGTCAAAAAGGTAGCACATGGAAATTGCAAGGAGGCACATGTAGTGTAAGTATTTATGGACACATGGTTGGCACTACGGTGCACACAAATCATGGATTGAAGCCCTTCCCAAGGCTATAAATATGGGTGTATGGAACTTAATTATAACAATGAGGGAACTTGATTATTACAATGAGATTATTGAGTCTATGTCCTTATACTACTGTGTGATTTCTTAATCTCTATCATAATCTTGTATTAGTATTTTTAAGCTTCACCATGGATTCGATTGCTTGCTATGAACCGCCCTAGATCAATGCTCTTTCAACATAATAATCATGGGCTATGATCCATGATCACGATCGGATAAGATGAAATATGTCAAAGGGATAGCTGGATTTGTTAGAGAATCATGAGCGTGATCAAAAATCACGGGCATGATTCTATAGACTATAGAATCATAATGACGTGATTCCGTAAGTTTTAACCAAAGATTTTTGGTTTGGGGGTGCTAATCTTAATTTTCTAGTTAAAATTTTCTATATTATTTCTTTGAAACATGAATGTTTAAATGATATCAATCAATGGAATCAATGGCTCTTTTTTAGATTTTCAAAAAATGCAACAAACGGGTGTTTCCTGCATAATCAAGATCATGAGATTATGGAGTTCTCACCATGCAATTATTGATGCAAATGCTTATCTTTTTGCTTTTCTAACTCTCAAAAAATGTAAATAATAATTTTAAATGTTGAAACAATAAAAAACAACCCTTGTTTATCTCTTTTTCCTTCTTTCTTCACAACCTTATCCACATCTTATTCTCTTCTCTACCAATCGCACAGCTTCAAACAACCATATTAAGGGAAAAGAGACTTGTAAGAAGATGGCATGCAGTACAAATAGAGTAGAAAAGATCGGTGGCTCCTCAGCATAGTGGTGCCAAAAATATTATAGGCTACACCATCCCTATCTTAGTGGAATAAACAATGCTTAACTTATCGTGGTGGGAAACTTGTTGGCATCCAAGCTTGTATCTCTATAGACTCCAAGCTATGCAAGTGCGGTTGCTTTTTCCAAGGATTTGACTAAAATAATTCTCATGATGCAGGAAAGGTGAATGATTCCTCGAGGTGTATTCCCTTCATAATTCTCACAAGAAGGTCACATCAAGCAGCTTCTTTAGGCTCAACAAGATGTCATGACTCCTTATTATAAAGGAAATGTGCCTATCCTCATTCATGATTTGCCAAATAAACTACTCATCCCATTTTTTCTCACACTAAAGACAGATTCATTTTGGTTTGGAAAGTACCTGCTTCTCGGGTCCACCTGACCTCGGGGTGTACTTTTTTGGTGAGCATTTTTTACGGAGCGCTTTTTGGTGTGTTGAGAGGCGAGCAGTTTCTCTCTCTGCTCTTCTTGTATCTATCTACGCCTCTCCCTCTATTGTCACACCTACAAGATGTTGAGCACTAGACACCGTGGGCCACTCATTTACAAAGACACCATATTATGATCTAAAACTTCCATTATATTCCAAAGAAAATTTACAAGACCATAGCATTACATGAAAAACACCTATATGAGATGTTGAACACATGCAACAACACATGAAAGCATGTGTGTACACAATGTTCTTTACTTCCATGGGCCACTATCATTACAGCTCATTTACAAAGACACCATACTATGATCTAAAACTTCCATTGTATTCCAAAGCAAATTTACAAGACCACAACATTACATGACAAACTCAGGCCAAGGTGTTGAACACATGCAACAGTACATGAAAGCATGTGTGTACACAATGTTCTTTACTGTCATTTCTACTTCTTCACAAAGACACCATAGAGAGATGCAACTTCCATTATATTTCAAAGAAAAATTGCAATACTATAGCATATTATGGACAAACACCTACTATGAGATATTGAACACATGCAACAATATATGAAAGCATTTTGGGCCTCAACTATCATCTTGGCCTTCTTTATCTACCCTAAATTTTCAATGAAGGTGGCAACTTCTCCTCGAAGAGGAGCCTCCTTTTCCTCTTCAATGATTCCAAAAGCTCTCCATATCCCAACGGTTGTTGCTACTTTCACCTCTAGCATGTTTGTAAGATTCCTCCCTCCAGCTTTTGCACTGTGTAGGTATAAGAACCTCCCCTTCTAATCTTATAATTATTCCCCTATCTGAAATAAAAGAAAGATCCTATTTTACCCTGTTTTGGCCTAGAGAGAGAAAATGTCTAGAGAGAGGTAATTCAAAATTGAGATATTTTTGGATATAAAAATCCTCCTAGTGTCTAAAATGGTTTCCCCTGAAATAGAAATTCAAAAAGAACTTTCCAATGTGCAATTGGAATTAATTGAAAATAGGTATAAAGGACCTTAGCCTAAGGGTCCAGATTTTCAGAAATTTTTAGATTATGGTCCAATTAAGGTTCCTATGGACCAATAAGATTAATCCAAATGTAGGGAGGAGATAAATTCAAGAATAAAAGAAAAACCCCCCAAAAATGAGTAAATGCTCACATAAGATGAAGAGTGGACTAAGGACCAAAGAAAAGAATTAAAAAATTAAATTTTGACACCTCAGTGTGGGGATCTCCCCTCATGCAATAGGCACCTTTTTCTCATCATTACCCTAATTTTTAATCAATAAAATGAGATATTTTCATCTCTCCTCTCTCCTATTTCAAAACTAGATCCAAAAAGTAAGCTGAACTGACCCAAAAATGGTCAAAAATTGACCAAACTGATCTGGAAAATTCTAGAATCAGTTTGCTTGGTTAGAGGCTCACGTTTTCCTATAAATAGAAGCCTCCCCCTTTGTAAAAGCTTAATAGTGTTTATGCACTGTTATTCTACTCCTGCCCTGAGCCATCTACATTGAATTTTTTAATTGTTTTTGGCCTAATCCTCTCCAAAGTGAATTGGTGGCCACTCTTGCTTCAAATAAGAGTAGAACCCTCAATCCCTCAAGCCAAAGGAGAGCTTACAAGCTCCATGTAAGCTAACTTTCTTACTTGTTTAATGAAAAATCTATGGTTTTCTTAATTTTTATGTTTTGCAAATGTTGAATTAAATTCAAATGCTATGTCTTTGATAAAAAGCCCATCCCCTTCTCCTCTTTACATTCCAACCTTTCTCAATCCTAGAAAGATTAACTAAGGGATTAATTAAACTCTTCTTATTGTTTACTCTCTTGAATTTAGAAAATTATGTAGATTAGAGTTCTATAAATCTAATTTGGGTTAATTTAAGTTAAATAAAGAATGATAAAAATGAGAAATGGTCAGCCATATAAAGGAGGTTATGGCAAAATTTTCTAGAATTTTGTGGAAAAGAAAGTTTATTTTTATGTTATTCCAAAAGAGTAATTCCCACCATTTTTGCATCTAAAAGAAATATTCTAATTACTCTATGTACATATTCACCTATGAATATGCATGGATATCACTGATATTAATTATTAAATTTGATTTTTATGCATAGAAAGATGCATAAAGGATTTTTTTATTACAAAAGTGTTGCATAAAGGATTTTTTTTATTACAAAAGTGTTATTCTTATTAAATTTGATTTCTATGCATAGAAAGATGCATAATGGAATTTTTTTAAATTATAAAAGTGTTATTCTTATTAAATTTGATTTCTATGCATAGAAAGATGAATAATGAATTTTTTTTATTATAAAAGTATTATTCTTATTAAATTTGATTTCTATGCATCAAAAGATGCATAATGGATTTTTTTTGTTATAAACGTTTTATTCTTATTAAATTTGATTTCTATACATAGAAAGATGCACAAAGGAATTTGTTTTATTATAAAAGTGTTATTCTTATTAAATTTAAATTTTATGCATAGAAAGATGTATAAAGGAATTTTTTTAATTACAAAAGTGTTATTAAATTTGATTTTTATGCATAGAAGGATGCATAAAGGAATTTTTTAATTACAAAAGTGTTATTCTTATTAAATTTGATTTTTATGCATAGAAAGATGCATAAAGGAATTTTTTTATTACAAAAGTGTTATTCTTATCAAATTTGATTTTTATGCATAGAAAGATGCATAAAGGAATTTTTTTATTACGTAAGCGTTTTTTTAATTAAATTTGATTTTTATGCATAGAAAGATGCATAAAGGAATTTTTTTATTATAAAAGCGTTATTCTTATAAAAATTAGTTTTTATGCATAAATAAATTCTTTTTATTTTTAAAGTGTTATTCCTATTAAATTTGATTTTATGCATAAATAGATGCATAAAAGGATTTTTTTTCATAAAAGTGTTATTCCCACTGGAGTTGATTTTTATGCATAAAGAATTTTTACATCAAAATTAGAATTCTCTTAAATTCTATGTTTAAATTCTATGAGTATTTGATAAATGAATAATTAAATACTCTAAGAGAGTAATTTCTATCATTTTACATTCAGACGGATTGTAAAAAGAGAATTCAAGAAATCTATCGAGATTGAAATATTCAGATAAATGATTAATCTATTCCTTATTGGAATTCGTAACTAATTTAGAAATTCATTAGGTGAATATTCAAAGAAAGAAATTCAGTAAAATAGTAACTGAATTATCAAACCTTTTCGAGAAAGATAGATCAGGAAAAATCTTATCCGACTCGAACGTTGAATCAGACTATGACCAAGACCAAACTCTTTCATCAGTTTCGAGGAAAGAAGGTGTGACCAGTTTAGAAAAATACACTCAAAACTCCCGCCAAATCTGAAACTAAGTTTGAGACCCTTCGAATTGATCTGTGGATCAAGGTTATAGAATTCGAGGAATTCTGGTATGAAATTCAGAATTCCAATCAAGAAGTTTTGGGGATACTGGTTCAAGAAATACTCCTTGTATTCAAAAGAAAATCAAACTGAAAACTTTCATAGAAATGAGATGCGATGTGAATCAAACTGAAAACTTGCATAGAAATGAGATGCGATGTGAATCAGATAGATGTGAATGAATGGATGAGATGTAATGTGATGTGATGTGAATGAATGGATGAGATGTAATGTGATGTGGATATGGATGTGAATGAATGAGATGTGATGACATGTGAATCAGGATAGATGTGAATGAATGAATGGATGAGATGTAATGTGATGTGAAACGGGATGTGAATGAATGAGATGTGATGTCGTGGGAATCGGGATGTAAATGAATGATATGGGATGTGAATGTGTATGTGAAAATGGATGTGAATGTGAATGTGTATGTGAAGAATGGATATGGATGTGTATGTGAAAATGGATGTGAATGTGTATGTGAAGAATGGATATGGATGTGTATGTGAAGAATGGAAGTGAATGTGTATGTGAAAATGGATGTGAATGTGTATGTGAAGAATGGATATGGATGTGTATGTGAAGATTGGATGTGAATGTGTATGTCAAAATGGATGTGAATGTGTATGTGAAGAATGGATATGGATGTGTATGTGAAGAATGGATGTGGATGTGTATGTGAAGAATGGATGTGGATGTGTATGCGAAGAATGGATGTGGATGTGTATGTGAAGAATGGATGTGAATGTGTATGTAAAGAATGGATATGGATGTGTATGTGAAGAATGGATGTGAATGTGTATGTGAAGAATGGATCTGGATGTGTATGTGAAGAATGGATGTGAATGTGTATGTAAAGAATGGATATGGATGTGTATGTGAAGAATGGATGTGAATGTGTATGCGAAGAATGGATGTGAATGAGTATATGAAAGAATGGATGTGGATGTATGTGAAAGAATGGATGTGGATGTGTATGTGAAAGAATGTGATGTGATAAGAGATGTGATGTGACATGAATACATGTGGATGTGAAGTGATAGATATGAATGTATGGATAGATGTGAGTAGTCGTACATGTGAACGATTGGATGGATGGGGATGAATGAGATAAGATGTGTATGAATGTGATATGATGTGGATAGAAGTGATGTGATATAATGTGGATAGAATGTATGTGATGGGATGGTTATGAGAATGAATGTGGTGGATATGAATGAATGTGGTGGATATGAATGAATGAATGTGATGGATATGAACAAATGTGGTGTGATGGATGTAAATGGATGTGATGTAAATGAATGTGATGTAAATGAATGTGATGGACGTGAATAGATGTGATGTGATGTGAATCGAGATGTGAATGAATGAGATGTGATGTCATGTGAATCGGGATGTGAGTGAATGAGATGTGTTGTAAATTGGGATAGATGTGATATGTGATGTGAATGAATATGATGTGATGAGATGTGGATATGGGTAGATGCGAGTGGATGAAATCTGATGCGAATAAATGAGGAAAGATGTGATGAGATGGAAAATGATGTGATGAGAATGGGAATACATATGAAATAAATGAGGATTGATGTGAAACAATGTGGAATGACGAGAGTTCGTTATAGAAACTGTATATATGACCTGTTTTTAAATGACTGTTTTATGTCAAAAATGCTAGAGAAGCATTTTGACGTCTTATGAATGAGGTCATGGAGACCTAACTGATAAAGTTGCATTAGCTGACGGAGAGTCAAAGAAGGAAGTCTCGCGTAGGAAGGTCGACCGAGGTTTTGACCAGCCTCGGTTCCGGTACGGTGGATAAGGGACCAAGGAAGTGGCCTATGAGTGAAGCGCTAGGTGACCTATGAAGGATCCTAGAGGGTGCTGACCATATGGTGCTCGAGCTCTGGGTCGCCAAAGATACCCATACGTACATCGTGGAGGATATTGGAATAAGGAGTAAGAGTTGTTTTCTGAATTTGGGCATGGATTTGGTTGATTGACCTTTCTGGTCCTCAACGGATGAGTCCGTGGCTCTTTTATATGGATCTGTTGGTTGATCTTGCTGATCTTCAACGGAGATTCCATTTTGATTTTTATAAGTGAATATATTGCCGGGTACTATGAGCTAGGCACTATCGAAAAGGCCCCTGATGAGTGGACAGGTGGTGAGCGTTCTGGTGGTTGCCAATGATGCCATAGGTACACCGATGAAGAAAAAATTAGAAATTAGGATTCAACCGGATATTTTGGAGGATTATGATCAGTGATACTATAGTTTCATTAAAAGATCCGGCTACGAGGGGGCTTGGGAACTCTTTTCTCTGGTACCCGGGATAAAACCTAACCAAATTCTTAAATGGATCCCATCACTACAGTGTTTGGGCGGTTGGCTAACCCACGGGGTGCTGGACTGATGGATCCCTAAAAAGAGACTCATTTCTGTTATGGTACAATAGATGAAGTAAATCCCGGATAAAAATTGTTCTATGGAAAAGAATCAACGGCTGTGCCTCTCAATGAGGAAAAAAGCGTTGGTCTCTATGATCCAAGTGCAAGTTTTTTCCTTGATCTGACTATGGGACTTACGGGTTCGGACAGATCAGTTCAGATAGTTAAGGCTCTTGACTACGTTAGAGTTAAAATATCCCAGAGGAATTGCCCGTGCTTTCCGAGCGAGGGAAGTTTTTTCGAGTTCGGTTTTGGAAGAACCGAGGGATTAGTCTCTTGTCCGGATATACGTGGGCTATACGTGGGCGAGGCCCTGAGTAAGGGACCCTGCCCCGCGCAAGAAGTGCTACTTTTGCTACTAGCATCGTAGAATTCGTTGCGCTGAGGGGACAGGGATCTTTCAACTGGTATCAGAGCGAATTGACTAAAGTGGATCAAGCGAGAAACCAGAAATGTCAAAAATTTATGAAGTAGCAGTAAAAGGTTGTAATTGTGTGATGAAATTCATACAAATTGATATTCAGAATGAAGATTCATAAATAGGTAATTGGGTCTTCAAATGGAAGTACCGCAATTGTATGGAATCCCTGACTTGCTTGAGGCCTAGACATGATGATATTGACCTTAAATTTCCAAGGACCGTGACTATCCGTATTATATACCGAGGGTATAACTGCAGCTCTTTACTGGCATTATATACGAGTGAATCTAAGACCTTGAAATTTTAAGCAAAAATGCTATCCATATGATGAATTGGAATGTGGTTAATATGATTTTAAAATTCTGGTTGAGAACTGATGAGTTGAATTGGATTCTGATTGAAAAAATATGATTCCTGAATTTTGGTTGAAAAGCGATAAGCTGAGCAAAACCACAATGAGGATGAATGGGACGAGTCCTTGTGATGATGTTCGTAACTGAAATGACGATAATGACCTCAGCAAATCACACTACTATGAGATTAGTGGATTGTAATGACAGATTGCTACTATTAGCACTTGACCTAATGGATCAAGTTAAGAGTTGAAAAATTACAAACCTGTATAATTGAAATTCCCATGGAGGAATGTTCAGATGGAAATTTCGGTCTAATGGACCATTATTGTGTTAAGGATATGAATGATATGATCTGAATGAATTGTTATCTGATGATGAGTTCTATATGAGGGATCTTTATCCCAGGATTCTGTTGGGTTGACCAGACTATAAGGAACCCCAGAATCAATTGGATCTTAAGGGAAAGAGTTGTCCTCTAGTTTGCAAGATGAGGATATCTCGCATTTTTTAAGTGGGGTAGGATGTAAGATTCCTCCCTCCAGCTTTTGAGGTGTGCAGGTATAAGAACCTCCCCTTCTGATCTTATAATTATTCCCCTATCTGAAATAAAAGAAAGATCCTGTTTTGGCCTAGAGAGAGAAAACGTCTAGAGAAAGGTAATTCAAAATTGAGATATTTTTGGATATAAAAATCCTCGTAGTATCTAAAATGGTTTCCCCTGAAACAGAAATTCAAAAAGAACTTTCCAATGTGTGTGCAATTGGAATTAATTGAAAATAGGTATAAAGGACCTTAGCCTAAGGGTCCAGATTTTTAAAAAATAGGTATAAAGGACCTTAGTCTAAGGGTCCAGATTTTTAAAAAAAATTGGATTATGATCCAATTAAGGTTCCTATGGACCAATAAGATTGATCCAAATGTAGGGAGGAAATAAATTGAAGAATCAAAGAAAAACCCCCCCAAAAATGAGCAAATGCTCACATAAGATGAAGAGTGGACTAAGGACCAAAGAAAAGAATTAAAAAATTAAATTTTGACACCTCAGTGTGGGGATCTCCCCTCATGAAGTAGGCGCCTTTTTCTCATCATTACCCCTAATTTTTAATCAATAAAATGAGATATTTTCATCTCTCCTCTCTCCTATTTCAAAACTAGATCCAAAAAGTAAGCTAAACTGACCCAAAAACGGTCAAAAATCGACCAAACTGATCTGAAAAATTCTAAAATCAGTTTGTTTGGTTAGAGGCTCACTTTTTCCTATAAATAGAAGCCTCCTCCTTTGTAAAAGCTTAATAGTGTTTATGCATTGTTACTCTACTCCTGCCCCTGAGCCATCTACATTGAATTTTTTAATAATTCAATTGTTTTTTGCCTAATCCTCTCCAAAGTGAATTGGTGGCCACTCTTGCTTCAAACAAGAGTAGAACCTTCAATCCCTCAAGCCAAAGGAGAGCTTACAAGCTCCATGTAAGCTAATTTTCTTACTTGTTTAATGAAAAATCTATGGTTTTCTTAATTTTTATGTTTTGCAAATGTTGAATTAAATTCAAATGCTATGCCTTTGATAAAAAGGCCACCCCCTTCTCCTCTTTACATTCCAACCTTTCTCAATCCTAGAAAGATTAACTAAGGGATTAATTAAACTCTTCTTATTGTTTACTCTCTTGAATTTAGAAAATTGTGTAGATTAGAGTTCTATAGATCTAATTTGGGTTAATTTAAGTTAAATAAAGAATGAAAAAATGAGAAATGGTCAGCCATATAAAGGAGGTTATGGTAAAATTTTCTAGAATTTTGTGGAAAAGAAAGTTTGTTTTTATGTTATTCCAAAAGAGTAATTCCCACCATTTTTGCATCTAAAAGAAATATTCTAACTACTCCATGTACATATTCACCTATGAATATGCAGGATATCACTGATATTAATTATATTAAATTTTATTTTTATGCATAAAAAGATGATAAAGAAATTTTTTTATTACAAAAGTGTTATTCTTATTAAATTTGATTTCTATGCATTGAAAGATGCATAATGGAATTTTTTTAGTATAAAAGTGTTATTCTTTTTAAATTTGATTTCTATGCATAGAAAGATGCATAATATAATTTTTTATTAATAAAAGGGTTATTCTTATTAAATTTGATTTAGAAAGATGCATAATGGAATTTTTTTATTATAAAAGTGTTATTCTTATTAAATTTGATTTCTATGCATAGAAAGATGCATAGTGAAATTTTTTTTTATTAAAGTGTTATTCTTATTAAATTTGAATTCTATGCATAGAAAGATGCATAAAGGAATTTTTTTTATTACAAAAGTGTTATTAAATTGGATTTTTATGCATAGAAGGATGCATAAAGGAATTTTTTTTATTACAAAACTGTTATTCTTATTAAATTTGATTTTTATGCATAGAAAGATGCATAAAAGAATTTTTTATTACAAAAGTGTTATTCTTATTAAATTTAATTTTTATGCATAGAAAGATGCATAAAGGAATGTTTTTATTACGAAAGTGTTATTCTTATTAAATTTAATTTTTATGCATAGAAAGATGCATAAAGGAATTTTTTTTATTATAAAAGCATTATTCTTATAAAAATTGATTTTTATGCATAAATAGATGCATAAAGAAAGTCTTTTTATTTTAAAAGTGTTATTCCTATTAAATTTGATTTTATGCATAAATAGATGCATAAAAGGATTTTTTTTAAAAGTGTTATTCCCACTGAAGTTGATTTTTATGCATAAATAGATGCATAAAGAATTTTTATATCAAAATTAGAATTTTTTTAAATTCTATGAGTATTTGATAAAGGAATAATTAAATACTGTAAGAGAGAAATTTCTATCGTTTTACATTCACACGGATTGTAAAAAGAGAATTCAGAAAATCTATCGAGATCGATATTCAATAAATGATTAATCTATTCCTCATTGGAATTCGTAACTAATTTAGAAATCAATTAAGTGAATATTCAAAGAAAGAAATTCAGTAAAATAGTAACTGAATTATCAAACCTTTTCGAGAAAGATAGATCAAGAAAAATCTTATCCGACTCGAACCTTGAAACAAACTATGACCAAGACCAACTCTTTCATCAATTTCGAGGAAAGAAGGTGTGACCAGTTTAGAAAAATACACTCAAAACTCCCGCCAAATCTAAAACTAAGTTTGAGACCCTTCGAATTGATCTGTGGATCAAGGTTATAGAATTCGAGGAATTTTGGTATGAAATTCAGAATTTCGATCAAGAAGTTTTGGGGATACTGATTCAAGAAATACTCCTTATATTCAAAATAAAATCAAACTGGAAACTTGCATAGAAATGAGATGCGATGTGAATCAGATAGATGTGAATGAATGGATGAGACGTAATGTGATGTGAATCGGGATGTGAATGAATGAGATGTGATGACATGTGAATCAGGATAGATGTGAATGGATGAGATGTAATGTGATGTGAAACGGGATGCGAATGAATGAGATGTAATGTCATGGGAATCGGGATGTAAATGATATGGGATGTGAATGGATGATATGGGATGTGAATGGATGTGAATGTGTATGTGAAAATGAATGATATGGGATGTGAAAGGATGTGAATGTGTATGTGAAAATGGATGTGAATGTGTATATGAAGAATGGATATGGATGTGTAAGTGAAGAATGGATGTGAATGTGTTTGTGAAAATGGATGTGAATGTGTATGTGAAGAATGGATATGGATGTGTATGTGAAGAATGGATGTGAATGTGTATGTGAAAATGGATGTGAATGTGTATGTGAAGAATGGATATGGATGTGTATGTGAAGAATGGATGTGAATGTGTATGTGAAAATGGATGTGAATGTGTATGTGAAGAATGGATATGGATGTGTATGTGAATAATGGATGTGGATGTGTATGTGAATAATGGATGTGGATGTGTATATGAAGAATGGGTGTGGATGTATGTGAAAGAATGGATGTGGATATGTATGTGAAAGAATATGATGTGATGTAAAGAGATGTGATGTGACATGAATATATATGGATGTGAAGTGATAGATATGAATGTATGGATAGATGTGAGTAGTCGTACATGTGAACAATTGGATGGATGGGGATGAATGAGATGAGATGTGTATGAATGATATATGATGTGGATAGAAGTGATGTGATATAATGTGGATAGAATGTATGTGATGGGATGGTTATGAGAATGAATGTGGTGGATATGAATGAATGAATGTGATGGATATGAACGAATGTGATGTGATGGATGTAAATGGATGTGATGTAAATGAATGGATGTGATGGATGTAAATGGATGTGATGTAAATGAATGTGATGGACTTGAATAGATGTGATGTGATGTGAATTGAGATGTGAATGAATGAGATGTGATGTCATGAAAATCGGGGTGAGTGAATGAGATGTGTTATAAATTGGGATAGATGTGATATGTGATGTGAATGAATATGATGTGATGAGATGTGGATATGGGTAGATGCGAGTGGATGAGATCTGATGCGGATAAATGAGGAAAGATGTGATGAGATGGAAAATAATGTGATGAGAATGGGAATACATATGAAATAAATGAGGATTGATGTGGAACAATGTGGAAAGACGAGAGTTCGTTATAGAAACTGTATATATGACCTGTTTTAAAATGACTGTTTTATGTCAAAAATGTTGGGGAAGCATTTTAACCGTCTTGTGAATGAGGTCGTGGAGACCTAACTGATAAAGTTGCAACAGCTGACGAGAGTCAACAGAGGACGTCTCGCGTAGCAAGGTCGACCGAGGTCTTGACCAGTCTCGGTTCAATTTAAATGGTGAGCTTCTGGTACGGTGGATGAGGGACCAAGGAAGCGGCCTATGAGTGAAGCGCTAGGTGACCTGCTGTTGCAAAGGATCCTAGAGGGTGCTGTCCATAAGGTGCTCGAGCTCTGGGTCACTGAACTTCAGACATCGTTGTCCATACTTCCAGAAGGGCATCCGATCTAGGTTCCTTTTCTTTGAGGTGCATGAAAGATTGAAGAGCTTACTTAAGATTCTTGCAAACATAGTAGTATTAAAGGGAATGCTAGATGAAGCCATGATAATTGACTTTATGCCCATCCTATTGTTGCAATATGAAGATATAAGGGAGGGTGGGGTGGGATGTGTGCCTAGAAGAAGAATATTGGAACATGGCAATCTCCACTATATTTATAACTTCTCATAAAATAGAAATAACTATTTTAAGCATAAAAATAACTATTTTAGGCACACAAAAAATTATTTTAAGGTCTTACTCAAACTCTTTCACTCACACTCTCTCTTGTGGCCTTGAGATCTCTATCCATCTTACTCTATCTCTCTTAATTATCAATTTAATTGCCTAAACGGTCACGACGACAGAAGCTAAAAAATAATGCCATGGTGGACATAATTTAAGTGTACAAGAGTGCATCACAATAATGTCTAAAACAATATATTTCTTTCATTACAAGTGAGTGAAATACATCAATAAGGATGCCGCGAGTGCTGGTGGAAGAAGGAAGGTGGTATAAGATAGGAAGCTGTACCAAATGGTGCAGGTGGAAATAGCAGCCTCACAAGTTCGGGACATGGTGCCCATGATGAGGGCATTGTAAAAGAACCCACGGGGGATATCTGTGGCATGACATGTCGATATTGGGACTCCCTTGGAACACCAGGTGATAACCTGACAAGGCACTTGGACTATGTTGGGCTCATGGGTACAGGGGCGAGTGGAGGATATGGGTGAGGAACATTGTTGAGATATCGAGCTCATCTAGTGAGGTAGTGGACACTGATGACCCGCCTGGGGGATAGGCCCCACACTTACACCACTGGCATGGTTGGTGAGATCATGGGTGATATGCGACCAGTGGGATGACAGGCTGTGTGACAGCCTGGCATAGTTATAGCATCAGCTCATTTAGTTGGGTTCACACTATAGAGAACCCTAGTATGTATTTGGTTGAGTACCTTTTCATATATGTGTACTCTTATCTTTGTATATGGTGTGTTGAGTGTTGGGTGAAGAAGAAGAAGAAGAAGAAGATTTTCAGCCTCTCACCTTGTGTGTTCTCTTTTGGGGTTTTGTGAGTGTGTGTGTGCTTGCAAGAGCTCAAGCTCTCTTCTCCCCTGCATCTTTTCATGGTATCAGAGCCTGGTTCATGCTAAGGGCTGAGCTGTAAGCAAGAGAAGCACAAGAAGTGGTACGAGGGTAAGAGCTTCATCTACTTTTCCCTATTTGTGTTGGCGACTACACCCTTGTCGGGAGCTCTACGGGAGGCACCGGCAAACGATCTCTGATTGAGAAGCTTTCTCGCAGGAGTAAAGCTATAGGGCAACTATGCTATCCTATCAGACGTAATTTTTCGGGCCGAAAATGGGTTTCAAGTGCATTAGATCCTCTGTTTTTTAGAAAGCAGGCGATTTAGAGCACTGGGGTTGCCATTGGGTGTATGTATATACATTGAAATCACTGGTTTATTTGAGTGTAGTACAGTACCACTGTAAAAAATACAGCAGTTTGTGCAGGACAAACCAGAGTGCTGTTTCTGGTAAATTTGTGTGTCTGGCAAGATGTCAAATGATGGCATAAACCAAATTGTTGCTGAGAAGCTTGATAAGAACAACTTCCATGCTTGGAGGTTCAGGTTGACAAATTTCCTGATGGGAAAGGGTTACTGGGACTATATAGAAGGTGAGCATGAAGAGGCACTGGAGATACCGGAGATCAATTCGATTGCTGCAGATGTGAAAGACTTCAAGGATTGGAGCCAAGGAGCCAGAAAAGTTATGTATTGGCTCTCTATCAGTATATATATAGGACACCATGATTGGGCACATACAGGATGCCAAGGCTCCCCAGGAGGCGTGGGACACCTTGGTAAAACTCTATGAAACGAATACCAAGGCACAAAAGATACAGTTGAAGAATGAACTTCATATTGTGGAGAAAAAGAGTATGTCTGTGAATGACTATGCATTGAAGATTGAGGGTATTGTGGAATCCCTTGCATTTCAGTAATGATGATAATAAGGTGGAAGTCTGTCTATGTGGTCTCGGGCCACAATACAAGGCGTTCAAGATGTCTATTCAGACTCGGGAAAACATTTCCAATTTCACAGATTTGGTGTCTATGTTGATTATAGAAGAGAAGAGCTTAGGTGAAGACCAACAATCTTCACAAAACAAAAATAGTTCAGAGCAACAGGCCTTCTACACAAGTTCAGGAAGAGGACGAGGTAGAGGAGGCCATGGACGCGGCCAAGGAGGTGGCCGAACAGGTAATCAGAATTATGGCTAGGAGCAGCAACAACAACAGTCCCAGAATTCACAACAACAACAACACGCAGGTGGAAGAGGCCAATTCAAAGGCAGGGGGAGTCAAAGAGGTCGTGGAAATTGGCAAAGGTAGTATAATGATACACGTGGATGCTTTTATTGTGGTAAGCCTGGACATGTGCAGGCAAATTGTTATAAGAAGCAGGCTGACATGCAAAATGGAAAATTGCAACAAAACAACTATGCATCCTTGAGCAGAAACAATGAGGATATGAAAGGTTGTTTGTTATGCAGCATGTCGTTAATGCCATGTCTGAAAATGTTGAAGCAGCACATAAAGATGATGTATGGTACGTTGATTCAGGTGCTTCGAACCACATGACAAGTCATGGGGAGTGGTTCAAGGAGATGAAAAACCTTGAAAGACCAGGTTTTGTGGAAATAGGGGATGACACTGCTCATCCAATTGTCCATGTTGGAGATGTGCCATTGTCTATGCAGGATGGCAAAGTGAAGTACCTTGTAGATGTACTTCATGTTCCGAACATAACAAAGAATCTGGTTTCAGTTGGCCAGATGATTGAGCAGGGTTTGCAGGTTCGGTTTAACCCTGATGGTTGTTATGTTGAAGACTTTAGAGACAAGTGCAGGTTGGTTGCAAAAGGCAACAGAGTGGGCAGAATGTTTACATTGAATGTAAACATGCCTGAAGTGAGTGCTACAATGTTTGTAAATCGTTCAGGAATTGTTGCAGACACAGACATTTGGCATAAAAAAATTGGACATGTGAATGTGCAGAGAATGAAGTCTATGCAGACTAAAGGAACTGTGACAAGGCTGCCAAAGTTTAAAGTTGAAGGTATGCAGAAAATATGTCAAGCATGCCAATTTGGAAAGAAAACAAAGCATGTATTTCCACATGACAGAAATCTGAGTAGAAATGCACTAGATGTTGTGGATTCAGATGTATGGGGTCCTACGAAGACCATGTCTATGGGAGGCTGCAGGTATTATGTGACATTTATTGATGACCACACAAGGAAAGTGTGGGTATACTTCATGAAGGAGAAGGGTGAGGTGTTCACTCATTTTCAGAATTTCAGAATTATGGTTGAAAAGCAAACAGGGAAATATGTAAAGTGCCTAAGGTCAGATGGAGGGGCAGAGTACTTCTCCAATGAGTTTTCTGAATTTTTGAAGAAGAATGGTATTCGGAGACAGTTTACATACAGATACACTCCGCAGCAAAATGGAGTTGCTGATGTTGAGATTCAAGCTCGATGTCAGCGTGTGCCAGCTATACCATGTGTTGGCATGTTAGGTAGCAGCATGTGTGAGACATAAATGACCGCATCCGGCTGGTCATAGTGTGTGGACATTAGCTAGGGTTAGCTGTGTGTGGACACAACACATAGTGTGTGTTGTGTATTATGGATTATGGCTTTATGCATTGTGTGAGAAGGGAGATGGCTTCCCTCTATGGTTAGGGTTTGCAATATACATGAGGGTTTGCTCCTGTGTGTGTATCTCCTCTCCCTCTACCTGTTTTTCATCATGGTATGAGAGCCTAGTGCTCTCTATTAGGGTTTATGAGTGAGTGAGAGAAGAGGGAGAAGAAGCTATGAAGCTTGCCATTGATGTTGTGAAGCTTGGAGCACACCGATTTCTATCAGATCTAAGAGCTTAGCCTACTAGGTAAGGACTACTAAACACCCTTGAGCGGATTGCAGGTGATTCAAGCACAAACAAGGCAAATTAGGGTTGCCCAAAGCAAAAGAAAATTCTAGTTTTTTGCAAGCTTTCCATTGGAGCTTGAAAGCGGTGATGTATTGTGAAAATAGATGCAATCGGGAAAAGGAACATGTATGTGACAAGGATTAATGTATTGGCAACTCATGTGCAAGCCCTAAATTGAATTTGGAGCCAAGTTGGTGCATTTATGTGAGAGGAAAAACACTGGTTTGAACCCTTCACAAAAACGGAGAAATGATGCTCATTGTGGATGAAATCAACGCCGATTTTTTACAAAAATCAGTCAATTGATGGATTGAGTACATGCCTAGGAGTGTTGGGCACCCATATCTACCTTCAAACAACCTTATGAACTCATCAATTCCCCTCAGGAGCAGGCGGCGCAGCCAGATATGCAAAAACAGAGCAGTTTTTCACGTTTTTGCTAAGTGGAGGCCACAAATCAACTCTTGTGTTTGATAAATTCCAAAATTGACTTAGCAATTGTGTGGTACATACACTTGAGAAGGAAGCTATATGATTGGTTGAAGCAATTATGCATTATGGAGCTGGAAATGAGCTGATTAAACAGGCTGTCTATTGTGATTAGTGAAATAGAGTGTGATTAATCAGCTAATTACTCTCTCATCTTAAACAATTGGTCTAATTCCTTTTACATGGAGTTAGTAGACATAAATGCTAAGCTAATGAATGCCTGGTCTCTCAATTTGGACAAGAATCAAAGGAATTAGAGCCATTTTACTACTACTAATCTTTTCTGGTTTTACTGGTTTTTCTCAAAACAGAGAAGGGGATCTGACAAATTTGGTATGTACACACCTTGGTGGGTGTTGATATGCAACATTGAGCTTGTTTAGGTGTCAATGCAAGTTATCCACACTTGATTGAACCACTACATTGCAATTTGAAGCCTTGAATGCACGCCAAAACAAGGTACCTTGGACTGCATATGCCAGTTCATTTTGGATGCAATCAGTTTGATTTTCTACATCAAAAGTGAAGGTTGTTGAGTAATTTGGAGTATCTAGAACACTTATTAAAGTGTGGTTGAGCTGAGGAAGGCTCGTTTATAGATTTGGATGTTGCGAAAGGTGCATTTGCATTGAGCAAATATGTCAGACAACCCAGTACAATTGTGGGTGAAAAATTGGATAGGAAGAACTTCCAGGCATGGAAGTACAGGATCAAAAGCTTTCTAAAGGGAAAAGGTTTTTGGAACCTTGTTACAGGTGCGGAGCTAGAGCCGAAACTACCCCGACAACCTACACACCAACAGGTTGTAGCTCATAAGCAACAGGTTGTAGCTCATAAGCACTTGTCAGAAAGAGCATACAAAGTTTTGCATTACCTGTCTATATGTATCTCGGATGCTATAATCATGCATATACATGATGCTGAGAATCCCAAGGATGCATGGGATACATTGGTAAAGCTGTTGGTAAAGCTGTTTGATACAGACACTAGTGCTTTTGCAAGTCTCAGTTGCGACAACAGATTCATAATGTGAAACGAAAAGGAAGGAGCATCCATGATTATGTACAAGAGATAAAGAAGTATGCAGATGCATTGGCAACAATCAATGCCCCCATGCCTGATGATGATTTGGTAGACATTACCTTGCGTAGTCTTGGCAAGGAGTATAAGTCTTGATACATCCATCTCGGTTTGGTGTACAGGTTTACCAGATTTTGATGAGTGGGTTTCACTCTTGCTTATTGAGGAAATTAAACTCAGTGACTCTTTTCATGATGCATCTACTAGCCATGATGATAATGGCAGAAATCAGGCTTTCTATTCACAAAGGGGATTTAGAGACAGGGGAAGATTTGCATCACGTGGCCGTGGTAATGGTCATGGATGGCAGGACAGGTCACCACAACAGAATTTTCAGCCTACATATGGTGCTAGAGGTGGTCGTGGATATACACCTCAAAGAGGCAGAGGTAATCCTCGTGGTAGAGGATGTTGGCAAGGCCAACAAACATTTATGCAAAATGTAGAATGCCATTACTGTGGGAAATTTGGTCATATGGCACGTGATTGTTTCCGCAAACAAAATGATTTGAGAGGGGGTAGAGCACAACATGGTGGACATTATGCACAACATGGTGGAAATTATGCAAGTGGTGGAAATTATGCATCAAGCAGTAATGATGGCAGCGCAAATCACTTGTTTGCCATGAAACATGTTGTGGGATCTATGATGTCGAATGGTGAAAGTGATGACACTTGGTATATGGACTCTGGAGCATCAAACCATATGACTTGTCATGGCGAATGGTTTGAGCATATGAAGCCTATGGATGTGAAAGGCTATGTGGAAACAAGAGATGATACCCAACATGCTATCACACATGTTGGAAGTGTACCATTGGTTATGCACAATGGTGAAACAAAGTCTATGGTGGCAGATGTCTTGTATGTGCCTTCTATTACAAAAAGTTTGGCCTCAGTTGGTCAAATGGTGGAACAGGGTTTATAGGTTCGTTTCAACGAGCATGGTTGCTTCGTTGAGGATTTCAAAAATGGATGTAGAGTCATTGCCAAAGGCAAGAAAGAAGGCAGATTATTTAAGTTGGATGCTGAGATTCCTGAGTTGAAATCAGCTATGTTCTCTAAAAGCCGAAATGTGGTACAGGACATTGACATGTGACATAAAAGGATTGGACATGTGAACATACAAAGGTTAAAGAACATGCAGGCAAGAGACATTGTTAGTGAGCTGCCTAGATTCAAGTATGATGGAAATATGCATGTTTGTGATGCCTGTCAGTTTGGAAAGCAGGCAAGGTTGCCGTTTCCTAAAGAAGGCAATATGAGTAGCAGGCCACTTGAAATAGTTCATAGCGATGTATGGGGTCGTGCACAAAACCCATCCATTAAAGGCAGCTTGTATTATGTGACATTCATTGATGATTTCAGCAAAATGACTTGGATTTACTTTCTCAGAGAGAAAAGTGAAGTGTTGGGAAAGTTTATGGACTTCAAAGCTTTTGTAGAGAAGCAATATGGCTCTTGGATAAAATGTTTGAGGACAGATGGAGGTGGTGAATACACCTCACATGCTTTTGAGCATTTCTTGAGAAAGCATGGCATAAGAAGGCAGTTAACTTGTAGGTACACACCTCAACAAAATGGTGTTGCTGAGAGAAAGAATAGAGTCATTTGTGATGTCGCCAGGGCAATGCTCAATGAAAAGAGCATGCCAGATTATTATTGGGCAGAAGCGTGTGCCACTACTGTGTATGTACTTAATAAGACACCCACAGCAGCCATACATGGAAGTACGCCAGAGATGCGGCTTACAGGTTTTAGGCCAGACATTGGACACCTGAAAGTGTTTGGTTGCATAGCTTATGTACATGTGCCTGACGAGAGAAGAAGGAAGTTGGATCCTAAGGCAGAAAAGTGTGTGTTTGTTGGTTATGCACAGGATCACAAGGCATATAAATGTTACAACCCACAAACTAGGCAAGTGGTTATCTCACGAGATGTGGTGTTTGATGAACTTGCTAGTTGGTACAAAGCAAAGGATGAGGGTGTCATTGATTCCCTTGATGCTAATGTGCATGTGAACTTGCCACAAGCAAGTTCTATCTCTGTCTGGGCCAGCAGAGTCTGAGAGTAGCACTATACGTCCATGGTCAGGACGCTTGAGACATGAGAGTGTGAGCACTGGGAGTAGTGCTGTGGATAAAGGGAAAAAGAAAGTTGAAGGAATTGGCATTACAGGTTAAGAGTCGTCAAGTTCAGAGAGTTTGGATGAGGAACTTGGCATACCAGTTTTACGCACACCTGGTGCAAGGCAGGATAGATATGTGCCTCCACATGCTAGAGTGACAGGTGTTCAGAGTGATCCGCATCTTCAAGGTAAGAGTCATAAATCCCTACTATGTTTCTTTTTTTTCTTATGCCACACCCTTACATGCTTGTGTGTGATTTTCAATGATGTTAATATTTATGCATATATGCTTACATATATGCATAAAAGGTCGCTTGCATTAAAGGTCGTTTGCATAATGCATTAGAGCTCTAATGGATTATGCTCTTGCATCCATAGAGCTCTTATGTATGAGAGCTCTAATTCATTATCCCTAATGCATTATACCTCTAATGCATTATGCAAACGACCTTTAATACATGCATGCATTAAAGGTCGTTTGCATTATACCTCTAATGCATTATGCAAACTACCTTTAATGCATGCAAGAGCATATCTCTAATGCATTAAAGGTCATTTGCATTATACCTCTCTAATGCATTATGCAAACGACCTTTAATGCATGCAAGAGCATATCACATAATGCAAAATGCGTAATGCATAGTGCATGCATGTATAAGATATCTAATGTATAATCCAAGTTTATAGGGGTTTTATTTATGTTTTTATAGCTTCTTCAAGTACATATTATGCCTATGTAATGTCTCCAGACATATTATGAGGTTTTTGCTATAAGTAGCTACTCTATGTGAGATCTTCTTCTATTCAAGGTTGATGTTGTCAGGCTATGGGGGAAGCTCTATGTGATTTTCTACTCTCTTAGGGGAAATGAATGGCATGGGAATTCACATTCTCATCATCCATATGTTCTACGCAGCAATGCTGGCATTTACCTCCTATATTGTGCCAACTTGTTACATGTAACCCACACTTGGATGCAACTATTTTACCCAAACAAATCCAAAATAGAAAAATGTTTGTTGAGGGCATGATTAGGGCACTTGAGAGAGCATTAAAGATGCATGGGGGGTTTGAGATGAAGTTGAAGGGTTATGGAGGTGATATTTGAGACATAGACAAAGTTCAAGGTGATGCATAGTTGAATGGTCAAGTTTTTTGGTGATGCATATGTGAATGGTTTTGTTTTGAAGGATAAATGGTTGTGTTTGGAATTATTAATGGTTGTGTTTGTATTTTTTTGATGTGCAGGCAATCCACCCCACTGGTTTGGCAGGGGAAAGCGTACCAAGAGAGAAAAGGCACAAGAAGTAGTTGAAAAGGAAGGGGAGTCTCAGGAGGCAATAGTTAGTTTGGATCAAATTAGTCGTGTTGTGGAGACTAATATTGACGATGTTCAGGATGGTGGGGAGGAGGTCGACTGTCAGATAGTGACTGACTCTATGCCGGGTGTGGCATAGAGTCGTGGCTCTCTTATATGGATGAGGGTAAAGGAAAATAAGCTTTCTTACAGATTGTGCCTTATGTGATGAGATCGGAGGTGCCTCCATTGGAGGATAACAAAGATGAGAATAAGATTTACATTGACAAAGGTGTGGATATCATGAAAAAAACTAGATTTTTTAGTTGTTTTCAGTGTCTTGTGATACCTTTGTGTAAACTTATTCCTTATGCCCGTGTTAGGGGGTTTAAGGGAAGATGTTTTTGGTCTAAATATTGCATTTGGCAAAGAGGGATATGCGCCACAAAAGGAAGCATTTATAGTTTCTATTTGGACATGTGAAAAAGAGACTACCTATGTGAATGATGAGATTATTAGTGGATGTGATGCTATTTGGCATATCAATAGGGAGTTTGAGGATGAGTTAAGAAGTAGACCGGAGTTGCACAGGTAGGATGTTTTATGTGTGGGAGGGAAACCATTGTATGGTGGCTTGGACACAAGCTGTCAAAGAAATATTTTCTCAAAAAAGAGCAAAGCACCACCGTGTATTGTGTACGATCATTGATCCTACATGTGTGAGCGAGATTACTCTCTTGGAAAGCCTTCAAAGGATGAATTAGTAAGTTGCATATAAATTTATGATTGAGAGCTTGATCATGTGGTGTTTTTCTTGAGCAAATTGTAATTTTTTGTCTTCATTTTTTAAGCTTGAATACTCATGCTTTGGTAACCACGTCCTTGCGGGACGAGATTGTGAATTGTGCCAACATTAGTGCTGCCAATCATGATGATTACATGAAAGATTTTCCAGAGAGAGATATAAAGTTAATTACTTTGATTTGAAATAAGAATACAAAGGGAGCCGAGCCTTGGTACCCTCTTACTCGTAGATACTTGGGCAAGCTTGTTTATAATGTGAGTATTTGGTAGCTTAAGATTTGTTTGATACTCATGCTTTGCTTTAAATTGTCATGTGATGAGATTCAATGTTATGTGAAGGTTCAAATTACTCAAGCCTTGAACAAAAAACTTGAGCAAGTGTGCTTGAGCATGGGAGAATATGAGGTGAAACAAATTGAAGCCAAGAAGATAGAGGAATTGGCCATGAGATATGGTGATTGCATAGGGAAGGTATTTTGTAGCATGTTTTGCAATGATGAATTGCATTTCTATTGAGATTAATATAGAGTGACTCTATTTGCGTTTCAAGACAATGGTAATTTTGGACATAGTGTGTTGAGAATGATATCCATTTATGTGGATCCTTAACATTATTGATCCAAAGCATGGTGATGCATGACGGGCTAAAGGGTGGTCCTTAGAGTGGGATGTGGATAGCTTCGCAACACTAGAGAAGCTGAATTTATTAGCATTGTGTGATGTACCAATAGAGTCCAAAATCTCTTAGTTGGGTTTATTGGAGGCAAGCAAGACAACCAAACATATGTTTGGCCTTGTGAGCACAGATCATGTTTATAGAAAGTAAGTCATGGTTTTCTATAGCTATTTGTGTTTAGTTATTTGCAATTTTCAAAACCTACAAATATGTCATATGCATACTTTCCTTTGTAATGTGATTTCTTTTTGCTTTGAAGCTAGCTTCGAAAAGAGGTCACTCTTGAGAAGATTTTACAAGGGGCAAATGCTATCCTTAAAGATTTTGTGGATGAGCCTAATGGCATGGTGGTGCCCAAATGATTGCTTTCTCAATGATTATTACGAGGAGATAAAGATTGAAAAGAGGAAGCAATTGTTCCCTCTTGAGACAGGCCAAGACATAAGGGAAAAAAAGAGTGCTGAAAAGACAACAAAGAAGTCTAACATGGTCCAGCCAGAGGTTGATTTACAGGTTGATTTTTTATGCAAGTGGTGTTAGAAATGCTCTTAAGAAGATGCTACATTCTTTTTAACTCAAAGATGCTTTCTCAGTCATATGTTGCTTTTCAATGTTTTCAGATATTGTGTGTGTTTAAAAGAAAGGGTTCATTTGGCTGTCATTCCTATAAGAGCAAAGAAATGGTTGGCAAGGTTCCAAGGTGATTTGTAGGTGGTTCAATTCCTTGAGAAGGAGGAGGCATAGTCCTTGTTGGTGCTACACATGATAAACAAGTACGTCGATTGTATCTTGTTTTTTTTGTGATTCAAATGAACAAACGTCTTATACATCATCATTTACCTTATTTGATATGCATGTAAAAATTTCCAAGGTCACTACCATTCACGTGCCAAACACAATGGCACATGATATATTTAAGATGCTTTGTGTGGGCCTTTCCGGTCCACAATTGTTATTGTCAAAGTTCAATGACACAGATCACGCATGGGCCGAGAAAGATATTATTCATCGGGGACCTAACAGATCAAAGTGGTGGCTGAAGCTTCCCACGGCACTCCTCTCACCATTGGTTTTTAAGGTATGTGCGTGCCTTGTTCTTAGACCAAAATAAAGCCATGTTTTGATTTTAAAATATGCTTCTTAAACATAAATGCATGGCCAGTCAGAGTTTTGATGCCACATAGTACCAAGCCTAGGTCGGCGGCTTGCCTGATCGAGGGGGTAGAGAATACCTTTTGAATGTAGAAATGTTTGATAAAAATTACATACATGCCCTGAAGGAGACGAAGGCGCTATATTTACAAAGAGAGGACATGAGTTGGTACAAATTGTGGACCCCGACTATGGCAAAGAGTTTTTCAAGAAAGTGATCTCCTACTAGGGATGGGGTGAAAAGGCTAGCAAATTCACTACACCCAAGCTAGTAGAGATTGCTCAAGCACATATTCCAAATGGAGAGTGATCTCTAACACTCTCGACGCATTAAAATATTTTTTATATGTAGGTAGAAATATAACGCTGGTTCACAATGCAGGCTCCATGACATATTGGCAGGTGGCGCGTTTGTTTTATGAGGGACGTCGAGATTTCACCCACCCGATAGAGAATTCTTCGTGTGGATCCATCGTCACGTGTATTGGTTCCAATTGACCGAGTACATGCTACAATTGTATGTGAAGTTGGAGATGAGCTCACCCACCACCGTTGCCAACATGCACGAGGAGAGAGCCACAATGGACTCTAGGGTAGGTATCACCCACCACACCTAGCACGGCACGATACCTCTTATACAGGTATGTAGTAGCATGCCACAATACTATTATTGTTATTTTATCACATTAGGTGGCAAAGAAGTTGTTATTATTATTTTATTGGTTTGTTAGAGAATTTTAATATTTTTTTATTATGTGGTGGAGAAGTAGTGTGTACAATCAGGTATATATTCTCGAGAACCCTTCAGCATGGGTGCAGTCTCTGACAGAGGAGACATGATTGTACTCCGAGGAGTGGATCAACAAGCTATGGGGCAAGGACACTTGGAAACTATGCCCATGGTGGATAGACTACCCAGAGGGGGAGTTTCCTCCAGAGGAGGATAAGTAGTTTCAGATTACATTTAATTATGTAGGGTAGCACATTTGTATGAACTATGAAGCTTGTTTTTTATGAGTTTCAAGTTCCTATGTTGGTTGAATAAAGGAGCGAAGAAGGGAAAGAAGCCTGGCACTGAGCAGTAATCGGTCCCCACCAAGAAGAAGAAGGGCAAGAAATCAACAAATGAGGAGCCTCCATCATCCATGATCGTGATAACAAACACCTAAAAAGAGGTCATAGACAGAGTGGGAAGGAGATGATGAGAGGATGCTAAGGATATACACTTTAAGAGTGCATGAGGATAGACACTTTAAGAGTGCATGAGGATAGACACTTTAAGAGTGCATGAGTCCCATGCATAGGTGAGCCTACATGGTGAGAGAAAAGAGTAGGGGTCAGAGAGTTCAAAAGAAGATGATGCATCCCTTTTGGGATCTAGTAAGTGAACTTAACATGTTTGAACATTCATTAGTTCATTTATTGAACAACAGTAATAACATGTATTTGGTCTTGTCTAAATGAAGACCACCGTCCACATGTGGTGGACCCTATGCACTTAGTTCTCAGCTCCAACATTGATCACCTCTGTCTCACACTTTTGGGAAAGTAAAAACACATGTATGATCTCTAACCTGTGCTAGTAGTAGTGACTCTCTCCATTCCTCGGCATCATATAGTTTTCAGTCCACTTATATGCTTTGTTGTTCTAGGAATCTTGTAGTATTAAACGATTCATGGGATCTTTGATGAGGTGGGGAAGCATGGATGCATTCAATAGCCTTGGAGTCCTGCACTTGGTGTGGGTTGATTTTCTAACAAATATCTCTCTCTCTCTACAAGGACAAGGGTGTGGTTCCTCGATGTAATGTTTTTAGGGAGGTACTTGTGGAGTCAGCTTTTGTACTTGTGGAGTCATCTTTTGTACTTATTGCAACGTTCCTATAGGCCAACGACACTATGATGTGTACTCTACCTGCGGAGCACCTGGGGACTACTGTGCAAGAGGTAGGGACTTGGAACTTCACATTGTAAAGGACTTTGTTCTTGCGCTTCGCGATACTTGTATGTCATGTAAGAAGATGGCCAAGAAGAGTGAATGAAGGAGTGGTTTTTATTAAAGTGAAGCTCAATGATTTCCCTAGCATACTTACTAGTGTGTGCACGTAGGTCATTGTTTTGTTCATCAACATCCTTATGCACCCCAGTGAGAGTACATCCTGTCATCCAAATCATGATAGGAAAGGAGGTGAGGTAGCTGCAGATTGTTCTGCAGATTGTTCAGGTTTTGAGGTGGACGACGATTTCTTCCTGGAGTTGAAACCGCAAGAGGGAACCTCACCATACCAGTTGGATGCGGATGGGAATCCCATCCGAGATGTTAAGCACAGCGAGCCTTTCATCTCGCAAGGTAATTACAACACTAAGTTAATTACAATTCAATTCAAGTAGTGTAATCATTATATAGTCATTATCTTTTATATTGTCATCCATTTATATATGCCAATTTAATTCGAGTACTGTAATTGTTATATAGTCATTGTCTTTTATATTGTCGTCCATTTATGTATGCCAATTGTGAGCTTGTACTATGGTAGGTGGTTAGGATGTTCACCGATCGAAGGGATGCAGTCCTAGATTGCTTTGACGGTACTGGGACCCTTGCTAGAGCATGCAAGATACTGTAATAGTATTGCATCAGCATGGAGAGAGACGAGGTGTGCCGTAGTTCATGTCTACGCGACCGCTTATATACGTTCACGAGGATTTGGGTCAACAATTTTTCAAGAGTGAGGTCAGTGAGATGAGTATGCTCGACAGGAGCAACAGAGGGATGTGGGGGCATTGTCTCCACATGTTTGAAAAGATGCAGGGGAGAAGAGAGCTTGAGCTCTTGCAAGCACACACACACACTCACAAAACCCTAAAAGAGAACACACAAGGTGAGAGGCTAAAAATCTTCTTCTTCTTCTTCACCTAGCACTCAACACACCATATACAAAGATAAGAGTACACATATATGAAAAGGTACTCAACCAAATACATACTAGGGTTCTCTATAGTGTGAACCCAACTAAATGAGCTGGCGCTATAACTATGCCAGTCTCTAGAATGGCTGTCACACAGCCTGTCATCCCACTGGCCCCATATCACCCATGATCTCACCAACCATGCCAGTGGTGTAAGTGTGGGGCCTATCCCCCAGGCGACGGGTCATCAGTGTCCACCGCCTCGTCCACCGCGCCTCACTAGATGAGCTCGATATCTCAACACTCCCCCTCGAGCTCAACTCCATCTCATGTACACCAAGCAAAGCCCTGAATCTACGGAGCTTCTCTGTACCCAATGCTTTGGTGAAGATGTCAGCAACTTGATCCTATGTGCTGACATAAACAAGGTCAATGTCTCCTACCAAAACCTTCTCTCTGACAAAATGGTAGTGGACCTCTATATGCTTCGTGCGAGCATGAAAAACTGGGTTCCTGGCCAACTGTATACTGCTAATGTCGTCACAGAAAATGACAACTTGTCTATCCATTGATAGACCCAAATCTGCAAGTAGCTTTCTCAACCAAGCTACCTCACATGCTGCCATAGTAGCACCTCTGTACTCGGCCTCTGTAGTACTGGATAGAGCAACGGAAGGTTTCTTCTTGCTGCTCCAAGTCACAGTAGCACTCCCCAAAGAAAACATAAATCCACTAGTAGATCTTCTATCTGAGATACTACCAGCCCAATCAGCATCTGTGTACACATATCTCTATCCCAGTTTCATAAAATAGTCCAAAATGCAAAGTAGACCTCACATACCTTAGTATGCGTCTCAATGCATCTAAATGCGGCTTTCGTGGAACCTGCATAAACTGACTCACCAACCCAATAGCATAGCTCAAATCCGGCTGGTGATCGTCATGTAGATCAAGCTTCCTACCATGCGCCTATACATAGTAGGATCCTACAAAATCTCTCCTGAATCTGCACTCAACTTGCCATTCTGATCCAATGGCATTGAGATAGGCTTACAGCCTGTCATACCATACTTGGACAACATGTCCAAGCCATACTGTCTCTGCAGTAATCTAATACCATGTGGTGATGTAATCACCTCAATGCCCAAGAAATATCAGAGCTCTCCCAGATCCTTCATCTCAAACTTCTATCTAAGCAAGATCTTTATATCAAAGATCTCTGCATCATGGTCCCCTGTAATGATCAGTTTATCTACATAGATGACAACAAGCACAACCCCTCTATCACTGTGTCTCACATATAGCGAGAAATTTGCATTGGCTACATGAAAGCCAATAGTGACAAGATATTTAGAAATCTTGTCAGACCATGCTCTTGGTGCTTGTTTTAAGCCATACAAGGCTTTCTTCAACCTCCTGCAAACATGCTCGGGGTGACTCACATCCTCATAACCAGGTGTGGCTGTAACATATACACCTCTTCCTGCAAATCCCCATGCAAGAATACATTCTTTACATCCATTTGATGTAAAGACCATTGCTTTGACGCACCCACTGCTATCACAACTCTCACTATTGCCATCTTGGCAACTGGGCTGAAAGTTTCCTCATAATCAATGCCATATGTTTGCGCATATCCTTTGGCTACCAATCTAGCCTTGTACCTGCACATATCCTTTGGCTACCAATCTAGCCTTGTACCTGCTTATGCTTCCATCACTGTTATGTTTTACTTTGTACACCCACTTGCATCCAATGGCTTTCTTGCCTTCAGGTAATTGCACTAAATCCTAAAAGTCTCATTTCCATATAGTGCATCCATCTCCTCATCCATAGCTTTCTCCCAACACACATTTCCAACAACCTCATCAATGCATGTGGGCTCTACAACCTGTACAACTTTTGCCATGTATGCATAGTGATGTGCCACATAACCATCATAGATAAACCTCTGCACATGATTCTTCACTCTCCCAGATCTTCGCAGCTTTACATTCATGGCTTCCATAGCCTTCTTTACACAGGTGTTCTCATAGCTGGTATCCCAAGATCCTCATCAAGGCTCATCTCTGAGCCACTAGACTCTCCATCAACATGAGAATGCCCTGCAAAAATGTCAGGCATACTAAGGGGCTCAATCACTTTCTCTTTACCTTTATGTGATGTACTAATCACATTTGTAGGACTGGTATTATGATGCAACCTGCCACTCCATGGTCTATCAACTGAACCACTAGATGAGGACTCTCCTGGTCCACTCAAAGACTGTGATTGCTGACTTGCATTCTGTGCAACCACATTTCCACTCACATCAGCCCCAACAGCTTCTTTTTTAGTAGCATACCAGCTGATCATCTCATAAAAAACATCCTTGCTTACCCCCTCAACTCACGTGTAGCAGGGTTATAACACCTGTATCCCTTTTGCTCAAGGGAATACCCAATAAACACACATTTTTTAGCTTTTGGATCCAGCTTAGTTCTCAGCTCATCTGGCACATGCACATATGCAATGCATCCAAAGACTTTCATATGAGACAAATCAGGTTTTCTGCCAGTAAACCTCTCCTCTGGAGTTACATCATGTATGGCTGCAGTTGGAGTCCTGTTCATGATGTAAACTGCTATAGAGATAGCCTCAGCCCAATAGCTATGCAGCATATTCTTCTCTCCCATCAATGCTCGTGCAATCTCAGCAATGTGCCTGTTTTTTTGCTCAGCTGATGAAAAACAGGTAGAGGGAGAGAGACACACACAGAGGAGCAAACCATCATGTATATTGCAAACCCTAACCATAGAGGGAAGCCATCTCCCTTCTCAGACAATGCATAAAGCCATAATCCATAATACACAACACACACTATGTGTTGTGTCCACACACAGCTAACCCTAGCTAATGTCCACACACTATGACCAGCTGGACGCGGTCATTTATGTCTCACAAATGTTGCTACCTAGCATGCCAGCACATGGTGCAGCTGGCACACGCTGACATCGAGCTTGAATCTCAACAACCCCTCTCAAGCTCGTGATGTACTGCCATAGATGAAGATGTAGATGAGCTTGGGCTATCAAAGCTCTTAACACTCCCCGTAAGGCTCATCCCACGTACTCCCAACATAGTACGGAAGTACTCAAACTTCTCCCTGCTAAGTGGCTTTGTAAAGATGTCGGCCACCTGTTCTTCAGTCGTCACATACTACAAATCCAATGTACCATCCAGCACTTTCTCTCTGACAAGTGATAGTGGACCTCTGTGTTTGGTCCGCGCATGAAAAATTGGATTCTTGGCCAATTGCATGCTGCTCATGTTGTCACAATGAATGATAACCTTGCCATCAAATAGGCTCACCCAAATCAGCCAAGAAGAGACTCTTTAACCATACTCCTTCACATGTAGCAATGGCTGCACCCCTGTATTCAGCCTTTGTACTAGATAAAGCAACAGTAGGTTGCTTTTGCTACTCCAACTCACCACTGCACTTCTAAATGTAAAGGCATAACCACTAGTAGACCTCTTGTCATACGAGCTACCTGCCCAATTTGCGTATGTGTAGCCATATATATCCAAGCCTTTACCATGCTCATAAAGAAGACCATAATGTGCAGTGGTCTTTACATATCGCATAATGCGTCTCACTGCATCCAAATGAGGTTTTCTGGGGCTCTGCATAAATTGGCTTACTAGCCCCACAGCATACCTGAGATCCGGGCGTGTGATAGTCATGTAAATAAGACTGCCAACCATCTTTCTATACATAGATGGATCATCCAACTCTTCACCAAAATCAGCCCGTAGCTTTATATTCTACTCCAAAGGTATACTCATTGGCTTACACCCTGTCATCCCATATTTTGCCAACATATCTAATGCATATTGGCATTTCACTAACCATGTACCTGCATGGTCTTTGATCACTTCAATCCTCCCAAGAAAATATCTCAATTCACCCAAGTCTTTCATATCAAACTGCCCACTCAATGCCTTCTTGACATGCATAACATCTGTAGCATGATCTCCTGTGACAATCAAGTCATCCACACAGATGACAAGACAATCCCATGATCTGTTTTCTTCACATAGAGTGAAGAATCTGCTGAAGAAACCTGAAATCCAAGGGAGATAAGATATTGTCTTATCTTATCACTCCAAGCACGAGGTGCCCTTAGAGAAGCATATGCCCAGGATAATATGTACTTGAAGAAGCTTTATGCTTGAACAAATATTTAAAAAAACCCCAAAAATAGGCCGCGTCGGTGCGGCCTGTTTTTGGGTTTTTTTTTCTCTTCAAAGATGACTGAAGAGCTATACATACACATAACATCTATACATATATAAGATCTATACATAGAGAAGATCTAGTACATTGAAGAATCTAACGCTTGAACAAACATTAAAAAAAGCCACAGAAACAAGCCGCGCCGACACGGCCTGTTTCTGGGGGGGGGGGTTTTCTCTTCAAAGATGACTGAGGCAGCCCCCTTGAAGAAGCTTTAGCCCTGAAGAAGCTTTAGCCTAGCATTGGATTCTATGCAAGCTAGCTCTTATGTGTATACGCTATACTATGCTATGCTATTTTTAGATCTTATGCACTTATATGACATAAGAGTATGCTCTAAGGCATTGCATACAGAGCATATATCAGAGCTATACATACACATAAGATCTATACATATGCATGTTCTTATGCATAGCTACTATGTGTTGCATAAAAGTAAGCATATAAGAGCATAATACATTAGATATTGTATTCATTAGATATCTTATATATGCATGCATTACGCATATCAGAGCTATACATACACATAAGATCTATACATATGCATGTTCTTACGCATAGCTACTATGTGTTGCATAAAAGTAAGCATTAAAGCATAATACATTAGATATTGTATTCATTAGATATCTTATATATGCATGCATTATGCATTATGCATAGCTACTATGTGTTGCATAAAAGTAAGCATAAGAGCATAATACATTAGATATTGTATGCATTAGATATTGTATGCATTAGATATACATGCATGCATTATGAATTTTGCATTTTGCATTATGTGCTATACTCTTACATTTATGCATTAAAGGTCTTATAATGAAGAAGCTCTAGTATATTGAAGCTTATGCTTGAAGAAGCTCTAGTATGACTACGGGTGAAAAAACTAATTTTGGTAAAAGACGCATTGATTTAGCTCACACAACTATGCAAGAGATGGGTATTGACTCTCTTGAGATGCAACGTGGGCAAGAGATGGGTATTGACTCTCCTGAGATGCAACATGGGCAAGAGAGGTCAGCAAAGTGTACGCCAAAAGTTTCCAATGTGTGTGGATCTAGGCAAGATCTTGGATGAAGATAGTCATTGGCTAGATTATGTGACTGTGACAATAGACCGTCCCCAGGGTAGCACGCAAAATGCAGAAAATGTCAGATGTGGCTCTCAAATTATTGATGTGGGGTTGGACAGAAACACTAGAGTGCTGGCTCCATGTTTTGGGGGTCGCAGAAAGTATCTTGGTGGAGTTGTTGGAGAGTATGTATGGTTCTGCAATTCGTCTCTCTGACACATTCTTGGGCTATTGATGATGAGGACCATGTGATAGGCGCACCAGGACCGGCACGTGGGGTTTGGCCTGTGGAGGAAGGTACCAATTTGGAGTGTCATGAGGTGCAAATGCTTGAAAGAAATGGATTCGTCTTGCAAAAAAGGATTGTTGTTCCGCAAAGCACACAGAATGATACAATTGCAAATGGTGCAGTGCCTAGTGCTTTTCGCCCATGGTTTTGTGATGGGAAAATTGTGAGATGGAGGACAAGGTTAACAAAAGAATTTAATGAGAATGTTAATAAGGGTCGGAACTTGGACGGAGGACAGGTAATCCATGAGGTCATAGTGGTATGCAATGAGACTCATATCTTCTACATAGTGAGAACTGATGGATCTAGAGCATTGGGAGTGAACTACTCTGTTATGATCAACAACTTTCCAAGATACACATGTGAAGATTTTCAGAAAAGAGAGACCTAGCGCTCCACATACATTCCATGCAAGCACATATACTTTGTTTACTTGTGGAGGTCCTTGATTTGGATGCGACTTCTCATAAGTTTATTCACCAGGCAGCTCTAACAAAAACTGAGTTGTTTCAAGCACTTGGAGGCAGACGATCAAATGCCGCACCTTGAAAGAGCGCGGCTGAATGTGGTTATGTTTCATTGGATGTTTGTGACTTCTCATAAGTTTATTCACCACAGGCAGCTCTAACAAAAACTGAGTTGTTTCAAGCACTTGGAGGCAGACGATCAAATGCCGCACCTTGAAAGAGCGCGGCTGAATGTGGTTATGTTTCATTAGATGTTTATGCCTTTTTGGAGTTTGTAGGACATGGGATTGTTATAATGTTTTGTGTGGTTTAGTTTTGGGTGGTTACAATGTTTTATCTACCTTTATTATGGACTAGTTTTGTGTGTTGGTGGTTCAGGCAATTTTAGGATCTTCCAATGTAGTTGTGGTTATGTAAGTAAGGTCACTTATATATACATTGTGATATAGATCGGTTTTGTGTGTTGGTGGTTCATGGAATTTTGGTGTCTTTCAACAACTGGTTAATGGAGAGGTATTATGTAAGTGTGTATGTCTTATGCTTGTTGGAGTGGCAAAAAGTGAAGCACTATTTTCTAATTGCATTTGTGTTGTAAAATATAGTACCAGTTTTGGGGTTTATTGCCAAGTTTGGCTCTAATTTTCACCTCGGAGAAGGTTGCTTGGAGAATGGGATTGCTTAGTAAGAGGGATCTGACATTCTCTTCCACTTGAGAATGTGAGATGTCCTCATCTCGCAAATTTGGGGATAATCTCTACTATATCTTTTTCATTTTCCTAGGTAGCATCTTTAACTAGGAAGAACTTTAATCAAATATATAGTCTTTTGAGATTCGATTCCTAAGGGGCTTTTTTTTAACATCCAAAATTTCTTGAGGTTCCACTTCCACTTGACCTTGAGCCAAAAGGCCAACCTGCTCATCGTCTAATATATGACTCGGATTTGGTCTCTATACTTCTTTAACAAGCTCACATGAAAAAAGCAACCTACTCATCATCTAATATATAACTTGGATTTGGTCTCTTTACTTATTTAACAAGCTCACATGAAATACATCATGGATCTTCAAGTATGGAAGAAGTAAAAGTTCATAAGATTGATCTCTAATTCTACATAAAGTCCACAATATCTGGGTGATAGCTTCTTGTACCTTCCTAAGGAAAGGAATAGTGAACTTCTCATACTGGAAGAAAGACCATATCACCTTCTTCAAATTATTTAAAAGTATGCTTCAGATCTTATTACTTTTGCCTCTCTTGAGAAGCTCTTATTTCTTTCTGTATTGACTATACATCTAATGATTCATTTCATCTAACATCTTCTTTGATACTTCCACTCTGACAATGGTGTCAGACCAATTCAACGATGTCACACAGTCTTGTCTGTAGAGTGCCTTAAACGATGTCACACAGTCTTGTCTGTAGAGTGCCTTAAACAAACTCATTCCTATGCTCCACAAATCGTGATATGCATTATAAGCAAACTCTACCAAATGAAGATAGTTCATCCATATTTTAGGTTCTCCTGCATAGAATTATCGAATGAATTTTTGAAGGATATGTTAGAAGGATATGCTCAAAGGATGTCTTTGATCACTTGCTTCACTCTCTCAATCTGGCCACATCGGTCTCTAGATGATAGGTAATTCTAAGATCTAGAGAGGTTCCCCACAACTTTGAAGAAAGCAATCCAAAAATGAGATGTGAACTTGGCGTCTAGATCACTGACAATCCCTTTGGGAAATCTATGGAGTCTGAATATTTCCTCAAAAAGACTTTAGCAACATCAAGGGTTGTATAAGTCTTCTTTACTAAGATCAAATGAGCAACCTTTGTCAATTGATCTATCACCACTAAGATGGAATTGTATCTAGAATTAGCTAAAGGTAATCCTATAATGAAGTTCATGCTTATGTACTCCCACTTCATCTATAAAATATCTAAGGGATGCATATTTCTCTTGGCATCTTTATCCTTTTTTAGCTTTTATCCTCTAGTAAACTAGGCATTAATGAACATGTTGTTTGCAACATATATCTCTTAAGTTCGAGCCAAAAGAAACTCTCCTTTATTACCATAAAAGTCTTCAGATAGCTGAGGTGTCCTTCTATAAGGATACCATGAGCTTCATCTAAAAACTCTTCTCTCTTAAGATCCCTATCTTCAAGAACACACAACCGATTATTAAAGTACAAGCATCTATCTTCAATTATGAATCCTTGAACTTTCTTAACTTCTTACTTTTATGCTTAAGCAATATAATAACAAGGGAAATTTTTTATTTGATCCAATTTTTCCCTTGATTGTAGTGGGAATAGAGGGTTAGAAATTATTGTAACCATGAGTAAGGAAGCCTTCCCGTTAAGCACATTTGCGACAACATTTTCCTTGCTTGATATGTACTTAATCTCAAAATCAAACGCTTGAAGTGTTTATATCCACCTTTTCTGCCTCATGCGTGAAGAGAAGCTGCCCCACGACAAGAAGACTGAAGATGTGAGGCTCCAAAGAGTGAGGAGCCATGTGAAAATCTCTGAGAAAGAGAGAGAGAGAGAGAGAGAGAGAGAGAGAGAGAGAGAGAGAGACCCCACAACCCAATGTAACGTGCCCCAACAAAGTAAAACCACCTCTAAGCCACCGATGATGTAGGCCATGTGGTAAATGTATGTGTGTGCACTTTAGTCAAGGTCACGAGCACTTGTAGTAGCCTTGGACACATAGAGAGAGAGAGTATCAAGGACTATGAGTTTAGGGACTTGAGGCACTGGTCGCGGACTTTCAAGTAGTAAGAGGGAAACTTGGTATAGGGTCCAGGTGTGCTAGGATTGTTCACTTGAGGGGAGGTGTGCTAGGCACTGGTCGCGGACTATCAAAAGTAAGAGGGAAACTTGGTATAGGGTCCAGGTGTGCTAGGAGTATTCACTTGAGGGGAGGTGTTGAAATATACAAGTGAATAGGGTGTGTGCGGGAACAAGCCCTTGGCTAGAGGCTGTAAAAGAGAATCTGTAAATGTGAGAGAACCTATGAAAAGGTGAGAAGAATCTACTAGGAGAGAATAAAGGGTAGCATGAGGAGATTTAGGAGGTGTGGAGATATTCTAGGAGAGGTGGAGAGAATCAAGCAAAAGAGGTGGAGTGAATCAAGGAGGAATCAATGGGATTAGATGCTTGGATGTAAACTCTATAAATTGAGGTATTGGCCTAATGAGAATTTACTGGTTTTTGATTATCCATGCCTACATTAAGCTATCACTTAATTACTCATCACTAATCACATATTAATTATCATCTAATCTCTTTGTTAATGATGTTGATTCTAGCATTTGATCCACCATAGCTCATCACATTGCTGTAATTTTAACAAGGAAGCCCTAGAAGAATAAAGGCTAGAAGCAGGCAGTGGATGTTCAAGAAAAATTGAAGGCTGCCCTAGCAAAGCTTACCGGAGAACACATAGGATTTGGACCCAACTCGGTGATTTGTTCTTAGACCCTCTACTCCCTGCCCATTGTTCTACATTTTTCTTTTGTTTCAGCTTGGAATTCTTTCCTATCACCATTTTGACAAGTCCTTGGGGACCACACTGGTGGATTTTCTTGTTGTTTACCTGTCCATTGGTCCACTTTTACCATATTCACTATTTCATCAGTTCTTGCTAGTGGGTTTGCCTCTCTTTGTAGCCTTGCCTCTTGCAATTCTTGTTGATGGCATTATAATAGGGGGCAGTCATTTTGTCTATACCCCGGGGTACTACAAAAGTAACATATCAGCCCAACTCCCCTCTATCCAAATCTTCCACCTCCTCTTCCATAGGGTCTATTAGTTCGAGGTCCAATGGTGACTTGGTTGATAGATAGGATCTATTTGCACTGACGCTACTGCCTTTCCACCTCTCAGATTCCTATTTCGAGTGTTGTGAAAACATGTGTCACTGGTTTGGTTGCTCTTTCCACAAATGGCACATGGCTATTGCATGCTTTTCATCTAGCACTCTTCCTTCGTATGACCCTGTGGTGGATGGTCGAGATTATACAGAAGAGGAAAAAGCTCCAGGTGGATAGAAACACAAAGTTCAAGATCTTTGAAGAAGGAGAGGCAATCCTACTATTCTCATCAAGAATGGGACCTCACCCAAGAAAGCTAAAGATCATATTAACATGCCCATTCAGAATTGTCAAGAAAATGGGAACGCGAACCTTTCGAACTAGCAAGCTTGGATGGTGAAAGGCTAAAGAAACTGGTAAATGGGTATATGCCGAAGCCTTACCCACACGGATGGATGCCAAAACAAGAAGAAACCCCAACAAGAAAAGCGTGTCCAAATCCGGAGAACGTCTAAGAAGCAAAATTCGAGTCCAATAAGGAGTAGGAATCAAAAGTGGGACAAGATTCTGGAGGGAACAGAAACGAAAAAGAATAAAATCTAAAAATAAAAACTGACTATGTTAATATGATCTCAGTGGTGCACAGAGAATGAGGAGCTAGGTGGCAATAGCACGGAGGTGGCATGAAAATTGATGTTGCCGCCCCGAAAAAGAATGCATGGATGGAAAGGGAGAGGTGTCACGTCACTTTCGCCCCACCTCAAGCCGACCATTAATGACCTCGTAGCTCATGTAGTAGGCACTCATGAATAGAATTTTAATTGAATTAGAGAGAATCATGGAGATATTAGGCAATTATGGCCGTACCATGGGGAGGCATGCACCACGACAACGGTAGGAAATCACGACACTTTCTCTATCGAACGCCTAATTTGCACGTCTCTAGTGTGCAAAAACTCTCTGTTGCGTTGCGCTTCCAATACTCTCGTTTGCTAAGGTCTGCTCTTTTCACCCTTGCATTTTGTCTCTCAAACCTAGCTATCTCATGTCTTACAAGATGGTGGGGAATTCGAGGATCTCCCATCCACCTTGTACAAGGAGACAGATAAGCATGCAGAATGGCTAGAAAGGATGGGACTAAAGTCGTTCACAAAGCTACCCTCGAAAAAGCTACAGCACAATTTCATAGCCGAAGTGCAATTAGAGCAGCTCAAGAAATCAAACATCATCACTCTACTCTCAGGAGAGAGACAAGGTAATTTAGTCCCTTATATGTGGCCGAGATGTTCAACTTGCCAAGCTAAGGGAGAAGTAGAGATCGACAACAACTTGATCAAGGAATTCAACCAGCTATAGGAAGAGCCAAGGAATACAAAATAACAAACACAACAGTACAAAATAACGAACACAAAAGATGAAGATAGGTAGAAGCAAATGCGATTTGTGGTGGAGATGATAAATCTCACCCACAAACCATATTACATGTCCGGGAAAACCTTTGGGATGGTCAAGGCCGTTGCTAAAACTGGCACGAGAGTGGTTTGGGCTGAAATTTTGTATCACAACTTGAAAGAACAGATTGGAAAGCTCACCATGCCTAATACAAAAACAAATATTGGCCCATACCTGGATGCTTTGTTTAAAGGGAAGGCCCAACCTTGAGTTGAGAAGGATAAGGAGGAGGGCCCCAAGGAACATGCATAAGGGAAGCCGAAAAGTTTGAAGCCCTCTGGAAAGCCTTAGGACCATGTCACTTTGGACAGGGGAAAAAGAGAGTATTTGAATTTGGAGAGGAAAAGGTTGGTAGCAAAAAGGGGAAGATTACCAGGAAGGGGCCAGCGGGGCGATGGAAGCACCAAGTAGTTGACCAGCTGACTGAAGGAGGACTTGGCCAACATAGGCAAATTAGTACTGTTCTAGAGGCTAGAGTAGCAACAGTAGGAGGCTACCTCCACCACCAACCTACAACTGGGGATGCAGCCTCCACAGCTAGGACTCTTCTTCGCACCTATGTCTGCACAAACATTGCAAGCACAGGGAAATTTTCTAGACACTATTGAGAAAAAATGGGTGCAGGGAGCCCTACATTACCTTCAACGATGCATGAACGAGAGCTCAAGGAAATGAAGAAACTACAATCCGTCGTCCAAGAGAAGGATGCTACCTTACAGTAAGTGATAAGTCATCAAGAATCCTTGTAGGAGGAGCTGCGTAGGAAAAGGGCAGAAGAAAGCCCCAATTGGACCAAATGAAAGAAGATCAAGGAGCTCCAGCAGGCCAATAAAGAAAAGAAGAAGTAAATGGAGGAAATAAAGGAGAAGATGGCCAGAAAAACCCAAGATACTATACAGATGCAAGAGAAGTTGGACACAAGCCATAGAAAAGCAAGCCAAGATGGAGGGACAATTCACCCTGATCCACAAGGAGAATATAAAAATCATAAGAGACGTCCAGGATAGGGATGACAAAGATAAAGCGGAGCTGGTAAAGGCAAAAGCTAGACTGGCAGTTCCAGACACAGAGGAATTCCTAAAAGTGTACAAGCTAGATGTAGAAAGAATGGAGTAATGGGAGGGTCATGCAGGATGACCTTAAGAAGGTGTGGGGAGCTTATTTAGAAAAGCTAACAGCAGAAAGGCCCTAAAAAAGGAGATGGAGGCAGCTACACCTATACAAGGGTGACCAGAGGCAAAGGTGGTAAGATGAGCTTAAATGAGTTGAACGCCACTTTGACGACCGCTAATGATGATATCAAGAAAAAAGCAAACCAGATGGAGGCTATGAGGAAATCCCATGCTGCTGGGGAAGCGCACTCCAAGGAAAAACTGCTTCAAGACTTCCAAAGCTGGGCCAAAAGAGAACAAAGGGCAAAGGAGGACATGCAACGAAAGATGCAAGAAGAAGTGGGCGAGAAAAGCCTAAGTTCTTGGAAGGAGACTACCCTTAGATGTATGCACAATCTGGTGCAAATGGAACAAAAGGTGAGTGCCATAAGGCCTTCCAACAACTGGGATGATATTGCAAAATTCATGAACCAGTTGGAAGTGCCTAAGGTGGCAGGTCAGGGGCCAAAGCAATGCCCAGGCAAAAGCACAACGGGGCTAGACAAGGCCAAAGCCCCTCCCCCAGGTCCAAAGCCATGCGAGGAAGTAGTGGTGGGCTCTTATGACTTGTGGATCCGGGTGAGGAGGCAACGGCTCACTCAAAGAGCGAAATTGCTAGTGCCCCTCACCAACAATGGAGTCACCTAGCAACAAACAGAGAAAAGAGGGTGCCAACATCAAAATCATTAGGAATACCACCCTATGGGTGGAAATGGAGTTGAGGTAGGAGAAGAGGGACAAGAGATCTAGAAGAGACCATATTTGAAGATGACACCATCACTCCAAAACAGATAGAGCTCCACGCCTTTGCACCGACATGGCCATAGATACAATGAAAAGGGCTAAGGCAAAGTACCCGAAGGCACGTCTCATAGATGTGCAGTTCAGATGGGAGGATGAAAGGATAGGGTTGAGGCATGCTTGGGTGAGTAGTAGGAAGAGGGCCTATGAGCCGAGGTATGCCCAAGACTGCCCCATAAAGTTTGTATTAGGGGGCATTGCAAACAAAGGGTGAATCAAAAGAAGGAAGATGGAATAGTAGGCCATAGCCATCTGGATGACATGGTCATAGCCATCTGGGATGACATGGTCCAAAGTCAGTGGCAATCCGAATCCAAAAACATTTTTAGAGCAACCAAAATTTGGGCTTCGCTCCTAACGCAATGTCCACGTGATTGCCAGGTATGGTGGTGGGTGGCCAACCAGCCCATTTGGCTGCTACCCAAACTGACCCATTGTGTAACAACCTATTATGGTTTAAGCCTTCTTATTTTGTAACAACCTTGTAACGGTTTCTTGGAAATGGGTAGTACCCAGATGGATGTAAGTAGCAAAGGGGGGATTATTTGGATGTGTGTGGATTAGAGGATAAGGAACAGAAGGGAGAATTGAGTGAGGAGTTCATGAGCTGAGCCTTTGCCAATGTATTGTATTGTAATGTTGGCAGTTCAAGCTAATACTGAAGAATGTCACACAGTTTCTATCTTATCTCTATTCTACTCTACATAGCTCTATTTATTTTACATCCATTCCGTGTTAAGTGCATTCATGTCTAGATGTGAACTCATGTCCAGAATCATGACAAACTTAGGAACTAACCTGCTTGCAATCACGATTAACTCCCCAAGCTTAGGCAGACAAGTAGCTCAACGCACCAGTGTTGGCTTATCGCATTGGGCATAGTTGCATATTAGTCATCGCTTTTCTAGAGCTGACTAGGTGGTCTGGAACCACGTAAGTGCCAGGTCTTGACCGGACACCGACATTGAGAAATTGCACTCAACTCTAGTGTGGATATGGATGCTTTGGTTTACTAGATTTATGGTATAGTTATAGTGCCAGCTCATATAGTGAGATTCACACTATGGACCGACCTTGTATGTTTTAATAAGAGAGTACTTTTCCTTATAATATGCACTCTTCTCTTTATATTATGGTAGTAGAAGGCAAGAAGAAAGAAAATAATTCATCCATATATCTCTCTCATATATGCTCGTCTACTCCTCTATGTGTGTGTGTGAAGAAGAAATCTTATAGGGAGCTCAAGCTCACCCTCTCCCTCACATTCTTCTCATGGTATCAAAGTGACAATTTTCACGAATATCTCAAGAGGCAAGGAAGAGGCAAGAAGTACAAGGGTAAGGGTAGTTTCAACTCTTTCCCTTTGATTTCCAAGAAAATCTCTTTAGGTAGTCAAGTAACATCAATCTTCACAGTAGGAGAGGGGTGTTGTCATATCTTGGGAAGCCCTTTTTTGTGAAGAAAGAGCATAGTGTATAGTGCGTGCACTACCTATAGTGTTTAATGATATCTAAAAATTTGATTCATAGATATTTTGAGCTCCATTTTGGACCCAGAAGGTTTTTGCAGATACTCTGTATGGAAGTGTCGACAATGACTTTTTTTTAGCATGTGGAGTGTTTCTGCGCTTGTTATGCATAAACAATTTGACATTTTGTGAAGAAGTGCCCACATAGATTTTGGGATTTTTTTATGTATGACACATGTATGTTGATGTGATTGGTTCACATAAATTGACAATATAAGAGGTTTACAATACTATAAGTGATTGTGTATATATATTCTCAGACAAATTACTAGGGATTGTAGGATTGTTTTGAATGTAGAATTTACTACAAGTGTCATTTAGGGAGCAAAATATCATTCTTATTATAGGTGAAACTATAGGTAACCATGGTTTGATAGTCTATATCCCCAACATTATGAGTGTGAGAAGTTAGACAAGAACAACACGAAATTTCAAGATGATAAATTTCCTCATGGGAAAAGGATATTGGGAGTTTATTGTAGTGATGAGAAGGAGCCAAATATTCTCACAAAATATCCCACTCCACAACAAGTATAGGCTTTTTAAGATGTGTGAGAGGGCTAGCAAGGTCATGTATTGGCTCTCTATTAGTGTGTCCAACTCTATGATTAGTCACATACATGATGTAGTGTGTGGGATATCTTGGAGCTGTATAATTTATAGCACAACTACTAAGGCTAGACAAATGCAATTAAAAGTAGGAGTTACATAATGTGACAAAGAGAAAGCTAATTATTATTGATTATTCATTGAAGAAAGGGCTTGTTAATTTCCTCGACTCTATTGGAGAACTGGTTGATGATGACTTGGTGTCTATCATAATGAATGCACTTAGAAAAGATTATAAGTAGTTTTGGACTTCTATCAAAACTCAAAAAACATTCCCTAATTTTCAAGACTTTATAGCCCTTTTGATGATTCAGAAAGAGACAAACGTTGGGAGTAAATCATATTTTGGGAATATGTAAGCCTTTTACTCAGACATAGGTAAAAGTAGAGGCACATCTTCATCTAGAGGCCAAAGTGCATGACAATATGGAAATAGGAGAATCATGGGCAAAAACAAAAGGACTCTTAATCACAAATTGATGGAAGAGGCCACTCTAGAGAGGCATGTAGAGACAGAGAGGCCGAGGTGGATAGCAAAGACAGTGGAAATAATATATAGAATGATGTTATTATGAAAAACCATGATATATAGCAAAAAAATAGAATAACATAAGGACTACTATAAAAATCATAATAACATAAAAAGTGAGAAGAACTATTCATCCTCAAGTAAACTTGTTGAGAAGATAGAAGTAAGGAAATTGTTTGTGATGCAGCATCCATAGTTGCAAATGCATCAAATTTAAGAGATATATTATATGTGTTGATTATGGTTCCTCTAACCACATGACCAACTATGATGAGTGGCTTAGAGAAGGATATGAAAAAACTATGTTACATAGAAATGCACATTCTATTGTACATTTTGGAAAATTTCCTTTGCCTATGCACAATGGCAAAATGAAGTATCTTGTTGATGTAGTGCTATATGTGCCAAACATAACAAAGAACTTAGTTTATGTTAGTTAAATGATTAAGCACAGTCTCTACAAGTGAGGTTGAACCCTCATGGATGTTATGTGGAAGACTTTAATAACCAATGTCACTTAGTTGTGCAAAGGGAAACACAAGTGAGGTTGAACCCTCATGGATGTTATGTGGAAGACTTTAATAACCAATGTCACTTAGTTGCAAAGGGAAACACAATTGGTAAAATAATGTTTACATTGGATGTGGAAGACTTTAATACCAATTCACAAAGGAAAATAGAGGTGGTGGATGTTATGTGGAAGACTTTAATAACCAATACCACTTAGTTGCAAAGGGAAGCCTTGGATGTGGAAGACTTTAATAACCAATTCAAAGGAAAAGAGAGTTGGCAAAATGTGTGTGGAATAACTTATGAATCAATGCTGCTTGGTTGCAAAGGGAAACAGAGTTAGCAGAATGTTTAAATTATATGTAAGCATTCTTGAAGTGAAGGCTGTAATGTTTACACATGGTATAGGTGTGCTTATAGGAGATATTTCTTGCACATGGTACAAGATCTGAAGGTTGCAATGTTTTCACATGGTATGGGTATGATTACAGACATTAATATTTAGCATAAAGGTATTAGACATATGATTGAGAAATATGTAGGCCCAAAACATCATTACAAGTTTTTCAAAGTTCAAAGTATGTGAGGCGTGCCGATTAGGCAAGCAGGCTAAGTATGCATTTTTGCATGTGCATTCAAATGTTTGAGGATCAACAAAGATGGCATCAATTAGAGGATGCTATTATTATGTGCCTTGACCACACTAGGAAAGTGTGAGTGTATTTTGTGAAAGAGAAAAGAAAAATGTTTATTTTTTGAGCTTCAAAGCCACCGCCGTGCATTGATGAATGAGAAAGGAATGCCTCATTACTTGTGGGCTGAAAAAGTAGTAGCACCTGCAATTCACATATGAACAGGACACTCAATAATAGTAGTTCATGGAATGATGCTTCAATAAAGTTTACTAGTAAAACACCAAATTTGGCATGCTTCAAAGTGCCCATATGCTAGATTATGTGAGAAGTGAGTTGGATTCCAAGGTAGAAAAATGTATATTCATTAGTTTTTCATTTAATGAATATGAAAAGAAGGTTATAGATGTTGTAGCCCCACTACACATTGTGAGGTTGCTGGGTGATGGACTCTATAACACCACCAATAGGCACACACAAGAAGAAAAGGCAAAGGGACCATAATTATGGGATGCTAAGATCCCAACTCCAAAGGCACCAATCAACTCTGCACCTATCCTCAGCCCTTTAGCTGACATAGTCAAACACCTCAACACTACCCAATCTTACCCAATTGACTCCTCCGATTGTCCTCCCAAGTCAAATCTGACCTCCAAAACCTCTAAGGCCAACTGACCTCCTATGACCATCAGCTGACCAGAATCCACCTATAGGCCAACTAACCTCCTGTGACCATCAGCTGACTAGAATCCTCTCCAACTGATACACAACTAACTGTAAACTGAATCAGATGGGTTACTGCTAACCCCAATTTGAAATGAGTCCTCGAGGCTCTTTTATAATCATCTAGCATCAGCTAACCTTAAACCTACAACCCCAACATCCTCCTAATGAACACTTTGCTGACTCTCTCTACTGACCTTTTGCTGACACATGTCTCACTGAACTTGACTAAGACTGATTCAACTGACTGAGACAGACCCAACCGATTCAACACCTCAACTGAATCAGAAAATTTCACTCATATATCCTCCGACTCTCCGTGACTCTTAGGCTGCTCTAATCTCAAAGAGATATCACACTAAAGACTCTCTGCTCTATGACTACAGTTGACTCCAATCTGACTATTCTGACCAAATTGAGAAAATTGATTTAGCTGATTCAGATGGATCAGATTTCCTCTTCTCTATGTCTTGTGACACTTCTAGATCTTCAAAACACTCAAACCAAACATGGATCCAACATTATGGACTCTTAACTAACCGACTCTAATAGAGTTGACTCTGAATTACCATTCAATCCACTAACATGTTTGATTGTTGGTGGTGGACAGCTGACTGTTGCTCTGTTGGCAGTCCTCTAACTATGAGACCTTTCTCCACAACCCTTCAGCCCAAATATACCAATCCTAGCCCTCTACACCTTCAACTGATTGTACTTGATGCTCAGCTGACCTTGTCTGACTCTATATTCCCTCTCGTCGGACTGAGTCAGCTCTGACTTAGCACCAGCTCGCCAGACATCAGACTGATACTCTCATGTGTTCCATCTCCATAAACTCAATCAAAACAAATCATTCACCACAACTAAAACATCAAATCAAAAAAACTTGGCATCCATTCATAACTGACACAATCCAAACTCAATGACTTCTTCATATAGACAAAAACACATCAGTGTCTCAATAGCCCTGAAACATGGGCTCAAACACACCAAAAAGCTTTAGGATCCTCCATAGGAAGAGCTCAGAAACCATTCTTCAAAGCATTATCTCACCCACGACTTCAAACCTTACAGATATCACTACCACAAATAGCAGGTTTTTCTCGCACACAAACAAACTAGAATTCAACTAACACTCAACAGCTACAGTTGAGCAAGAACTAGCCTGACCCAAGTCTCTAACAGAGATGCTCCTCAGAGATCCTAGGAAAAACCACATCTAGCTGACTCTCTGGCCTTCAGCACACACTTTGCTCTCTGGCTCACCCAAATCTTTTTACACTGCACTGTCCTTCTGTCTGCAACCTTCAAAAATCTATAGGGCTTCTAGCTTGCAACCTTCAACAAAACAAACAGTCCTGTAGGACCTCTCCACTGCAGTCCCTCTCTAGTGGTCTCTCTAGCCACACCTTCGATTAAAACCACACTTTCAAAAAAAACTCTTCCCCCGTCTTTAACCCATCGCACCACCTCGTTTTCTTCTAGAACTTTGCTCTGCCTACTTCCTTCGATTGCCCATACACTTTCCTTTTTTGTTTCACGACTGTGCAACTCCACTTGGTTGCCACATGTCACTTTTCACCACTTAGGATCCTCTTCAGAACTTTGTGCCGCCCCTTCCTTCTATTGCCCATACACTTTCCTTTTTTGTTTCATGACTACGCAACTCCACTTGGTTGCTACATGTCGCTTTTCACCACTTAGGATCCTCTTCACACCATCCTATATACATTTAATCTACCTATACATCATGTTTAGATTGGGCTAAGGATTCTTCTCACCTATTTCCCACCCTTGTGGGTGAAACACTTTCAAGTGTTTCACAACACTCTTGTGCTCCAAACTCTTTTCTTCCACAAACCACTCCATTCAGCTCCATTGACATCAACAAAAGGCACCATCCAGCATCTCAATACCCTCCTCGATTAAAAGGGTATAACACCATCCTCCAAAGCCAGCCAATTGACCTGATCCACCCACCTGGATCAAAAACCTGCAAACAATTTTGAAACACCCTAAGTGTCCTGCCCCTATCAAATGGATGCACCATACAAACATACCTCATGTCAGTCCTCTTTCTGTTTCCTCCATTCATATCAAATTTTCTCACTTCAAATGATTCAAAAACATATCCTTGTGGTGGCACACCTGCATATAGCCCAAAGACTGAACTTGTATGATTCCAAAAATCCTTCTTGCCTACACACACATCTCTATCCTCTTCAATATCAATCCAAATTCCAAGAACAACTTGAACGCTGCCATGCAAAGAACCCAAATCAGCAACCTACCGCATCTCCTAGTCAAGATCCTCAGCTTCCTCATTCCACAATTTGCTCACAGCATCCAAAAGCTCATCATCCACTGACACACACTCAAGTATCCACCTGGGCATGAACCTGCTCACCATCACCTAGATTCACAGATCCTTCAAACAAAGTAAAGACACCCTCCAAGGTGTCTTTTGATAAAGTATCGGTATCCACGCCACTATCCATATTTTCATGTGCATATAACTGCTCATTCATGCTAGCATCATCATCACATGTGTCATCATAGAAAGGTAATTCTAACAAACTCTCTACCTCACCCTCTACTACATCATCAAATAAACCTATAGACTCCACACTGGCATCTTCTATTGAAGCAATTCCCAACTCAAATACATGTGATATCTCCAACACTCTAGGGACCACCTGCCCCTCCATAGTAGACTTACTACCAACTTCTAAGTAATCCTCCATCACCTTGCCAACATCTCCTACCTCCAACTCTAGCTCCACAGCCAACACAACCTGCACTCTCTCTAACTTCACAATCACACTAATCCATTGCCTTTACATCCTCTGACACATCACTCACATAGTGATCCACAACATGCACACTACTCATAGCATGACATGCATCAAACAAATCAAATGTAGAAACTCTACCTGGCATAGCGGGTTGCATACACAAACTAGCCCTCCATCTCATCCTCCTCTCTTGCAAAAGTGTGGGTCTTTCACCTCCAACTTCTCCTTGATCATCCCATGCAGCACTTCAATAAACTTATCCTTCTTCAGAAATTCAAGGGGAACCTGGTTCTTTCCCAAGGTCTTGAGAATCTTCCTCCATGCAGCTACCCACAAAATCTAACACTTCTTCATTCTCCCCTTGGTTTCGCCTGTTCAGTTCTCTCCCACAAGTTCTCAGGAGTATCTTCCTTTCCATATCATTTCCTCTCAGGAGTATCTTCCTTTCCATATCGTTCTTCCTTTAATCTGTCCCATCTTCCTCTTTCAACATATGTGGCCTCATACTCAAACCGCTCCCTAGATGTATCCTCTAGCAACAAACTCACCAGTTTCAACTTGTAATAATCCTCATCTCTCTTGTTCCTCAAATTTGCCAACTCAACTCTCCTCAGGAACAGAGCAACATCTTCTCCCTTCTCACCTTTGAATACATAAAATCCAAATCCAGCCACCCATTGGTCCTGTGTTGATCAGTAAGTGGATTCCAACCTATTGACCAAGGCCTTAAATAAGAACTTTCTGATCCTTTATGGGGGCACCAGAGCATGTGAGGTTGCTGGTTGATGGCCTCTATAACACCACTAGTAGGCACACAGGAATAAAACGCAAACCTTCAGCCTAGATATACCAATCCTAGCCCTCTACACCTACCGCTGACTATACTTGATACTTATCTGACCTTATCTGACTTTGTATCCCCTCTCATCTGACATCGATTAAGTCAACATTAACTCTGCACTAGCTCCCCAGACATTCGACTCATACTCTCAGTTGTTCCATCTCCCTAAACTCAATCAAAACAACACATTCACCACAACTAAAACATCAAATCAGAAAAACTTGGCATCCATTCATAAACTGACACAATCCAAACTCACTTTCTTCATATAGACAAAACCACATCAGTGTCTCAACAGCCTAAGACATGGGCTCAAACACATGAGAAGAAAACACCAAAAAGCTTTAGGATCCTCCACCACAAGAAGACCTCAGCAACCATTCTTGAAAGCATTATCTCACCCGTGACTTCAAACCTTGCAGATATCACTACCACAAATAGTAGGTCGTTCTCACACACAAACAAACCAGCATTCAACTAACACTCAGCAACTATAGTTGAGTAAGAACTGGCCTGAGTCAAGTCTCTAACAGAGATGCTCTTCATAGATCCTAAGGAAACCACATCCTAGCTAACTCTCTTGCCTTCAACACACACCCTGCTCTAGCTCACACCCAAATCTTCTCACACTGCACTATCCTTTTATCTGCAAACTTCCAAAATCTGTAGGGCCTCTAGCCTGCAACCTTCAACAAAACAAACAGTCCCACAAGACCTCTCCACTGCAGTCCCTCTCTCACTCTCCTCTCTCTGGTGGTCTCTCTAGCCACACCTTTGATAAAACCACACTTTCAAAAAAACTATGCCCCGGTCTTTAACCCATCTCCACCTTGTCTTCTTCTAGAATTTTGCACCGCCTGCTTCCTTTGATTTCCCATACACTTTCCTTTTTCGTTTCACAACTGTGCATCTCCACTTGGTTGCCACATGTTGCTTTTCACCACTTAGGATCCTCTTTATACATTTAATCTACCTATACATTGTGTTTGGATTGGGCTCAGGATTAGTCTCATAACATGTGTTAACCACCTTGGTTAACATGGTTTCGGACACCACTCGGAAATAACAAATATGCATTATGCTCATCTACACAAAGTTTGACCGCCCAATCCGATGGCACCCGACGTTTGTCTATGGCCGTAAAAGTGACGTGTTTAAGAGGCAAGAGCTTCCTAAGGATAAAGAATGAAGAATGTATTATGAGAAGTCTATTTACATATTGTATAAGGCCAAATTATGATCCAAGCATTGCATATTGCATTGGGCATCTTGAGTGGACAAAGTGAGTGTGAACACTATTGCCGTGTATATATATCGAAATTCTATCATAATTGAGGACTCTCCCCGTTTTACTTTATTACTTGTGTTGAAGAGCCTCTTTGTGATTAGCTAATTAGTGAGATTGTGATAATCTAATTAGTGAGCGTGAGAGGTGAGGGAGAGGGATTACCTCAAGACTACCCTTGCTGACAAAACGAGGAGAGGAGAAGGAGCCAAGCTTTCCCTCAACGGAAGTAGCGACCTACGATTCCGGCTGGTGGCAAGTCCCCGAATGATAAATAAGGTAATCCTTGAGCACACGAACAAGCCTTAAAATGGCATTGCTATCGAGGATTAGCCCCTAGCTTTGTGTTCTTTCTCTTAATTAGTTTTAAGGTACTATTTGGTGTTCACTAAAAGAAGGTTGTTTTGCTTAATTTTTAATCAATTTGTGGTTTTTATTGCGAGTTGATTGATTATGAGTGACTCTTTAGCATTCACATATGTGTTTATAAGGTTAGATTGCATTTATTTTATCAATTTTTGAATTAGGAAGTAAATTAGTATTCTCTTTTGTGCATAAACACATAGGCATAAAATGCCTTAATTTTTACATTTTTGAGTGGCTTTTGTTGTGTTTATTAGCATTAGAGTGTTAGCAATAGGTTTAGGTACCCATAAAATGCCTTAATTTTTACATTTTTGAGTGGCTTTTGTTGTGTTTATTAGCATTAGAGTGTTAGCAATAGGTTTAGGTACCCTAGTACCCAAAAAAAAACACACACACACACACACACACACACACAAAATCAAGAAAGCCCACTTGATATTCACTAATTTCCCTTAATAGACTGGTTTTTTGCATAAAGAGAGTGATTAGTGAACTAAAAGTGAGTAAACAAAAACCCAAAAAAAAAGAGCTAAAACATGTATGTATCTTTGAGGTGCAAGGATGATTCTTTAATGAATCATAAGCGATTTGAAGTGTTTCTACACATCCACACATCATCTTAACTCAAAGATCAATCAAAAATATGGATTTGAGCTTCATTAAACTCATTTTTGTGTTGCAAAATTAAGTACTAAATTAATCCTATGTTTTTTATTAATGTATTCTTGAATTGTTAGCAATTTTGTGAGAAATTCGTTAATATGTTCATTTGCATGCGTTTATTAATCAACTAAGATTAATTTGAGTTCAAAAATTGCATCACAAAGAGGGAAAATTAGTGGATGGATTAATTTTCATTAATCCTTGATTGCTTAATTACACAACTCATTAGGAGTTAAGGGCATTCAATGAGAAGAATCCTAGTGGGGCTTGTGTAAGACAAAGGTGGACAAAATCCAAGGAAAAGGAGAAGGGAGTGTCATAAGCATTTAGGAGGGGATGTTGACCTTTTTCACTTGCACCTTTGCTATTAAAAAACACAACCCCCCCCCCCCCACACACATTATTTGGAGTGAAAATCGCCTTTCCCTCCTTTTCTAATTCTTTTTCCCTCGCATCTCTGTTTAAGCTTTTCTTTTGAAATTACTATTAAAAATAATTCCCCCTACTTCTTCTTCTTGTTGTTGTTTTTTCAATTTGTAAAAATATAAAAAAGTACTTTTTATATTTTTTAAGAAAATATCCAAAAAAATTATCTAGTTTTGATTTATATTTTGATAATTAATGATTTTAAAAAAAAACACACCCACATCACTACTCTTTTTTATCCTTTTTTAAAGATAAGTTTAAGAATAATAATAAAATTTAAAAAATTTACATATATTTATATATTAGCTCTTTCACTTATATATATATATATATATATAATTCTTTAATTTCAAAAAAATCCCCTCTTTTTCTCTCTTCCCTTCCCTTTTTCTCTCTCTCTCTCTCTCTCTCTCTCTCTCTCTCTCTTCTTTCTTTTTCTTCCTTACTTTTTCTCTCTCTTTTGTCCCCTCTCTCTCTCTCTTTCTCTTTCCCTCTCTCTCTTGCTCTCTCTAGCGGTGCTGCGCCACACACAACCTACAAAAAGAAGGTTAGTTAAATAAAACCAAAAAAAAGAACCTGACCGACACCCTGTTGCACGCGCCCACAGCTTCGCCCCCACGCTGCTGCTCGCCTGACTCCCTTACGTCAACCTGCCTGCACTAGCTCCACCTGCACACACACACAATACACTAACACATATATAATTACTAATTAATTAATATAATTAACTAATTAAAAACATAAAAATTTTAAAAATCCTACAACTCATCTCTACCATCTTGCGCTATATCATGTTCATTACACATATTGGGCTTCATTGTACTCTCGTGTGTGTCTATATAAATTTCTTAACCTGTGAACATGCGTACATGAAGCAAATGCATCCTTACATGCATATGTGCACACTTTTATGTGCGTACGTAAAGCAGATGCATCCTTACATGCATATGTGTATACTATTACATACATTCTCTCACTTGCACCGTGCACCCACCAACACACAAGCAATAGACACGCAGTAGTGCAGTGTACTTCACTACACACAAATCCACGAGCAAGTGTACGTACACAAGCTTTGCACATTCGTCCCTATACGCTTTGCACCATCTTTACGATCCCACTTATGTGATCAATCTTTGAGTGATTAATACACATTGAATTGTACTCTTGAGTGGATTAAACAAAAAAAACAAAACAAAACAAACCAAAACAATAACATCGCGGCACTTTAATTGTGTTAAATCCTAAGGGTTGGACACCCGAGACTATAAGTTGAGAACAAATACATGTCATGGTAGCTATGAATAGGCCATAACATCACGATCTTAGCATTGACCTAGCCATAGTAGGAAATTCATGCACTTGAGATTCAGACAAATTTTGGATATAGTGACCAAGAATGCCTTGACGATAGTGCCTCAAACCACCCCGAGTCTTCTTACCAACCAAGCCAGGGAGATTGGGAAGCTTCGATGACACTCAATTGAGTACTCATCATTAGCACTTGAGATCGAGACAAATTTTAGGGTAGTTTGACCAAGAATACCTTGATGATAGTGCCTCAAACCACCCCGAGTCTTCTTACCAACCAAGCCAAGGATCGGGAAGCTCCGATGACACTCAATTGAGTACTCATCGTTGGCAAACCTTTGACGACTTGGACACAACCACTAGTGAAGGCTCAATGGATCCAAGGCAGGAAGAAACTGCACCTGAGGAGTCACGTACCTCCTCAGCACATTCGAACACAGTTGTAGACTATGCTATAGGCTTGTTTCGATGGAGATTGCCTAGGGTAGAAGAAGTTGCAATGGAATATCCCTAGACCTTGGGAATACATCCCGTAACTGTATCTCAATCTCTTGACCTCAAAGCTAGTCCACCCTTTCTGCTATTCAAATGCACAAGAACGGTTCGGTTTGATATGGACCCAAACACTACAAATCCACCAATGGGCGTTCACACCCCAAAAATCGGTCCCTCCTTGGAAAGAGTTAGCCAAGAGCTTGAAACCTATTATAATGAGTACGACGAAGAGGAACAGGAATGGCTAGCTCGCACTCATACCGAGCAATCCCCACAGATAGCTCAACAAAGTACGGGAATCCCCAACCCTCCTCTTTACCAAGAGAGCCTACATCTACATCTATACTATGGAATCAATTCAGGATTCAAGGCACAATCGTTGGGTACTCGCAACCACTACGTAGGAAGGAGTACCAATTGCCCCAATCTCACAACAACAAGAGAATGAAACGTATATCCCACCTCTCGCCCCAGTAAATGAGGAAGAAGAAGAAGACTATGTTCAAGACCTAGAAGAACCCGAAGACCACATTTCTCTTGAGCATACAGTGGCCAATGACCCACCACCTCAACATGGGGAAGAACAAGACTTGAATTGCCCAATCTTTTCAATGAAGGATCTTGAAGAGTTGATGAAAGCCCTGGAATTTTTAGCGGAGGTCAATGCCCACATGCAAGCCGTCCAAGTTGAAGAAATGCAAAGAGAAATAAGAAACCCAACTCTCGTAGTACCATTGGCACTTGCAAGACATCCCATGGTAAATGTTATTAGAGGCCCAAACATTGTGCCACCTCATGCGAGAAGAGGCGATCGCACCTCACATTCCCCCAGCACCCTTAGTTCCAATTATACAACCAATAAGACAAATTCCACGAGCACATGCTAGACCAATATTAATCGGTAACCCTACCGAATATGTTGCCCCACCTCATGGTGGATACTATCCATATGCACCCCCTCGTGCAACTACACCATAGGACACAGCACATGTGGACCTTTTAGGAATGGGGAGAGAAATGGGAAAGGGGGTTGCAGAAGAGCTTGCAATAGCAAGGGAACCACAAGAGCACCACAAGTTAAGCCGGTGCACATTGCAAAATTGTTGATAAAGTTTCTAGGGGATGGTGATCCCATCCAACACCTGGCGATGTTGGAGCAAGTATGTGAAACCTATGGGGGAAGTTGATACTGTTACTAAAATTCATGTCTTCAGTCTAACTCTAGACGGAAGAGTGGAACAATGGTATCATGGGTTAAAACCTAACGACGAGAAGGTTGACTTCAACACACTCAAAACGCTATTCATTCCTGAATTAGCACAAAGTGGTGCAAAGTGGAGTGTTGCAATTCAACTCAATAACCTCCATAGCAAAACAAAGGAGAATCTATTCGAGATTACGTATCGCACAAAAACACTTGAATTCTCGCTGCACACCAAGTGAACGGCTGAGTGATGAAGATTAACTTTTGCCTAAATTCTAATTGGGAATTCATAAATGAAAAACTTTCTGACTATTTAATCTTAAAGGACCCCTCGAATTTCAATGAATGTTGTAAATTGGCAATAAAAAGTGGACGATAATATGAAAGAGACTGAGGAACAAGGAACTGATTCCACTACTCATTCTATTTCAACCAACGCTATAGTAAATTAGAAGACACTAGCCTTAGGATATCCGCCAATAGGCTAGTGAGTAAAATGACAGTGGCAGCGGTTGATAAGCTTAGTAATGCATTGCTAAAAGGACTCAAAGAAAATAATGTGCATGAACCCATGGAAAACCAGCACTTGTATCCTACAAGAGAATTAGTTTGGTGCCCAATTTGCAGGAACAATCATGCGGGCACATAGTGTCCACATTTGAGAGCTAGAACATAGTTGTACTCTGCTCATTGTCAACGGTATGGTAACCACAACTTTTCTCATTGCTACTACCAAAGAAACCTGCAATCACAACAACCTAGACAAAGGCAACTGCCTCCCTTGTTGAGACAACCATTGGCACTGCCTGCACCTCAGTTAATGCAACAAACCACTAGCCACGTAGTCCAACAAGCACCAATACCATGATAAAGAGGATTGATTCGACTTCCGGAAGCACCCATTCCACCCCCTGTCTTACCACCCCAACCACCAATTCCACGAGTGACCCCTATGTGCCAAGTTGGAGTGGAAGAGGCACAAGACTTTAAGCACTATGAAGAAGGAGAAGAAGTTGAATATCTAGAGCTACACAAATTGAGCTACTAATGGGTACAAGATGAATCTTTTGAACCTATTCCAGTCTACTATCAATCTGGCCCACCAAGAGGAACAATGCCCATGGCACCTATGCGATGACCACCCATTCATTATTGCCATTGTTAGGGCCCACATAGAATTGCCAAATGTCCAAAAGGGAACGCCAATAGCTAATCCAGCTATGCCACGAGCCCAACTTCAACAATCAAATCCATTAGCACCTATAGCTACTTGCAAAATGAGTGTGGAGTATCTCATTTGTTCAAAGACTTCCCACTCAAGGCCCTATTGTACTTACAAGTGAGCTAACCCCCTCCACTAGCCTTAACTTGCTAAGTGTGAGAAATGGCATGATTCACATGGGTCCACTAGATGTAATAACAAGGCTATAAGCAAAGAATAAGTGAAATCAAGGAAAATTAATGAAAGTTGGTTCTCGACCCAATAACAAAAACAAAGAAACCTCTACCCCCATAACCAAACCCAAAACCACAAGGAATGCTGAAAAGTGTGCAGCTAGAACCTTAGGTGAAAGCTAGGAAGAGGTCTCAATTCAAAGCAGCTCAGAAGACTCTGAATCTACATCTCTAGCTTCTCAAGAAAAAGCCAAAGCCTTGCTTGATTAGAGAACATCCCCAAACAAGCTCAAAGGAAAACTTGATTATCCTAATCCCAAATTTATTTCAAGTACCATTAGAAGAACCACCACGAAATGTTGTCAGTGCAGAAGCTGAGGACAAGGAAAAAGAGAAATAGGTGTATTCATAGTCACTCACTTTGTGCTATTTCTTTCTTAATTATTTGTGACGAGTGTGTAAATTAGTTAGCAACAATAAACTGGTCTAAATTTCTTATGGTTTGCTACTTTTTGTGGTAGTGATATCTGTAACGTTTGAAGTCGTGGGTGAGATAATGCTTTGAAGAATGGTTTTATCTCAACCATTCTTCAAAGCATTATCTCACCCACGACTTCAAACCTTACAGATATCACTACCACAAATAGCAGGTTTTTCTCGCACACAAACAAACTAGAATTCAACTAACACTCAACAGCTACAGTTGAGCAAGAACTAGCCTGACCCAAGTCTCTAACAGAGATGCTCCTCAGAGATCCTAGGAAAAACCACATCTAGCTGACTCTCTGGCCTTCAGCACACACTTTGCTCTCTGGCTCACCCAAATCTTTTTACACTGCACTGTCCTTCTGTCTGCAACCTTCAAAAATCTATAGGGCCTCTAGCTTGCAACCTTCAACAAAACAAACAGTCCTGTAGGACCTCTCCACTGCAGTCCCTCTCTAGTGGTCTCTCTAGCCACACCTTCGATTAAAACCACACTTTCAAAAAAAACTCTTCCCCCGTCTTTAACCCATCGCACCACCTCGTTTTCTTCTAGAACTTTGCTCTGCCTGCTTCCTTCGATTGCCCATACACTTTCCTTTTTTGTTTCACGACTGTGCAACACCACTTGGTTTCCACATGTCACTTTTCACCACTTAGGATCCTCTTCAGAACTTTGTGCCGCCCCTTCCTTCTATTGCCCATACACTTTCCTTTTTTGTTTCATGACTACGCAACTCCACTTGGTTGCTACATGTCGCTTTTCACCACTTAGGATCCTCTTCACACCATCCTATATACATTTAATCTACCTATACATCATGTTTAGATTGGGCTAAGGATTCTTCTCACCTATTTCCCACCCTTGTGGGTGAAACACTTTCAAGTGTTTCACAACACTCTTGTGCTCCAAACTCTTTTCTTCCACAAACCACTCCATTCAACTCCATTGACATCAACAAAAGGCACCATCCAGCATCTCAATACCCTCCTCGATTAAAAGGGTATAACACCATCCTCCAAAGCCAGCCAATTGACCTGATCCACCCACCTGGATCAAAAACCTGCAAACAATTTTGAAACACCCTAAGTGTCCTGCCCCTATCAAATGGATGCACCATACAAACATACCTCATGTCAGTCCTCTTTCTGTTTCCTCCATTCATATCAAATTTTCTCACTTCAAATGATTCAAAAACATATCCTTGTGGTGGCACACCTGCATATAGCCCAAAGACTGAACTTGTATGATTCCAAAAATCCTTCTTGCCTACACACACATCTCTATCCTCTTCAATATCAATCCAAATTCCAAGAACAACTTGAATGCTACCATGCAAAGAACCCAAATCAGCAACCTACCGCATCTCCTAGTCAAGATCCTCAGCAGCTTCCTCATTCCACAATTTGCTCACAGCATCCAAAAGCTCATCATCCACTGACACACACTCAAGTATCCACCTGGGCATGAACCTGCTCACCATCACCTAGATTCACAGATCCTTCAAACAAAGTAAAGACACCCTCCAAGGTGTCTTTTGATAAAGTATCGGTATCCACGCCACTATCCATATTTTCATGTGCATATAACTGCTCATTCATGCTAGCATCATCATCACATGTGTCATCATAGAAAGGTAATTCTAACAAACTCTCTACCTCACCCTCTACTACATCATCAAATAAACCTATAGACTCCACACTGGCATCTTCTATTGAAGCAATTCCCAACTCAAATACATGTGATATCTCCAACACTCTAGGGACCACCTGCCCCTCCATAGTAGACTTACTACCAACTTCTAAGTAATCCTCCATCACCTTGCCAACATCTCCTACCTCCAACTCTAGCTCCACAGCCAACACAACCTGCACTCTCTCTAACTTCACAATCACACTAATCCATTGCCTTTACATCCTCTGACACATCACTCACATAGTGATCCACAACATGCACACTACTCATAGCATGACATGCATCAAACAAATCAAATGTAGAAACTCTACCTGGCATAGCGGGTTGCATACACAAACTAGCCCTCCATCTCATCCTCCTCTCTTGCAAAAGTGTGGGTCTTTCACCTCCCATGCAGCACTTCAATAAACTTATCCTTCTTCAGAAATTCAAGGGGAACCTGGTTCTTTCCCAAGGTCTTGAGAATCTTCCTCCATGCAGCTACCCACAAAATCTAACACTTCTTCATTCTCCCCTTGGTTTCACCTGTTCAGTTCTCTCCCACAAGTTCTCAGGAGTATCTTCCTTTCCATATCATTTCCTCTCAGGAGTATCTTCCTTTCCATATCGTTCTTCCTTTAATCTGTCCCATCTTCCTCTTTCAACATATGTGGCCTCATACTCAAACCACTCCCTAGATGTATCCTCTAGCAACAAACTCACCAGTTTCAACTTGTAATAATCCTCATCTCTCTTGTTCCTCAAATTTGCCAACTCAACTCTCCTCAGGAACAGAGCAACATCTTCTCCCTTCTCACCTTTGAATACATAAAATCCAAATCCAGCCACCCATTGGTCCTGTGTTGATCAGTAAGTGGATTCCAACCTATTGACCAAGGCCTTAAATAAGAACTTTCTGATCCTTTATGGGGGCACCAGAGCATGTGAGGTTGCTGGTTGATGGCCTCTATAACACCACTAGTAGGCACACAGGAATAAAACGCAAACCTTCAGCCTAGATATACCAATCCTAGCCCTCTACACCTACCGCTGACTATACTTGATACTTATCTGACCTTATCTGACTTTGTATCCCCTCTCATCTGACATCGATTAAGTCAGCATTAACTCTGCACTAGCTCCCCAGACATTCGACTCATACTCTCAGTTGTTCCATCTCCCTAAACTCAATCAAAACAACACATTCACCACAACTAAAACATCAAATCAGAAAAACTTGGCATCCATTCATAAACTGACACAATCCAAACTCACTTTCTTCATATAGACAAAACCACATCAGTGTCTCAACAGCCTAAGACATGGGCTCAAACACATGAGAAGAAAACACCAAAAAGCTTTAGGATCCTCCACCACAAGAAGACCTCAGCAACCATTCTTGAAAGCATTATCTCACCCATGACTTCAAACCTTGCAGATATCACTACCACAAATAGTAGGTCGTTCTCACACACAAACAAACCAGCATTCAACTAACACTCAACAACTATAGTTGAGTAAGAACTGGCCTGAGCCAAGTCTCTAACAGAGATGCTCTTCATAGATCCTAAGGAAACCACATCCTAGCTAACTCTCTTGCCTTCAACACACACCCTGCTCTAGCTCACACCCAAATCTTCTCACACTGCACTATCCTTTTATCTGCAAACTTCCAAAATCTGTAGGGCCTCTAGCCTGCAACCTTCAACAAAACAAACAGTCCCACAAGACCTCTCCACTGCAGTCCCTCTCTCACTCTCCTCTCTCTGGTGGTCTCTCTAGCCACACCTTTGATAAAACCACACTTTCAAAAAAACTATGCCCCGGTCTTTAACCCATCTCCACCTCGTCTTCTTCTAGAATTTTGCACCACCTGCTTCCTTTGATTTCGCATACACTTTCCTTTTTCGTTTCACAACTGTGCATCTCCACTTGGTTGCCACATGTTGCTTTTCACTACTTAGGATCCTCTTTATACATTTAATCTACCTATACATTGTGTTTGGATTGGGCTCAGGATTAGTCTCATAACATGTGTTAACCACCTTGGTTAACATGGTTTCGGACACCACTCGGAAACAACAAATATGCATTATGCTCATCTACACAAAGTTTGACCGCCCAATCCGATGGCACCCGACGTTTGTCTATGGCCGTAAAAGTGACATGTTTAAGAGGCAAGAGCTTCCTAAGGATAAAGAATGAAGAATGTATTATGAGAAGTGTATTTACATATTGTATAAGGCCAAATTATGATCCAAGCATTGCATATTGCATTGGGCATCTTGAGTGGACAAAGTGAGTGTGAACACTATTGCCGTGTATATATATCGAAATTCTATCATAATTGAGGACTCTCCCCGTTTTACTTTATTACTTGTGTTGAAGAGCCTCTTTGTGATTAGCTAATTAGTGAGATTGTGATAATCTAATTAGTGAGCGTGAGAGGTGAGGGAGAGGGATTACCTCAAGACTACCCTTGCTGACAAAACGAGGAGAGGAGAAGGAGCCAAGCTTTCCCTCAACGGAAGTAGCGACCTACGATTCCGGCTGGTGGCAAGTCCCCGAATGATAAATAAGGTAATCCTTGAGCACACGAACAAGCCTTAAAATGGCATTGCTATCGGGGATTAGCCCCTAGCTTTGTGTTCTTTCTCTTAATTAGTTTTAAGGTACTATTTGGTGTTCACTAAAAGAAGGTTGTTTTGCTTAATTTTTAATCAATTTGTGGTTTTTATTGCGAGTTGATTGATTATGAGTGACTCTTTAGCATTCACATATGTGTTTATAAGGTTAGATTGCATTTATTTTATCAATTTTTGAATTAGGAAGTAAATTAGTATTCTCTTTTGTGCATAAACACATAGGCATAAAATGCCTTAATTTTTACATTTTTGAGTGGCTTTTGTTGTGTTTATTAGCATTAGAGTGTTAGCAATAGGTTTAGGTACCCATAAAATGCCTTAATTTTTACATTTTTGAGTGGCTTTTGTTGTGTTTATTAGCATTAGAGTGTTAGCAATAGGTTTAGGTACCCTAGTACCCAAAAAACACACACACACACACACACACACACACACACACACACACACACACAAAATCAAGAAAGCCCACTTGATATTCACTAATTTCCCTTAATAGACTGGTTTTTTGCATAAAGAGAGTGATTAGTGAACTAAAAGTGAGTAAACAAAAACCCAAAAAAAAAAGAGCTAAAACATGTATGTATCTTTGAGGTGCAAGGATGATTCTTTAATGAATCATAAGCGATTTGAAGTGTTTCTACACATCCACACATCGTCTTAACTCAAAGATCAATCAAAAATATGGATTTGAGCTTCATTAAACTCATTTTTGTGTTGCAAAATTAAGTACTAAATTAATCCTATGTTTTTTATTAATGTATTCTTGAATTGTTAGCAATTCTGTGAGAAATTCATTAATATGTTCATTTGCATGCGTTTATTAATCAACTAAGATTAATTTGAGTTCAAAAATTGCATCACAAAGAGGGAAAATTAGTGGACGGATTAATTTTCATTAATCCTTGATTGCTTAATTACACAACTCATTAGGAGTTAAGGGCATTCAATGAGAAGAATCCTAGTGGGGCTTGTGTAAGACAAAGGTGGACAAAATCCAAGGAAAAGGAGAAGGGAGTGTCATAAGCATTTAGGAGGGGATGTTGACCTTTTTCACTTGCACCTTTGCTATTAAAAAACACAACAACCCCCCCCCCCCCCCACACACATTATTTGGAGTGAAAATCGCCTTTCCCTCCTTTTCTAATTCTTTTTCCCTCGCATCTCTGTTTAAGCTTTTCTTTTGAAATTACTATTAAAAATAATTCCCCCTACTTCTTCTTCTTGTTGTTGTTTTTTCAATTTGTAAAAATATAAAAAAGTACTTTTTATATTTTTTAAGAAAATATCCAAAAAAATTATCTAGTTTTGATTTATATTTTGATAATTAATGATTTTAAAAAAAAACACACCCACATCACTACTCTTTTTTATCCTTTTTTAAAGATAAGTTTAAGAATAATAATAAAATTTAAAAAATTTACATATATTTATATATTAGCTCTTTCACTTATATATATATATATATATATAATTCTTTAATTTCAAAAAAATCCCCTCTTTTTCTCTCTTCCCTTCCCTTTTTCTCTCTCTCTCTCTCTCTCTCTCTCTCTCTCTCTTCTTTCTTTTTCTTCCTTACTTTTTCTCTCTCTTTTGTCCCCTCTCTCTCTCTCTTTCTCTTTCCCTCTCTCTCTTGCTCTCTCTAGCGGTGCTGCGCCACACACAACCTACAAAAAGAAGGTTAGTTAAATAAAACCAAAAAAAAGAACCTGACCGACACCCTGTTGCACGCGCCCACAGCTTCGCCCCCACGCTGCTGCTCGCCTGACTCCCTTACGTCAACCTGCCTGCACTAGCTCCACCTGCACACACACACAATACACTAACACATATATAATTACTAATTAATTAATATAATTAACTAATTAAAAACATAAAAATTTTAAAAATCCTACAACTCATCTCTACCATCTTGCGCTATATCATGTTCATTACACATATTGGGCTTCATTGTACTCTCGTGTGTGTCTATATAAATTTCTTAACCTGTGAACATGCGTACATGAAGCAAATGCATCCTTACATGCATATGTGCACACTTTTATGTGCGTACGTAAAGCAGATGCATCCTTACATGCATATGTGTATACTATTACATACATTCTCTCACTTGCACCGTGCACCCACCAACACACAAGCAATAGACACGCAGTAGTGCAGTGTACTTCACTACACACAAATCCACGAGCAAGTGTACGTACACAAGCTTTGCACATTCGTCCCTATACGCTTTGCACCATCTTTACGATCCCGCTTATGTGATCAATCTTTGAGTGATTAATACACATTGAATTGTACTCTTGAGTGGATTAAACAAAAAAAACAAAACAAAACAAACCAAAACAATAACATCGCGGCACTTTAATTGTGTTAAATCCTAAGGGTTGGACACCCGAGACTATAAGTTGAGAACAAATACATGTCATGGTAGCTATGAATAGGCCATAACATCACGATCTTAGCATTGACCTAGCCATAGTAGGAAATTCATGCACTTGAGATTCAGACAAATTTTGGATATAGTGACCAAGAATGCCTTGACGATAGTGCCTCAAACCACCCCGAGTCTTCTTACCAACCAAGCCAGGGAGATTGGGAAGCTTCGATGACACTCAATTGAGTACTCATCATTAGCACTTGAGATCGAGACAAATTTTAGGGTAGTTTGACCAAGAATACCTTGATGATAGTGCCTCAAACCACCCCGAGTCTTCTTACCAACCAAGCCAAGGATCGGGAAGCTCCGATGACACTCAATTGAGTACTCATCGTTGGCAAACCTTTGACGACTTGGACACAACCACTAGTGAAGGCTCAATGGATCCAAGGCAGGAAGAAACTGCACCTGAGGAGTCACGTACCTCCTCAGCACATTCGAACACAGTTGTAGACTATGCTATAGGCTTGTTTCGATGGAGATTGCCTAGGGTAGAAGAAGTTGCAATGGAATATCCCTAGACCTTGGGAATACATCCCGTAACTGTATCTCAATCTCTTGACCTCAAAGCTAGTCCACCCTTTCTGCTATTCAAATGCACAAGAACGGTTCGGTTTGATATGGACCCAAACACTACAAATCCACCAATGGGCGTTCACACCCCAAAAACCGGTCCCTCCTTGGAAAGAGTTAGCCAAGAGCTTGAAACCTATTATAATGAGTACGACGAAGAGGAACAGGAATGGCTAGCTCGCACTCATACCGAGCAATCCCCACAGATAGCTCAACAAAGTACGGGAATCCCCAACCCTCCTCTTTACCAAGAGAGCCTACATCTACATCTATACTATGGAATCAATTCAGGATTCAAGGCACAATCGTTGGGTACTCGCAACCACTACGTAGGAAGGAGTACCAATTGCCCCAATCTCACAACAACAAGAGAATGAAACGTATATCCCACCTCTCGCCCCAGTAAATGAGGAAGAAGAAGAAGACTATGTTCAAGACCTAGAAGAACCCGAAGACCACATTTCTCTTGAGCATACAGTGGCCAATGACCCACCACCTCAACATGGGGAAGAACAAGACTTGAATTGCCCAATCTTTTCAATGAAGGATCTTGAAGAGTTGATGAAAGCCCTGGAATTTTTAGCGGAGGTCAATGCCCACATGCAAGCCGTCCAAGTTGAAGAAATGCAAAGAGAAATAAGAAACCCAACTCTCGTAGTACCATTGGCACTTGCAAGACATCCCATGGTAAATGTTATTAGAGGCCCAAACATTGTGCCACCTCATGCGAGAAGAGGCGATCGCACCTCACATTCCCCCAGCACCCTTAGTTCCAATTATACAACCAATAAGACAAATTCCACGAGCACATGCTAGACCAATATTAATCGGTAACCCTACCGAATATGTTGCCCCACCTCATGGTGGATACTATCCATATGCACCCCCTCGTGCAACTACACCATAGGACACAGCACATGTGGACCTTTTAGGAATGGGGAGAGAAATGGGAAAGGGGGTTGCAGAAGAGCTTGCAATAGCAAGGGAACCAAGAGCACCACAAGTTAAGCCGGTGCACATTGCAAAATTGTTGATAAAGTTTCTAGGGGATGGTGATCCCATCCAACACCTGGCGATGTTGGAGCAAGTATGTGAAACCTATGGGGGAAGTTGATACTGTTACTAAAATTCATGTCTTCAGTCTAACTCTAGACGGAAGAGTGGAACAATGGTATCATGGGTTAAAACCTAACGACGAGAAGGTTGACTTCAACACACAAAACGCTATTCATTCCTGAATTAGCACAAAGTGGTGCAAAGTGGAGTGTTGCAATTCAACTCAATAACCTCCATAGCAAAACAAAGGAGAATCTATTCGAGATTACGTATCGCACACAAAACACTTGAATTCTCGCTGCACACCAAGTGAACGGCTGAGTGATGAAGATTAACTTTTGCCTAAATTCTAATTGGGAATTCATAAATGAAAAACTTTCTGACTATTTAATCTTAAAGGACCCCTCGAATTTCAATGAATGTTGTAAATTGGCAATAAAAAGTGGACGATAATATGAAAGAGACTGAGGAACAAGGAACTGATTCCACTACTCATTCTATTTCAACCAACGCTATAGTAAATTAGAAGACACTAGCCTTAGGATATCCGCCAATAGGCTAGTGAGTAAAATGACAGTGGCAGCGGTTGATAAGCTTAGTAATGCATTGCTAAAAGGACTCAAAGAAAATAATGTGCATGAACCCATGGAAAACCAGCACTTGTATCCTACAAGAGAATTAGTTTGGTGCCCAATTTGCAGGAACAATCATGCGGGCACATAGTGTCCACATTTGAGAGCTAGAACATAGTTGTACTCTGCTCATTGTCAACGGTATGGTAACCACAACTTTTCTCATTGCTACTACCAAAGAAACCTGCAATCACAACAACCTAGACAAAGGCAACTGCCTCCCTTGTTGAGACAACCATTGGCACTGCCTGCACCTCAGTTAATGCAACAAACCACTAGCCACGTAGTCCAACAAGCACCAATACCATGATAAAGAGGATTGATTCGACTTCCGGAAGCACCCATTCCACCCCCTGTCTTACCACCCCAACCACCAATTCCACGAGTGACCCCTATGTGCCAAGTTGGAGTGGAAGAGGCACAAGACTTTAAGCACTATGAAGAAGGAGAAGAAGTTGAATATCTAGAGCTACACAAATTGAGCTACTAATGGGTACAAGATGAATCTTTTGAACCTATTCCAGTCTACTATCAATCTGGCCCACCAAGAGGAACAATGCCCATGGCACCTATGCGATGACCACCCATTCATTATTGCCATTGTTAGGGCCCACATAGAATTGCCAAATGTCCAAAAGGGAACGCCAATAGCTAATCCAGCTATGCCACGAGCCCAACTTCAACAATCAAATCCATTAGCACCTATAGCTACTTGCAAAATGAGTGTGGAGTATCTCATTTGTTCAAAGACTTCCCACTCAAGGCCCTATTGTACTTACAAGTGAGCTAACCCCCTCCACTAGCCTTAACTTGCTAAGTGTGAGAAATGGCATGATTCACATGGGTCCACTAGATGTAATAACAAGGCTATAAGCAAAGAATAAGTGAAATCAAGGAAAATTAATGAAAGTTGGTTCTCGACCCAATAACAAAAACAAAGAAACCTCTACCCCCATAACCAAACCCAAAACCACAAGGAATGCTGAAAAGTGTGCAGCTAGAACCTTAGGTGAAAGCTAGGAAGAGGTCTCAATTCAAAGCAGCTCAGAAGACTCTGAATCTACATCTCTAGCTTCTCAAGAAAAAGCCAAAGCCTTGCTTGATTAGAGAACATCCCCAAACAAGCTCAAAGGAAAACTTGATTATCCTAATCCCAAATTTATTTCAAGTACCATTAGAAGAACCACCACGAAATGTTGTCAGTGCAGAAGCTGAGGACAAGGAAAAAGAGAAATAGGTGTATTCATAGTCACTCACTTTGTGCTATTTCTTTCTTAATTATTTGTGACGAGTGTGTAAATTAGTTAGCAACAATAAACTGGTCTAAATTTCTTATGGTTTGCTACTTTTTGTGGTAGTGATATCTGTAACGTTTGAAGTCGTGGGTGAGATAATGCTTTGAAGAATGGTTTTATCTCAACCATTCTTCAAAGCATTATCTCACCCACGACTTCAAACCTTACAGATATCACTACCACAAATAGCAGGTTTTTCTCGCACACAAACAAACTAGAATTCAACTTACACTCAACAGCTACAGTTGAGCAAGAACTAGCCTGACCCAAGTCTCTAACAGAGATGCTCCTCAGAGATCCTAGGAAAAACCACATCTAGCTGACTCTCTGGCCTTCAGCACACACTTTGCTCTCTGGCTCACCCAAATCTTTTTACACTGCACTGTCCTTCTGTCTGCAACCTTCAAAAATCTATAGGGCCTCTAGCTTGCAACCTTCAACAAAACAAACAGTCCTGTAGGACCTCTCCACTGCAGTCCCTCTCTAGTGGTCTCTCTAGCCACACCTTCGATTAAAACCACACTTTCAAAAAAAACTCTTCCCCCGTCTTTAACCCATCGCACCACCTCGTTTTCTTCTAGAACTTTGCTCTGCCTGCTTCCTTCGATTGCCCATACACTTTCCTTTTTTGTTTCACGACTGTGCAACACCACTTGGTTTCCACATGTCACTTTTCACCACTTAGGATCCTCTTCAGAACTTTGTGCCGCCCCTTCCTTCTATTGCCCATACACTTTCCTTTTTTGTTTCATGACTACGCAACTCCACTTGGTTGCTACATGTCGCTTTTCACCACTTAGGATCCTCTTCACACCATCCTATATACATTTAATCTACCTATACATCATGTTTAGATTGGGCTAAGGATTCTTCTCACCTATTTCCCACCCTTGTGGGTGAAACACTTTCAAGTGTTTCACAACACTCTTGTGCTCCAAACTCTTTTCTTCCACAAACCACTCCATTCAACTCCATTGACATCAACAAAAGGCACCATCCAGCATCTCAATACCCTCCTCGATTAAAAGGGTATAACACCATCCTCCAAAGCCAGCCAATTGACCTGATCCACCCACCTGGATCAAAAACCTGCAAACAATTTTGAAACACCCTAAGTGTCCTGCCCCTATCAAATGGATGCACCATACAAACATACCTCATGTCAGTCCTCTTTCTGTTTCCTCCATTCATATCAAATTTTCTCACTTCAAATGATTCAAAAACATATCCTTGTGGTGGCACACCTGCATATAGCCCAAAGACTGAACTTGTATGATTCCAAAAATCCTTCTTGCCTACACACACATCTCTATCCTCTTCAATATCAATCCAAATTCCAAGAACAACTTGAATGCTACCATGCAAAGAACCCAAATCAGCAACCTACCGCATCTCCTAGTCAAGATCCTCAGCAGCTTCCTCATTCCACAATTTGCTCACAGCATCCAAAAGCTCATCATCCACTGACACACACTCAAGTATCCACCTGGGCATGAACCTGCTCACCATCACCTAGATTCACAGATCCTTCAAACAAAGTAAAGACACCCTCCAAGGTGTCTTTTGATAAAGTATCGGTATCCACGCCACTATCCATATTTTCATGTGCATATAACTGCTCATTCATGCTAGCATCATCATCACATGTGTCATCATAGAAAGGTAATTCTAACAAACTCTCTACCTCACCCTCTACTACATCATCAAATAAACCTATAGACTCCACACTGGCATCTTCTATTGAAGCAATTCCCAACTCAAATACATGTGATATCTCCAACACTCTAGGGACCACCTGCCCCTCCATAGTAGACTTACTACCAACTTCTAAGTAATCCTCCATCACCTTGCCAACATCTCCTACCTCCAACTCTAGCTCCACAGCCAACACAACCTGCACTCTCTCTAACTTCACAATCACACTAATCCATTGCCTTTACATCCTCTGACACATCACTCACATAGTGATCCACAACATGCACACTACTCATAGCATGACATGCATCAAACAAATCAAATGTAGAAACTCTACCTGGCATAGCGGGTTGCATACACAAACTAGCCCTCCATCTCATCCTCCTCTCTTGCAAAAGTGTGGGTCTTTCACCTCCCATGCAGCACTTCAATAAACTTATCCTTCTTCAGAAATTCAAGGGGAACCTGGTTCTTTCCCAAGGTCTTGAGAATCTTCCTCCATGCAGCTACCCACAAAATCTAACACTTCTTCATTCTCCCCTTGGTTTCACCTGTTCAGTTCTCTCCCACAAGTTCTCAGGAGTATCTTCCTTTCCATATCATTTCCTCTCAGGAGTATCTTCCTTTCCATATCGTTCTTCCTTTAATCTGTCCCATCTTCCTCTTTCAACATATGTGGCCTCATACTCAAACCACTCCCTAGATGTATCCTCTAGCAACAAACTCACCAGTTTCAACTTGTAATAATCCTCATCTCTCTTGTTCCTCAAATTTGCCAACTCAACTCTCCTCAGGAACAGAGCAACATCTTCTCCCTTCTCACCTTTGAATACATAAAATCCAAATCCAGCCACCCATTGGTCCTGTGTTGATCAGTAAGTGGATTCCAACCTATTGACCAAGGCCTTAAATAAGAACTTTCTGATCCTTTATGGGGGCACCAGAGCATGTGAGGTTGCTGGTTGATGGCCTCTATAACACCACTAGTAGGCACACAGGAATAAAACGCAAACCTTCAGCCTAGATATACCAATCCTAGCCCTCTACACCTACCGCTGACTATACTTGATACTTATCTGACCTTATCTGACTTTGTATCCCCTCTCATCTGACATCGATTAAGTCAGCATTAACTCTGCACTAGCTCCCCAGACATTCGACTCATACTCTCAGTTGTTCCATCTCCCTAAACTCAATCAAAACAACACATTCACCACAACTAAAACATCAAATCAGAAAAACTTGGCATCCATTCATAAACTGACACAATCCAAACTCACTTTCTTCATATAGACAAAACCACATCAGTGTCTCAACAGCCTAAGACATGGGCTCAAACACATGAGAAGAAAACACCAAAAAGCTTTAGGATCCTCCACCACAAGAAGACCTCAGCAACCATTCTTGAAAGCATTATCTCACCCATGACTTCAAACCTTGCAGATATCACTACCACAAATAGTAGGTCGTTCTCACACACAAACAAACCAGCATTCAACTAACACTCAACAACTATAGTTGAGTAAGAACTGGCCTGAGCCAAGTCTCTAACAGAGATGCTCTTCATAGATCCTAAGGAAACCACATCCTAGCTAACTCTCTTGCCTTCAACACACACCCTGCTCTAGCTCACACCCAAATCTTCTCACACTGCACTATCCTTTTATCTGCAAACTTCCAAAATCTGTAGGGCCTCTAGCCTGCAACCTTCAACAAAACAAACAGTCCCACAAGACCTCTCCACTGCAGTCCCTCTCTCACTCTCCTCTCTCTGGTGGTCTCTCTAGCCACACCTTTGATAAAACCACACTTTCAAAAAAACTATGCCCCGGTCTTTAACCCATCTCCACCTCGTCTTCTTCTAGAATTTTGCACCACCTGCTTCCTTTGATTTCGCATACACTTTCCTTTTTCGTTTCACAACTGTGCATCTCCACTTGGTTGCCACATGTTGCTTTTCACTACTTAGGATCCTCTTTATACATTTAATCTACCTATACATTGTGTTTGGATTGGGCTCAGGATTAGTCTCATAACATGTGTTAACCACCTTGGTTAACATGGTTTCGGACACCACTCGGAAACAACAAATATGCATTATGCTCATCTACACAAAGTTTGACCGCCCAATCCGATGGCACCCGACGTTTGTCTATGGCCGTAAAAGTGACATGTTTAAGAGGCAAGAGCTTCCTAAGGATAAAGAATGAAGAATGTATTATGAGAAGTGTATTTACATATTGTATAAGGCCAAATTATGATCCAAGCATTGCATATTGCATTGGGCATCTTGAGTGGACAAAGTGAGTGTGAACACTATTGCCGTGTATATATATCGAAATTCTATCATAATTGAGGACTCTCCCCGTTTTACTTTATTACTTGTGTTGAAGAGCCTCTTTGTGATTAGCTAATTAGTGAGATTGTGATAATCTAATTAGTGAGCGTGAGAGGTGAGGGAGAGGGATTACCTCAAGACTACCCTTGCTGACAAAACGAGGAGAGGAGAAGGAGCCAAGCTTTCCCTCAACGGAAGTAGCGACCTACGATTCCGGCTGGTGGCAAGTCCCCGAATGATAAATAAGGTAATCCTTGAGCACACGAACAAGCCTTAAAATGGCATTGCTATCGGGGATTAGCCCCTAGCTTTGTGTTCTTTCTCTTAATTAGTTTTAAGGTACTATTTGGTGTTCACTAAAAGAAGGTTGTTTTGCTTAATTTTTAATCAATTTGTGGTTTTTATTGCGAGTTGATTGATTATGAGTGACTCTTTAGCATTCACATATGTGTTTATAAGGTTAGATTGCATTTATTTTATCAATTTTTGAATTAGGAAGTAAATTAGTATTCTCTTTTGTGCATAAACACATAGGCATAAAATGCCTTAATTTTTACATTTTTGAGTGGCTTTTGTTGTGTTTATTAGCATTAGAGTGTTAGCAATAGGTTTAGGTACCCATAAAATGCCTTAATTTTTACATTTTTGAGTGGCTTTTGTTGTGTTTATTAGCATTAGAGTGTTAGCAATAGGTTTAGGTACCCTAGTACCCAAAAAACACACACACACACACACACACACACACACACACACACACACACACAAAATCAAGAAAGCCCACTTGATATTCACTAATTTCCCTTAATAGACTGGTTTTTTGCATAAAGAGAGTGATTAGTGAACTAAAAGTGAGTAAACAAAAACCCAAAAAAAAAAGAGCTAAAACATGTATGTATCTTTGAGGTGCAAGGATGATTCTTTAATGAATCATAAGCGATTTGAAGTGTTTCTACACATCCACACATCGTCTTAACTCAAAGATCAATCAAAAATATGGATTTGAGCTTCATTAAACTCATTTTTGTGTTGCAAAATTAAGTACTAAATTAATCCTATGTTTTTTATTAATGTATTCTTGAATTGTTAGCAATTCTGTGAGAAATTCATTAATATGTTCATTTGCATGCGTTTATTAATCAACTAAGATTAATTTGAGTTCAAAAATTGCATCACAAAGAGGGAAAATTAGTGGACGGATTAATTTTCATTAATCCTTGATTGCTTAATTACACAACTCATTAGGAGTTAAGGGCATTCAATGAGAAGAATCCTAGTGGGGCTTGTGTAAGACAAAGGTGGACAAAATCCAAGGAAAAGGAGAAGGGAGTGTCATAAGCATTTAGGAGGGGATGTTGACCTTTTTCACTTGCACCTTTGCTATTAAAAAACACAACAACCCCCCCCCCCCCCCCCACACACATTATTTGGAGTGAAAATCGCCTTTCCCTCCTTTTCTAATTCTTTTTCCCTCGCATCTCTGTTTAAGCTTTTCTTTTGAAATTACTATTAAAAATAATTCCCCCTACTTCTTCTTCTTGTTGTTGTTTTTTCAATTTGTAAAAATATAAAAAAGTACTTTTTATATTTTTTAAGAAAATATCCAAAAAAATTATCTAGTTTTGATTTATATTTTGATAATTAATGATTTTAAAAAAAAACACACCCACATCACTACTCTTTTTTATCCTTTTTTAAAGATAAGTTTAAGAATAATAATAAAATTTAAAAAATTTACATATATTTATATATTAGCTCTTTCACTTATATATATATATATATATATAATTCTTTAATTTCAAAAAAATCCCCTCTTTTTCTCTCTTCCCTTCCCTTTTTCTCTCTCTCTCTCTCTCTCTCTCTCTCTCTCTCTCTTCTTTCTTTTTCTTCCTTACTTTTTCTCTCTCTTTTGTCCCCTCTCTCTCTCTCTTTCTCTTTCCCTCTCTCTCTTGCTCTCTCTAGCGGTGCTGCGCCACACACAACCTACAAAAAGAAGGTTAGTTAAATAAAACCAAAAAAAAGAACCTGACCGACACCCTGTTGCACGCGCCCACAGCTTCGCCCCCACGCTGCTGCTCGCCTGACTCCCTTACGTCAACCTGCCTGCACTAGCTCCACCTGCACACACACACAATACACTAACACATATATAATTACTAATTAATTAATATAATTAACTAATTAAAAACATAAAAATTTTAAAAATCCTACAACTCATCTCTACCATCTTGCGCTATATCATGTTCATTACACATATTGGGCTTCATTGTACTCTCGTGTGTGTCTATATAAATTTCTTAACCTGTGAACATGCGTACATGAAGCAAATGCATCCTTACATGCATATGTGCACACTTTTATGTGCGTACGTAAAGCAGATGCATCCTTACATGCATATGTGTATACTATTACATACATTCTCTCACTTGCACCGTGCACCCACCAACACACAAGCAATAGACACGCAGTAGTGCAGTGTACTTCACTACACACAAATCCACGAGCAAGTGTACGTACACAAGCTTTGCACATTCGTCCCTATACGCTTTGCACCATCTTTACGATCCCGCTTATGTGATCAATCTTTGAGTGATTAATACACATTGAATTGTACTCTTGAGTGGATTAAACAAAAAAAACAAAACAAAACAAACCAAAACAATAACATCGCGGCACTTTAATTGTGTTAAATCCTAAGGGTTGGACACCCGAGACTATAAGTTGAGAACAAATACATGTCATGGTAGCTATGAATAGGCCATAACATCACGATCTTAGCATTGACCTAGCCATAGTAGGAAATTCATGCACTTGAGATTCAGACAAATTTTGGATATAGTGACCAAGAATGCCTTGACGATAGTGCCTCAAACCACCCCGAGTCTTCTTACCAACCAAGCCAGGGAGATTGGGAAGCTTCGATGACACTCAATTGAGTACTCATCATTAGCACTTGAGATCGAGACAAATTTTAGGGTAGTTTGACCAAGAATACCTTGATGATAGTGCCTCAAACCACCCCGAGTCTTCTTACCAACCAAGCCAAGGATCGGGAAGCTCCGATGACACTCAATTGAGTACTCATCGTTGGCAAACCTTTGACGACTTGGACACAACCACTAGTGAAGGCTCAATGGATCCAAGGCAGGAAGAAACTGCACCTGAGGAGTCACGTACCTCCTCAGCACATTCGAACACAGTTGTAGACTATGCTATAGGCTTGTTTCGATGGAGATTGCCTAGGGTAGAAGAAGTTGCAATGGAATATCCCTAGACCTTGGGAATACATCCCGTAACTGTATCTCAATCTCTTGACCTCAAAGCTAGTCCACCCTTTCTGCTATTCAAATGCACAAGAACGGTTCGGTTTGATATGGACCCAAACACTACAAATCCACCAATGGGCGTTCACACCCCAAAAACCGGTCCCTCCTTGGAAAGAGTTAGCCAAGAGCTTGAAACCTATTATAATGAGTACGACGAAGAGGAACAGGAATGGCTAGCTCGCACTCATACCGAGCAATCCCCACAGATAGCTCAACAAAGTACGGGAATCCCCAACCCTCCTCTTTACCAAGAGAGCCTACATCTACATCTATACTATGGAATCAATTCAGGATTCAAGGCACAATCGTTGGGTACTCGCAACCACTACGTAGGAAGGAGTACCAATTGCCCCAATCTCACAACAACAAGAGAATGAAACGTATATCCCACCTCTCGCCCCAGTAAATGAGGAAGAAGAAGAAGACTATGTTCAAGACCTAGAAGAACCCGAAGACCACATTTCTCTTGAGCATACAGTGGCCAATGACCCACCACCTCAACATGGGGAAGAACAAGACTTGAATTGCCCAATCTTTTCAATGAAGGATCTTGAAGAGTTGATGAAAGCCCTGGAATTTTTAGCGGAGGTCAATGCCCACATGCAAGCCGTCCAAGTTGAAGAAATGCAAAGAGAAATAAGAAACCCAACTCTCGTAGTACCATTGGCACTTGCAAGACATCCCATGGTAAATGTTATTAGAGGCCCAAACATTGTGCCACCTCATGCGAGAAGAGGCGATCGCACCTCACATTCCCCCAGCACCCTTAGTTCCAATTATACAACCAATAAGACAAATTCCACGAGCACATGCTAGACCAATATTAATCGGTAACCCTACCGAATATGTTGCCCCACCTCATGGTGGATACTATCCATATGCACCCCCTCGTGCAACTACACCATAGGACACAGCACATGTGGACCTTTTAGGAATGGGGAGAGAAATGGGAAAGGGGGTTGCAGAAGAGCTTGCAATAGCAAGGGAACCAAGAGCACCACAAGTTAAGCCGGTGCACATTGCAAAATTGTTGATAAAGTTTCTAGGGGATGGTGATCCCATCCAACACCTGGCGATGTTGGAGCAAGTATGTGAAACCTATGGGGGAAGTTGATACTGTTACTAAAATTCATGTCTTCAGTCTAACTCTAGACGGAAGAGTGGAACAATGGTATCATGGGTTAAAACCTAACGACGAGAAGGTTGACTTCAACACACAAAACGCTATTCATTCCTGAATTAGCACAAAGTGGTGCAAAGTGGAGTGTTGCAATTCAACTCAATAACCTCCATAGCAAAACAAAGGAGAATCTATTCGAGATTACGTATCGCACACAAAACACTTGAATTCTCGCTGCACACCAAGTGAACGGCTGAGTGATGAAGATTAACTTTTGCCTAAATTCTAATTGGGAATTCATAAATGAAAAACTTTCTGACTATTTAATCTTAAAGGACCCCTCGAATTTCAATGAATGTTGTAAATTGGCAATAAAAAGTGGACGATAATATGAAAGAGACTGAGGAACAAGGAACTGATTCCACTACTCATTCTATTTCAACCAACGCTATAGTAAATTAGAAGACACTAGCCTTAGGATATCCGCCAATAGGCTAGTGAGTAAAATGACAGTGGCAGCGGTTGATAAGCTTAGTAATGCATTGCTAAAAGGACTCAAAGAAAATAATGTGCATGAACCCATGGAAAACCAGCACTTGTATCCTACAAGAGAATTAGTTTGGTGCCCAATTTGCAGGAACAATCATGCGGGCACATAGTGTCCACATTTGAGAGCTAGAACATAGTTGTACTCTGCTCATTGTCAACGGTATGGTAACCACAACTTTTCTCATTGCTACTACCAAAGAAACCTGCAATCACAACAACCTAGACAAAGGCAACTGCCTCCCTTGTTGAGACAACCATTGGCACTGCCTGCACCTCAGTTAATGCAACAAACCACTAGCCACGTAGTCCAACAAGCACCAATACCATGATAAAGAGGATTGATTCGACTTCCGGAAGCACCCATTCCACCCCCTGTCTTACCACCCCAACCACCAATTCCACGAGTGACCCCTATGTGCCAAGTTGGAGTGGAAGAGGCACAAGACTTTAAGCACTATGAAGAAGGAGAAGAAGTTGAATACCTAGAGCTACACAAATTGAGCTACTAATGGGTACAAGATGAATCTTTTGAACCTATTCCAGTCTACTATCAATCTGGCCCACCAAGAGGAACAATGCCCATGGCACCTATGCGATGACCACCCATTCATTATTGCCATTGTTAGGGCCCACATAGAATTGCCAAATGTCCAAAAGGGAACGCCAATAGCTAATCCAGCTATGCCACGAGCCCAACTTCAACAATCAAATCCATTAGCACCTATAGCTACTTGCAAAATGAGTGTGGAGTATCTCATTTGTTCAAAGACTTCCCACTCAAGGCCCTATTGTACTTACAAGTGAGCTAACCCCCTCCACTAGCCTTAACTTGCTAAGTGTGAGAAATGGCATGATTCACATGGGTCCACTAGATGTAATAACAAGGCTATAAGCAAAGAATAAGTGAAATCAAGGAAAATTAATGAAAGTTGGTTCTCGACCCAATAACAAAAACAAAGAAACCTCTACCCCCATAACCAAACCCAAAACCACAAGGAATGCTGAAAAGTGTGCAGCTAGAACCTTAGGTGAAAGCTAGGAAGAGGTCTCAATTCAAAGCAGCTCAGAAGACTCTGAATCTACATCTCTAGCTTCTCAAGAAAAAGCCAAAGCCTTGCTTGATTAGAGAACATCCCCAAACAAGCTCAAAGGAAAACTTGATTATCCTAATCCCAAATTTATTTCAAGTACCATTAGAAGAACCACCACGAAATGTTGTCAGTGCAGAAGCTGAGGACAAGGAAAAAGAGAAATAGGTGTATTCATAGTCACTCACTTTGTGCTATTTCTTTCTTAATTATTTGTGACGAGTGTGTAAATTAGTTAGCAACAATAAACTGGTCTAAATTTCTTATGGTTTGCTACTTTATGATTATTTGCTAGGATGCTTCACTTGAATAGTATTGTCATATCAATTCTAGACACAATTTTCATATCAATACTTTATTATTATTTGCTAGTATTGTCATATCAATCCTAGACACAATTAAGATATGCCAAAGAAGTATGCCAAGTTCTTTGACTTACTTCTAGCACAACCACTCTATTGTATATTCTACTTTATAGTGGGTTGTAAGTGGGAGGGTAGTAGGTTACTTAAATATTCTTACAATATTACAAACTTTTAAAACAAAAACAAAAACAAAAAAACAAAAAACAAAAGACCAAGAAGATAACCATCGCCATGTAGATGTTTAGTAGGCCCTTTGGGGACACCCGTCGTGCAATGCCTTGGGACCGAAGCCTAGGTCTTAATGGGGTGGGACCTTGTGTCTAAACAATCCTAAAAGGGCTAGAAAAGCCAAAGAAAAACAAACCAAAAAATAAAGAATAAATAATAAATAATTTTTTAAAAAAAAGAGTGTTGATAGTAAAACATTTCCCTACCACATAACAGCTTCACATAAAGGCTAGATATATTTGGGTTGGTTTAACTTAAAAAAAAGAGTCTTAATGGGGTGGGACCTTATGTCTAAACAATGCTAAAAGGGCTAGAAAAGCCAAAGAAAAACAAACCAAAAAATAAATAATAAATAATAAATAAATTTTTTTTAAAAAGAGTGTTGATAGTAAAACATTTCCCTACCACATAACAGCTTCACATAAAGGCTAGATATATTTGGGTTGGTTTAACTAAAAAAAGGAGTGTTGATAGTAAAACATTTCCCTACCACATAACAGCTTCACATAAAGGCTAGATATATTTGGGTTGGTTTAACTAAAAAATAATACAAAGACTAAGGTCATAACAGTAGGCGTTCTCTCAAATCCTATTTAATTTTTGATAGATTAGTCCTATTCCATCTAGCCCGAGCAACAATGATTCATTTTAGTAGAAAACTTAAGAGATGAAGACCAATCATTATTTGCGATATGTGCATGTGCAATTATAATTACTATATTAATGTTCATTTTTATGTGTCATAATATTTCACTGTTGGTCTTCTTATCTTGTAGATCTAATGAAGGCTTGTCAACACACACAACTTCCTCCATACTCATCAACTTATCTTCACCAACAAATTCCGAGGATGGAATCTACAATAGGAAGGGGGTATGTTAACCACCTTGGTTAACATGGTTTCGAACACCACTCAGCAATGACAAACATGCATTATGCTCATCTACATGAAGTCCTCCCAATCCGATGGCTCCCCCCGATGCCTATCTATGGCCGTGTTTACAACAAGAGAGGCAATACCTTCTTAAGGATAAAGAATGAAGAATGTATTGTGAGAAGTGTATTTGCATATTGTATAAGGCCAAATTATGAGCCAAGCATTGCATATTGCATTGGGCATCTTTAGTGGAGACACTTTAAGTGAGTGTGAACACTATTGCCTTCTATATATATCAAAACTTCTATCATAATTGAGGGCGGATGTGAGATTATAAATAAACAATAGATAGAAATGACTTTTCAATACATTAAAAGTTTAAATACAAATATAAATATAAATGACTTGCAACAATTCTAACAATCTTGATTAATAAAATGAAAATTTGAATTTAACTATTTAATAATAACTCACTCTTATGAATGAAAAATAAAATGGTTCAAGACATAAAAGAAAGATAGATCAAATTAAACCGAACAAAATAAACTTGTGCAAAATGTAAGTCATAATTTCACTGAGGTTTGTATAAATACCTTTATAAGATATTTATAGCGAGAATCTCTCAAATTTGAGGAAAGCAATGCTTAGGTTTGAAATGGCTAAAATCAACAAGTCTAAATATATGTGCTTACCTTAATGTCAAAGGAGATGATGATGAAAATATTAATTTCTATTTGAAGTTTAAATAAACTTGAATAATAAATATGAAACTTGGAAATCATAAGATTAAGAGTAGGAAGGTAGCACCTTACATAGATTCGATTGCAATGATGTTCTGCAAAATAGCAAAAGCACTATACTCTAATTATTAATAGGTTAGTCCATAGCCCACATCTTTGATTTTCTTTCCCTAAGCATGTGAAAAGATCTTGTACATGGTGTGTAGCTCTGATACCACTATTACAGGACCTTATCTTCAAGTACAATATTTTAACAAATTTTACAAAATTACTTTAAATAGGTTAACTACAAGTTAGTACATCAACCTTAGAAGAAGAATTAAACAAAAAACTTAAACGGAAAAATATTTATGAACATAAGATAAAAGCATTGGGTCCAATCTGCCCCCCATATGTAAGACCCGCAATCTCACATATGAGTATTTCAATGATTTATTAAGGTATGAAGTAATTTGATACAATCATACATCTTCTCATCAGAGGAGAAAAGAGAAGATAGAAAGAAAAGAGAGCTTCATCCAAGGAACCTGCAATTCTTACAAACCATGTTTAATCTCTCTCTCTCTCTCTCTCTCTCTCTCTCTCTCTCTCTCTCTCTCTCTCTCTCTCATGAAATAATTAAACCATATAACGAAAACAATAAGAGAACTAATACTCCCTGTAGATGTTTGCCTGTCTCAGTCTGTCTTGGCTCCCTGTATACAACTAAGTTGTAGACCAGGCCTATTCCCATAATTTTAAGTACCAACTTGACTATATTTTGGAGAAAAACCAGAAACAGAGAGAGATTAAACATGGTTTGTAAGAATTGCAGGTTCCTTAGATGAAGCTCTCTTTTCTTTCTATCTTCTCTTTTCTCCTCTGATGAGAAGATGTATGATAGTATCAAATTACTTCATACCTTAATAAATCATTGAAATACTCATATGTGAGACCGCGGGTCTTACATATGGGGGGGCAGATTAGACCTAATGCTTTTGTCTTGTGTTCATAAATATTTTTTACGTTTAAGTTTTTCGTTTAATTCTTCTTCTAAGGTTGATGTACTGACTTGTAGTTACATCTATAGATATTGAAGAAAAGAATTAGATGGGTACCTCAAAGACAGAGCAGAAAAATCAGAGAAACTTAGTGAATCAAAAGAGAATCCTCTAGCAAGTTAGACAGAGAAAAAATGTTAGGCATTATGATGTGTCATGTTAACCACTCCGGTTAACATCATTTTTCAAGCATGGTCACTCTTAGTATAACTTATCTTTTTGTAACCGCGCAAAACGCTTATTGATAAAAGAGATATGGGAAGACCGAAGCTTACGGCTTGTGTAATGCCGGTTTGTAAGAATGAGATGTACATAGAGCTACAAAGCTAGTTTTGGGCCCCCAATTGTAAATGGGCGGCCGGCCATTGCAAAAAGTAAGCTCATGTATATAAGACATTTTATGGAATATGAAAAGGGAGAAATCCCATTAGTCTCAATTGAGTTTTGCTCTCACTCTTGAGCGTGTGGTTGCTTGCTCGCGTTGTAGATGCTTGCTCGCGTTGTAGATGCTTGCATGCTTAATTGTTGTGGTGTGTGCATGTTAGGGATGGTGATGATCTAGCTTCTCTTCTCCTCTCCCCTCTCTTGTCTCACTACCAAGATCCCTCTTGCACGCATGTTGGCATGGAGTGAAGGTAGAGCTTTCCATAGCTCCCTCCTCCTTTGCTCTTCACCTAGCTTGTGAATCTCCACTTGGGTGACACAAGTGGTGGGGGTGGAGTGAGCCCCTTGCGGCCTCACATAGGGGAGTTAACCCTCATAAGGGTTGGCTAAGTGCTAATCTCCGAATTGACCCTCGCATGGTTGTTTCTCTTCTTCTCTCCCTCTCTTGTGTGCAAGCAGTTCTCCATTTGGTGCTCCAGTTCTTCTCGTTAAAAAGAAGAATGGGATATATTGAATGTGTATCAATTATCATGTTTTAAACAACATTACTGTCAAGAACCAATATTTGATACCACGAGTGTATGACCAGCTAGATAAGCTCAAGGAAGCGCAAGTTCGGTTACCATCAGATTCGAGTGGATGAAGGGGACATCTTTAAGAGTGCTTTTAGAACCCAAACCGATCATTATGAGTTTTTAGTTATGCCATTTGGCTTGACTAATGGTCTGGCTACTTTCAACAGAATGATGGATAGAAAGGGACATCTTCAAAAGTGCTTTTAGAACCTAAACCGGTCATATGAGTTTTTAGTTATGCCATTTGGTTTGACTAATGGTCTGGCTACTTTCAACAGAATGATGGATAGAAGGGCACATCTTCAGGAGTGCTTTTAGAACCCAAACCGGTCATTATGAGTTTTTAGTTATGCCATTTGGTTTGACTAATGCTCTGGCTACTTTCAACAGAATGATGGATAGAATATTCTTGAAACATCAAAATTTTATTGTAGTATTTTTTTATGATATCTTAGTTTTCAATAAGAATCGTCAAGAGCACAAATAGCATTTAGAAAAAGTGTTCTCACTTCTTCAAGAAAATCATCTCTATGTCATTTCTAAAAAGAGCAAATTCTTTCAAGAGCAAATTGAATACTTAGGGAATAGTGTTTTTGTTGATGGTATTCAAGTAGACCCAAAAAAGATCGAAAGCATTGCTAAAACTGGCCTAGACAACATGATATTCACAAACTCCGATCTTTTCTTGGATTGTGTAGCTACTATAGGAAGTTTGTTAGAAATTTGCATATCCTTTAACCGACCTCCTTAAGAAAACTAGAAATTTTGATCGGACTAGCAGACAGGACCATTCCTTCTCTGAGCTTAAGAAAGCATTGACTCATGCACCAGTTCTTACACTACCAGATTTTCAAACGACCATTCTTTGTTGTAGTTACTGATGTAAGTGGACATGGTTTTGGTGATGTTCTCATGCAAGACGGGCATCCCATTGCTTATGAAAATTGTAAGTTTAAACCATTAGAAAGAAATTATAGTACATATGACAAGGAATTCGTTGTTTATACATGCTTTAAGACTTTGAAAACATTATTTAATGGGATCTGAATTTTTATTCAAGACATACCAATAGAGAATTCGTCATCTGTTGACTCAGCCATTGATTTTTGATCGACATATTAAATGGGCTTCATTTATCCAGAGTTTCCAACCCATGATTCAATATCAACCACGTAAAGAAAATGTTGTGGGCAGATGCTTTAGGTAGACGCCCTAGTGTTCACAACATTTCTGTCATTCAAAGTGAACCTTTGTGTCCAATGATATTGACCCGAATTTTTTTGAAGTTTAGACTAAGCTTAGAGACAATAATTGGAACCCTATTGGTGATTACTCATGCCATAATGGTTACCTTTTCTTCCAGAAGAGATTGTGTATTACACAACCTTTCACACAATTGAAATGCATCAACCGCCATACATGGGTCATCGAGGTGTTTTGGCTACTTTACAATTAGTCTCTAGAGAATTCTTTTAGCCTTATCTTAAACAAGATTTAGCAAAACTTGTGGCTGAATATTCTATTTGTTAGAAAATTAAGAGCTACAAAGATAAGACCCAAGGACTTCTTACACCTCTACCGATCCCTAATGATACTTGGGAACAAATATCAATGGATTTCAATACATGTTTGCCTACGACATTTGGTCATAATGATATGATTTGGACTATAGTGAACTATTTAAGTAAGTAAGCTTATTTCTTACCTTGCAAGAAAACATTGACTTCTCAGCAAGCCGTGATTATGTTTATCAAGCAAATCTTTGTACATCACAGATTGCCAAAAGTCATTGTTTCTGACAGAGACTCTAGATTCTGCAGTAACTTTTGGATTACTCTTTTCTCCAACTTAGGCACTAAGATAGATTTTTCCACAGCTTTCCATGCAAAAATGAATGGACAAACTGAGGTTACTAATAGTATTGTCTTGGATCCACTCAGAGCCTATGTTATCCAACAACCTAATTAATGGGATAAGTACATTCATCTTCTCCAGTTTGCGTACAATAATACTCCTCATTCGGCTATACTGGTCCATCACCTTTCAAAATTGTGTATGGAAAACCTTTTCCTATTCCGGCTACTAGACTTTCCCACAAAATTGAAGCTATTGATCAATTCACTATATCGATTTTAATAGCATTTTGATTGATGTAAAATATTATATTTCACATGCTCAAGAACTATATGTTAAGAAAGCAAATTGTAAATGTAAAGCTATATCTTTTGAAATTGGAGATTATGTACTTTTAAGAATTGAGAGGTGCAGACTTAAGAGTGTTGAAAAATTCCTAGCTATTAAGCTCGCCCCAAGATTTTTTGGACCTTTTTAAGGTGATTCACAAAATTAATGATGTTGCTTATAGACTTGAATTACCTTCTCATTTCCAGATTCATAACCCATTTCATGTGAGTTTGTTAAAACCTTTCAGGGAACCACTTCCCACTCATTTGTGTATGATGAGCCAGGAAGAACTTTTGATCCCACACATTATCATTGATCATCAGATTACATCAACTCGTACTGGAAATCAATATATCAAATATTTGGTGACTTTCCAAAATCATCCTCGTCTCGTGAAGATGCAAGATAGGTGTCTGAGAAATATTTTATTTCTTTCCCTGAGATCCTCCATTCTTTTCAACAAACCCGCAACAATTGAGAGCAATTGCAAACTTTTTTAAGCTCTCTTAAAAATATTATTGTACCCTCTTAGATAATTTGGGGACACTTGGATTATCTTTGTATCATGCCAAATCATGTTAATATCATGGGTGATACCATTATAAATATTAATATGTTTGGTATACATTGATGTATGGTTGGGGACTCCAATGTTTGTTACAGTTGGTTTGTATGGAAGAGTGATTCTTGGGTTACTTATGCCTGGCAAACATGTGTGTGGTGATGGTTTGTATACTTATGAAATATTTTTTTACCAGCATAAGAGAGTGTCGTGCAAGTAAAAGCACCTTTTAGTATTTTTGGAGGCTATGGCCTGTTTTGGAATAAAAAGAATTACGTAAATACTCGTGTGGGGAGAGGCCACACACGTGAGGGGGGATGATTGCAACTAATGTTGAGTCTCTATCTTGAGCCAAGCATTGTATTTGTTATTTATTCAATTCTTGAATATGTTGAATTTGTGGTCTTTGATGAGTTAATTGGGTTGAATAACCTATTTTCTTGCAAGTTTCTATTTTCTTTATTTTCCTAGAAGTGGATCCGTGCCAAAAATACATTACATTTGGTGCATATACCTCATAGGAATTGGTTGTTGAGTAAGGATTATCTTTCTATTTCCTAGATGTAACACCAAACAAATTGTTGTGTGGATGAATTTTGAGTTATTAGAAAGTAGCGAACTCAGTTATATATGCACATTAGCCCCATCAAAGGCATGGTATCCTTCTCTCCATTACCAAGGTGATAGACACATACACTTTTTTGGGTACAAGACTAGGTGGATAGTTTCTTAGACTAGGTGAATAGTATTTTTATTGTTGTTTCAAACCCCAAAGGGTTTGGGTACCCAATCTGCATGGCCCATATGTGGGGTGAGTACCCTAGCTTGCCATATTGATAGGCCACCCACCAATATGGAATGGTAGCCCCAACATCATCAACCCAACTCTAATCCATTTCTTAGACTAGGTGAATAGTATTTTTATTATCATTTCAAACCCCAAAGGGAGCATGGTACCCAATCCGCATGGCCCATAAGCAAGGTGAGTTTCCTAGCTTGCCACCCTGATAGGCCACCCACAATATGAAATGGTCACCCCAACATCATCAACCCAACTCTAATCCATGTGTCGATAATAACAGTAAACCCCAGCCTACAAATTAAGAAAAAAAAAGTGGTTAGAAAAAAAAACCAATAATTTTCATTTAAAAAAGTAGCAAATATGGTTCAACTTTAATAAAAACTCTATTTCGAAGTAAAATGTCAAAATGCATTATTATTTTAAAACAAAAGCACGTATTTTTGGACACTCCAACATAAGTGCTTCTAAAACTAGAAATTCAAATTCTCTCTTATCTTATTTTACATAGAGCGTGTAATATTATGCCTTCTTTGAGGATTATTGACATGTTTGGGCTTTTTGGACAACATGGGCATTTCTTATCTCAAGACCAACATGGCCTATATGCAAGGCCATGAGTCCTAGACCACTAGGTCTTGGACTTGAGTCTCAAACAAGGAGGATTTAACTCCTAGATTTGAAAAAGGGCACTATTGGACTCAAGTCCTAGCACTCCTATAATTCTAAGTAGAGGAGTAGATCTATTCATTTGGATATCAAATCTATCATAAATACTTCTGGTGGTGATTGTTTTCAAAGCTTTAAAAAATGAAGTAGTTTGTTCAATTTTGTGAATAAGACTTCATTTTTTTGTTTTTTAATAACAATGCATAAGAGACCATCTAGATCAAAGATGAGTGGTTCCTCACCAAAATTTGAAAAACAAGAGTTTTATGATGGTGTGGAGGATACACCTTAGTTGTGGTATGTGGACGTCTAAAATGTAGAGAGTGAACCATTGGTCGACTTTAACTTGTTTATTATGAAGCCAAGAAATCTCACTTTTTTTTGTTTATACACAAGGGACACATGTAATCTCTGATATTTCAAGTGAATCGTAAGTCCTTCACTTTTGTGATTTGATGTATTATATGATACGATAACTATTACATTTTTAAATATATCATACAATTTTATATTTCAAAGGCATATGTATTGCATCTAAAAAGATTGAATCTCTAAAACAAATACACATGATGTTTGCCAATGGTTTGTGTTGATAGCTATTCCATCCATCTCATAAAATACTACAATGTTGCATCCAAAAATAGGCATAAAGTCACACATTATGCTTTAAAGAGATTTAATGAATGTTTGTTTTTTCAAATATTTTGTACACAATTTATTATAGTTGAGCAAAGTAAAAATACTCACCAATGCATCTTGAAACATTGGATTGTGAATTACAATGAATGTAATGCCACACATACAAAAAATCTTGCATCCATTTCTAATGAAACATATTTTTGTTGAAACATGTGTGTGTGTGTGTGTGTGTGTGTGTGTGTGAGGTGTGAGGTGTGCTCAAGAGAGTGTGGATAAGGTGCTCATGGTGGGTGGAAATGAGAGAAAGCCATATCTAGTGAGTAGAGAGCACTAATGATTGGGATTAAGCAAATGTCTAATAGTGGGATCACAACTTTTAGATGCCAACAAAAGTATATTTCATTGCTAGAGACCGTGTGCATTTATAGGCCAAAAGATTATAAAGCATGTGAGCCACATAAGCCCACCAAGTCTACCCACATCTTGTGGATGAGAACCATTGCCAATTGCACACATATAAACTTCACCAAATACAATGTAGGCTTTAGAAGCCTTTCACACATATACATAAGAAGGCCCCTCTTTAGAAGCCTTTCCTACACACACATAAAGATAAGGCATTGCTCCCAACAAACCCCCCTCAAGGGCTATCTCTCCTATTGTTGTTGTTGCAAGGATAAATCAGGACCTATAGTCCTGTTTCTCATGCCTATAGTGGTGCTCCTTGGGTAGAGCAAACCAACTGGAAGAAGACCAATGACAAGCTACAATTCACATGGCATACATCATATGGTGGCCAAAGGTGATTACAAAGAAGACAAAACAAGACATAAAACACATATCTTGGACTTAGAAAGCCCAATCATCACAATAGTTAGCTTCCTCCTTGGGAAGCTCTTTCTCTTATGACATTGGCACTATTCTTCTTGGAAAAACAATCTTTCTCTAAGTGGTTACTTTTTCCACAAATACCGCAAGACTCAAGGCTAAAGCAATCCTTTTCTAAGTGATTACTTTTACCTTATAATCTATAAGTTTTACCTTTGGCTTATCCTCTGTATTATGAGCCCTTTGACTTTACAGAAAAACCTTGTTCTATGAGATAGCTTATGTCGACCTTTGTTTCTTCTTTCTTTCTTCTTCTTGTAAAGAATTAATGATTTCCTCCAAGGTAGGATTAGGAATGTTCTTCACTAGGTTATTATACTCCTTAGGCATGCTTTTGAGAAGCATTGCCATGGCATCATCATTAGTCACATTGGTGACTGAACTGCAGCTAATTGAGTCATAAGACTCCTCATCTTATTTACATGTGCAGCAAGATCTCATGTTTTTAATTACAACTCAAAAAAGGTAATCTTCAAAGATAGCTTAGAATTTCTAGCACTACACCCAAATAATAAATCAAGTTTAGCCCATGCTTTAGAAGTTGATTCAAGATCAGAAATGTGATGAAGATAATCATCACCAAGACCAAGAGCAATAATGGCATAATCACTCTCTTCTCTAGCAGGATCTTGGGTTGCTTGGGGTGCTACTGTTCCTCTTATAATTGTTGCTCCCACATTAGAAATAGAAGATGATGTTGAGAAGCTGTTAGTATTATTAACCAAGCCCCAAAGATTTTCTTTCATCAAATGAAATTTGGCTTTCATTTTCATATGTGAAATCCTTGACCATTGAACTTGTCTATGGACATGTGAGAACTCATGTTGAATGTATGAGAAGGTCTTACCACTCGGTTATACACCCAAGGGAAGTGTCTAATCTTACTTTACAAGATGATTAGGCACACTAATTATTTTGGTTTAGTGACTAATCATGAAATGTCAAAAAACCCGTAATGTTTACCCACAAAAACTATACTAACTTGGAGTGACCAAATCCAAGTGTTCCTTATGCATTCAAATCATAAGCTTCTAAGGCATTAAAATACATGTTGTAAGCTTGAATCTTATTACTTAAACAAAGGGATTAAGCACCTTAATAAAATATTAGAGAGAAACATGACAGGTACTCCCTTCTTGAGTGGGTTCCTAAGTGGGCAATAGGTCGAAATTGTGCAGCACAGTCATTTTTTGGTGAAATCAACCACACAGGCGTGTTCATGGATGTCCAAAAAACCCCAGAGCCAAGAGGAAATAGAAGGTCTTGCTACTCCCAATGAGAAGCGGTTGAGTTTTCCCCCAAATTTAATGGTGCAGGCTGCAGTAACAATGGTGTGCGTTGCAAAAATTCCTCCAAGCCATTGATGTGCCTTGATGTCAAGGAGATGCCCCCAAGATGGTTTAGCCATCAGTTTGCTTGTAATGAGAGAACCAAGCCCTCCTTTGACTACCTATTTTGGGAGAAGAGGATAAGGTTGAGATAGAAAAGATTAGGAGTTGATTATCACTAATAACTTGCTAAAAAACACTGCCTACTCTTGGTGTGACATTTCATATGGTACTGCGAGGAATCTAAACAGGGTAGGGCGGTTCCACCGAGTGGTGTGGAAGGTGCCTATAACCCCTAGCCAAGACAGCAAGAGAACAGGTTTTCTCAAGCACAGGTATTAAAATTAAAGCCTGCATTTTTATGTTGATGAGTGGTATCAGGTTTCTCCATGTTTTCATTTTAAGGAGAGGCAAAAGTCCTTGATTTTGCATGCCTCTTGGCTCAAAGACTAATCATAGAGCGCGATTGTGCAAGAAAAAAAACGCTAGATCACATGGACACCTTCATATTGTTTGTGGATGGATCACACGGAGTGTACAGCTCAAATTTAAAAAATAGTGTCTGCATTGAAAACCAAAAGGGGCATAAAATAAAGTGCTTGCATGGTAGAAAGCCCTGCACATAGTTCATCAGTTCTAGGCTTGTAAATGTGTAAGTCTTCATATCGTGCTTCTATGTTAGGCACAACTTTAAAGAAAGACTACCTCACATATCACCCTTACCTCGTACTTATGTCAACCATGATATAGCTCCAGATTCCTATGAGCCATCTTAGGTTTATTTGTGGAAATGCATTTCTGACTGCACAACCAGACCTCCACGCAAACCATCAGATACACCACCTTAAATATCACTTAACGTAGACTACTACAGATCACCAGTCAATCAAATGTATTGCAAGAGTAACTTGCAAAAAGGAGGAAACGCACAGGTGTATTTATTATTCAACATGAAGACACCACGCTACCTTGGAGGAAAAGGAACAGTTCCTACGAATTGTTCCCAGAGATGGTACTAGGACAGATGGTGATGCCAAAGAGCTGGACTGCAATAGACGCCTCGCTAGGTCTCTTCAACCTGCCATATTCATGCCATCACCAGACCATACATTAACCCATGCACCTCCGGCCTTGTGGAAATGCATTTCTGACTGCACAGCCAGACCTCCAGAGTCCGTGCAAACCATCAGATACACCACCTTAAATATCACACTTAATGTAGACTACTACAGATCACCAGTCAATCAAATGTTTTGCAAGAGTAACTTGCGAGGAGGAAATGCACAGGTGTATATATAATTCAACATGAAGACGCCACGCTACCTTGGAGGAAAGGGGTCATAAGCTAGCACTATACAGTTCCTACGAATTGTTCCCAGAGGTGGTACTACGACAGATGATGCTGCCAAAGAGCTGGACTTCAGTAGACACCTCTCTTCAACCTGCCATATTCATGCCATCACCAGACCATACATTATCCCATGCACCTCCGGCCTCCTTCGGCCCCTCGATAAAGTAGTTTGCCGGTTTCTCTTGCCCTGGCAATGGCATGCTCGGTGCTTTAGGCTGCATCTTTGGCCTGCTCCGGATCCCAAGCAACCGCAGCACAAATCTCGCAAGCTCCCCATAAAGCATTCCTGATCGATCAAATAGCTGCAAAATTACCAAGATAGCCAAACAGAAACTTCAAACCAGTGAGGATGGATACAGAACATCTCCTACCTATGGGAGTGGCAGGGACTTGGGAATGTAAGATTGCCTGCCCAGGCGGCCAGGATGGAGGCAGCCTTGTTTGGTATCCAACCTAAGGACAGAGTCTGATTGCATATGCACATACCTGGAGCAAGGCTGTTATAAAGAAATGGAAAGCTTGGGTATTCTGATCGACCAGAAAAGAGACACGGCCAAAGAAAACGACCACCCCATGCATCTGCAACACAAAAGGCACTTACATGAGCCACATTGTAGCAGCACGGCCCAAAAGCTCGAATATTCTCCTCAATGCATTGTAGTCAAAGAAGATCACAGATAAAGAGACCATACCACTTTTATCATGGACTGCCAGAAAGTAGGGGGTCCTGCTGGAGGGCCACCTCCAAAAGGGTTATTTGGATCCTCAGGCCCATTCTCAAAAGAACCTGGCCCGCCCATCCCCATACCCATACCCATACCCATACCCATGCCCGTGCCCATGCCATAACCACCCCCATACATACCGCCACCGTAACTGTTACCATAAAGCCCTCCACCATAAGAGTTTCCAAGTCCATAACCTCCTCCATACGTGCCACCACCATAAGTGCCTCCTAACCCATATCCTCCTCTATTGTAGTTGTTGTAAGAACCACCAGAGTACAGGTTCGTTGCATACGAACTGGTTCCAAGACCGGAATATTGATTGTAATTCGTTGTGGGGTACCCTGCATTTGAAAACAGAGACGTTTCACATTTCATCTGACGTCAAACAAGGAGTCAGATAGCCCAAAGGGTAGGATGACACCACATACAGGGCATACAGGGCTTTAACAATATAGCATGCAGGCACTGCAGGATGCATCAAGATGATAATGGTGCATACAATATGTGATGCCATGAGCTTTACAATGCAGCATGCAGAGTATAGATGATGATGTGATGGTTCATACAGGGAACACAGGGCTTTACAATGCAGCATACAGAGCTTAATGATGCAGCATGCTAATGATGGTGCATGCAGGGCAAGATGCCATGATGATGATCAATACAGGGTTTTCCAATGCAGCATACAGGGCCTGCTCCTTTGAATCACAAAAACTCCTTTGCAGTATACCATGACCTCGGTGTGCATTCAATGGGCACTATTTGCAATGTGTTTGGCACTAGTTGAGTCATGATTTTTTTTGTAGGATCTATGGCTAAGAATGCATCGGATGTGTTTGGGGTTTTGTCCCAAGAGGACAAACTAGATGGCAGCAACTACTCCCTGTGGAGTTTCATGGTTAGAAATCTGCTTATGGCTAAAGGCCTTTGGGGTTATGTACATGGTGAAAATGTACATTCAGCAAATGTAGCTCTTGCCACTCCTCAAAGGGGTGAGAGAGATGCCCAGACTACTCCTGTCGTTGCTGCTACTACTCAAGAGCAGAAGAGATTAGTCACTTTTGGGACTTTGTTAGAGGGCTTGTATCAATTAGATTCATTTGAGAAGAGCGCACAGGATGTATGTATGGTTTCTACCACCGCTTCTTCCATGCAAGAGGTAGAGTTATGGCACCCCAAATTTAGGCATGTACATTATGGCAATAGTCGGATGCTTTTACAGAGACATAAAAATGCCACATGTTGAGCTACCTCCCAGACATGTATGTGAGATGTATTTTTGGTATAATGCATCGTAACGATTCCCAAAAGATGGTTCAGTAAGGGCTGTTTGGAAATTACAGCTCGTACACAATGATGTGTGTGGTCCTATGAGGACACCATCACTTGGAAAACATCTTTACTTTGTGACTTTCATTGACGACTACTCCAAATTTGCTTGGGTGTATGTCACGATCGTGACTAAATCTCTTAATCTCTCCTTAATTACTCCTTAATCCCTTATTAACTGAAAGGACACATGTGAAGGGTTACACCCTTACACATGGGTCACTATCAAAGGACATGTCTATTCATTAAAAGGCCCACTCCTAAGTCCAAAGGACATAACTGTTGACTCAAGAGCCACACCCCTTCCCAGGGATGTGTCTCTTCACTTGTACCCTTTAGGCCTCTATTTAAGAAAGGCCCCTGTCTCAATGCAAACATCTCAATCTTTCTATCAGCATTTGTCTTATGTTTGTTAATTAAGTCTTAATCATGTTAATAAAGCTATAAAAGCTTTACAGTGGTATCAAAGCAAAAAAAAATTCCTACCCGTGGGTTGTGAAGCCCTCACCCTCTCCGCGGCACTCCCTCGTCCACCCCTCTTCTCAGTGTTGTATGGAAGCAGCAAAGCGATGGTGGACTTGGCATAAAGCTTTGCCCATGGTGATGTAAAATATTTTTTTTTCCCCCGTGGGTTTTGCAAGCCACTTAGCCTCTTCACTCAACGTTCTCCCCCCTCGACAACCCACACGTATGTTGTATGGGAGATATGGAGCAATGGCAGATCTGGCGCAACACCTCCCTCCTTGCTTCGTTCGCTACAGGCTCTGTGCCCCCCCCTCGCTATGTGCAACTGCCAGCCCTGCGCGCCCCTCGCGGCTGAGTATCGACTGCTCCCCCCTCCTCGCTTCGGGCGCTGCAAGTTGTGAGCCGCTCGTTGATTCATGCAGCTGCCGCAAAGCTCTTCGCTTTGCTGGCGTCGCCCCTACTAAGCGGCGCACCTCTTCGCTTTGCTAGCGGCACCCCTACTAAGCAGCGCACCTCTTCGCCTTGCTAGCGGCGCTCCTACGAAACGGCGCACCCCTACGAAGCAGCGCCTCTACGAAGTTTTCAGGCCGTCACCTTTACACACTAAAAAATAATTTTAAAAAAAGGCCTTATAACTTAAGGCTTATACTTAAGCCTTTTATACACGTGGCTTCCACCAGCCACGTGAGGAGCCGACAGCCAGCACCCAACGGCCACCCGACCAGCAAAGGGCAACCCGCCAGCACAAGGAAACCCACCAGCGACCAACGCACACAAAAAAAAAAGGAGAACCCAACGGCCAGCCCCCGACCAGCGCATTAAAAAAAAAAAATTAAAAGGAGAACCCAATGAGCAACCGACCAACGCATTTTTAAAAAAAAACCATACACTTACCTTACGGGTTCCTACGAAATGGCGCCTGCCTTGGTCTTCTGCGCGCCAACTTGCTGGCGCTTCCCTTCCTCAAAAAGCAACCTTCTTCATTGCTAGGCTCTGTTGGGTTTTATGCTGTGTATGCACCCAGAGGAGTGCTAGTGATCATCAGTAGATTACTGGGGCACTTTTTACTTCAGTTAGTGGAGGTTTTTTCCCCCAGTTTAGCTTAGTTTCACTTATAAGCAGTTTATAAGTGTTTTGGTCCACCCGGCACATTTTATGGCCGAACATGTGAACACATCTTTTTAGGTCACTTTATTATGTGGCTATTGTACTTCACATCATTATGTGAATACACACAAGAGTCGTGTTCTCTCTCTGCTTCTCCACGCTTGTGTTTGCTGTACCTCAAAACCCTAACCCTAACAGCCCAAAGCCAGCAAAAAATGGCTTACACAGTGCCAAAATGCCCAAAAATTGCCCAAAGTTACTGCACCCAAAATCGTGCAAGAAACCTGTAGAGTTTTCTTTGCAAGAAAGTCTGCCTGTATCTGCCTGTAGATTTTCACAGAGAAAATAAAAATGCCCAAAAATTCAAAACTTGTAATGCTACTGCAAGATTTGAGAGAGCAACTCATCAATGTGGATGACATTATTCCTGAGACACAGCTTGTGTCCACCATCTTGCACTCTTTGCCAAGATCTTACTTGGCTTTTCATACCTCTTTGAACCTCAGCATGAGGAATGCTGTTGAACCCCTCAAGTATCAGGAACTTGTTACTCTCTTGCTACAAGAAGAGCAAATGAGGAAGAATATGAATTTGAACACAAGTGCTGAACAAGCATTTACTACAAGTCAAAAGGGGAAAGGCAAATCTCAGCCAAAGAGTTCAAATCAGAATTCAGGTGATGGTGGTTCATCTCAGGATACCAAGAAAGGTGATGGACAGCCCAAGAAGAAGGGCAAATGTCATTACTGTAAGAAGCCAAGTCACTACATCACAGAGTGTAGAAAGAGGATTGCCAAAGAAAAGGCAAAGGAATCTGGGATGTCTGTAACTGATGCCTCTAAAGCTCCTCCAGAGACTGCTTCTTTTGTTGAGGACAGGGATTATTGTTTCTATACATGTAGCTATGATGCCTCTTGGTCTTCACAAGCACTCAGTATGACAGAGCATGCATGTACTTGGTATTTTGATAGTGGTGCCTCAAAGCATATCACATCTCGCAGGGATTTGTTTTGTCATGTAGGCCCTGTCCCTGTTGGCAGAACTGTTCAATGTGCCAACAATGCTTCATATCCAGTTCGTGACATTGGGGAGATTCAGCTCACAGCCATTGATGGCTCTATTCTTCGCCTTACAGATGCCTTATATGTACCAGGGATAAAGAAGAATTTGTTGTCCATTTCTTCTTTAGCACATTGTGGTATGCAAGTCCACTTTCATGATGATAAATGCATGGTCAGAGACAAAGCTAATGCTTTGACCTTGATGCTTACTGGTACATTATGTCATGGACTTTATCAGTTGGATGCATTTCAACCAGTGGATCAGTCTGCTTATAATGCATTCACTCTTACTCCAGCTATGGTTGATGCGGAGTTATGACATGCTCGCATAAATTTTGGTAGTCTTATGCTTATGCAGCGACATAACATGTTTACAGACCTACCTCTCATGGAGAAGCCTCCAGATCACATTTGTGAAGGATGTATTTTGGGAAAAATGCATAGGTTTTCCTTCCCACGTGATCAAGCTCTACGAGCAACTGCAAAGTTGCAGCTTATACACAGTGATCTTTGTGGTCCCATGCAGACGAAGTCATTAGGTGGTTCCTTCTATTTTGCTACATTTATTGATGACTTCTCTCGTATATGCTTCCTTTGACATAGAAATCACAGGTATATGATGCATTTTTGGCCTTTGTAGCACTTGCTGAAACAGAGTCAGGATGCAAGGTTAAGACTCTCCGTTCTGACCGAGGGGGGGGGAATATATGTCACACATGTTGAATTCCTTTCTTGAGAGTAGAGGTATAAAACATCAGTATACTACTCCTTATACTCCACAGCAGAATGGGGTTGCAGAAAGGAAGAATCGGTCACTCATGGAGATGGCCAGATGTATGCTAAAGGCAAAGAGGCTACCACATATCTTTTGGGTGGAAGCTGTCATGTGTGCTTGTCATATTTTGAATCGATGTCCCACAAAGGCATTGGTTTCCATTACTCCTTTTGAGGCTTGGCATGGCTGCAAGCCTTCTATATCACATTTTCGTATCTTTGGGTGTCTTGCATATGCACACATACCCAAAGAGTTGAGGAGGAAGTTGGATGATAAAGCCACAAAATGCATTTTTGTTGGGTATAGCCGTGAGAGCAAGGGCTACCGGTTATATGACCCACTATCCAGGAAGATATTCACTAGTCGGGATGTGATTTTTGATGAAAAATCAGAAATATCCATGGCTGGTTATGATGCAAATCAGGCTGAAAATGATGTGTTTGAAGGTCTACTACCTATGGAGTTTCATTCCACAGTTGGTGATCCAACTCATGAGGGTGCAGGACAGCCAGCAAATGATGAAGGTGGTGCAGAAATTCAGCAGCAAATTGAGCCAGAAGCTAAACCAAATATGGGGCAGCAGGCACCACAGGTTAGACACATACCTAGATGGTATTTGAGGACATTACAGGACAGCCATTTAGAGGGTCCTCTTGTTGGTCGTACTCGTAGGGAGACACGGACCAATGAGCATGCACACATCATGGATTTGAATCTGGTTATGGCAGCCAGTTTACAGGATGATGATGAGCCTGATTCATTTGTGGATGCACGAGATAATGTGCATTGGAACAAAGCCATGCAAGATGAGCTTGATTCTATTAAAAGGAATCAAACATGGGATTTGGTTGATCTGCCCAAAGGCAAGAAAGCAATTGGTACTAAGTGGGTCTATAAGTTGAAAAGACATGCAGATGGATCCATTGACAGGTACAAAGCCCGTCTAGTTGCAAAGGGCTATGCACAGAAGAAGGGCATTGATTATGAGGAGACATTTGCTCCTACATCCCGTATGTCGACACTTAGGTGTGTCATTGCATTGGCTGCACATCGTGGTTGGGTTGTTCACCAGTTGGACATAAAGACTGCTTTCCTACATGGGGACCTCGAGGAGGAAGTTTATGTATATCAGCCCATAGGTTTTGCAGAACATGGTCATGAAGGGAAAGTATGCAGGCTGAAAAAGACCTTGTATGGTTTGAAACAAGCTCCACGAGCTTGGTATGCAAAGATAGATGCTTTCCTACTCACTCAAGGATTTGTGAACAGTCCATCCTGAACAGTCCATCAGAAGCCACCTTGTATGTAAAGAAAGAAGAGACAGATCTGCTGGTCATCAGTCTTTATGTAGATGATCTCTTGCTCATGGGATCTAATGATGACAAAATTGCAGCTTTTAAAGAGATACTGCAATAGACATTTGACATGTCTGATTTGGGGCTTGTACACTACTATTTGGGCATACAGTTTGTGCAGGATAACAGAGGCATCGGGTTGTTGCAATCTCGATATGTTGCTAAACTTCTGGAGAAGTTTAAATTTCAGGATTGCAAGCCTATTAGCACTCCTATGGAGCCTGGGATGAAACTGTCACTACAAGATGACAGTATTTCCTTTGATGCCACTACATATGCTCAGGCTGTTGGGTGCCTTATTTATTTGTGTACTACACGGCCAGATATTCAGTATGCCGTATCTCAGTTGAGCAGATTCATGCACAGCCCGCGGTTGTCACATTGGCAAGCTGTGAAGCGTGTATTCTGGTATTTGCAGGGTACCTTGTCTCTTGGATTGCTTTATCCTGGGGGGGGGGTGACATGCAGTTATACGCTTACAGTGATTCAGATTGGGCTGGTGATTTTGATACCAGACATTCCACTAGTGGAAATTGTTTCTTTTTTGGCTCTTCATGCATTTCTTGGCTAAGCAAGAAACAGACCACAGTGGCCACTTCGTCTTGTGAGGCAGAGTACAGAGCAGCCTACACTACTACTGTTGAGTGTCTTTGGCTGCGTCGTCTCATGACTGATATGGATATTTCAGTGGAGGAGCCTACACCTATCTATACTGATAGTCAGAGTGCCATTGCTGTGGCCAGGAATCCTGTGTTTCATGCTCGCACGAAACACATTGAGATTCACTATCATTTTGTTCGGGAGAGACTCCAAGCAGGTGATATCAGTCTGATCTACTGTCCTACAGATCAAAATGTGGCAGACATCTTCACCAAGGCATTACCACGTCCGAAATTCGAAGCATTCCGCACTGCTTTGAATTTGTTTCCTTTTGGTGGATGATGTACAGTGATCACATATCACTCCAGGGGGGTTTGTTGGGTTTTATGCTGTGTATGCACCCAGAGGAGTGCTAGTGATCATCAGTAGATTACTGGGGCACTTTTTACTTCAGTTAGTGGAGGTTTTTTCCCCCAGTTTAGCTTAGTTTCACTTATAAGCAGTTTATAAGTGTTTTGGTCCACCCGACACATTTTATGGCCGGACATGTGAACACATCTTTTTAGGTCACTTTATTATGTGGCTATTGTACTTCACATCATTATCTGAATACACACAAGAGTCGTGTTCTCTCTCTGCTTCTCCACGCTTGTCTTTGCTGTACCTCAAAACCCTAACCCTAACAGCCCAAAGCCTTCAGGCTCCTGCGGTCTATGATCGTGTTTTCCATGGCTTGACGGCTACTACCTTGGTGCTTCTTCTCCAGCAATACTATTTATTATGGCAACCTCCTTCAGGTGTGATCTTTCCATTTTCTTGAGTAAGCACATTTCACATAAAGTGGAGTATTAACATATCAGTAACCCGCCATTTCATTCCTTTGCGGGCTCTCCACTCCTTCGAGGCCAATACCCTTTTTTTTACGGGATCACGTGGACACACACTACCCTCCTCTCCGACGGCTTATGACAGAGGAAACCTATAACTTCAGTTATTTACAGGATACACCCTCTCAGTCCATAGTGCCCTCTCCTACCCGTGTTTCTCCACCTGTTCCAGTGAGTGTGCCCCCCTTTTTCCAGCCCACTCATTACCGCATTCAGATAGCCACACCGACTTCTCACCTCCGAGAATTCGACGTGTGGGTGATCCGTGTTCGTACTTCTACACAGGATCTGGATCATTATTGTTTTATACTCAGGCGTCATTCTTATCTGGGCGCTATCCTCCCCGAGTGTAGCATCATCTTTCATGAATATTGCACTTATTCTGAGGACATTCATCCATCTTCATTCATGGTGCGCCCCTCTACACCGGAGTATACACCCTTGACACCAGTAGCTGTCCCTACCCCTGTACCTTCTTCTCCAGTATAGCAGACTCTCGTGCGAGCCCAGTCCCAGAGGATCGCCCTTACTATACTGGATGGTCTATAGCCGCCTCACCAGTACGTAGCCTCTCCTCTCGGGATTTCCAGATGCCGCACCCTCCAGCCGATGGTTCTTACTAGAGCCCAACGGCGTCATCAACAGTAAAAACTCCCAGAGCCTCATCACCCTGAAGCCTCTACATCAACATCTCCTCTCATGGCAGAACCTGTTGACATACCAGCCCCTCCGGAATGGCAGTCAGCTTTGCAACAACTCCAAGAGTCTATGGCATCCTTGGCCTCTCAGATCCAGCAGCTCCACACGGATCGCCACTCCTACACAAGTTCCGTACCAGCAGCAGATGTTTCAGCAACAGCAGACGAAGACGTCATTCCTTCCGAGGTAGAAGGTGACGACCTTAAAACTCTTTCTCGTCTTTTACAAGCCAATAAAACAAAGAAATTGGAAATTAAACCCCCTGACTCTTATGGTGGTCAACGCAACAAGCGCATCTTAGACCAATGGTCTATAGTTTCGGATCGAGATCCAAAGTTTACAGGACATTTTTGGACTTCGATATTCAAGTCTCTTGGTACAAATTTACTCTTTAGCTTTGCTTATCATCCTCAGACAGATGGACAAACGGAACGAGTTAATCAGATTTTGAAAGAAATGCTACAACATTATGTTTAGTCTCGATTAGCTTCATGGAAAGAATATTTACCTTTGGTAGAATTTGCTTATAATAATTCTTATCATTCAGCTATTGGAATGACACCTTTTCAAGCAGCTTATGGCCATACTCCCCTTATTCCTGCCAACTTTGTTCTTCAACATAAAGTGGCTTACGCAAACCACCTCATTCAGGAAATGCAAGATATTCTATTACAGATTAAGGATAAGATGATCAGCGTCCAAGAGCAATATCAACGCGCAGCTAATAAGCGTCGTCGTCACATTGAATTTCAAGAAGGAGACTTGGTATTATTATATATTGCCCCTCATCGATACAAGACAGTGAAATCAGTTTTTCCAAAGCTTCGCCCAAGATATTATGGACCCTTTCGTATTATTAAGAAGAACTAATCTCTCAGTTATAAGTTGGAGTTACCACCTTCTTGGGGTGGAATTCATCCAACTTTCCACATTTCTTAGCGCAAGAAGTTTGTGGACGGTGATTCTCCAGTTTTAGATCATTTGGATTATGTTCCAGAAATCGAAGATGAATACATACTCTTAATTCCAGAGATAATTCTTGATGTCAGACAGAAAGAAACACAACATAAACTCACTACAAAATTTTTGGTTAAATGGAGAGATCTTGATGATTCCGACTCTACTTGACAAAGTGATGAAGACTTACAGGAATATCCAAAACTTCTTCGGGAATTCTTTCAAAGACAACCATCTCTTCTTAGCCGGAGTCTTATTTTAAGTGAGAGGGAATGTCACAATTGTGACTAACTCTCTTAATCTCTCCTTAATTACTCCTTAATTTCTTATTAGCTGAAAGGACACCTGTGAAGGGTTACACCCTTACACATGGGTCACTATCAAAGGACATGTCTATTCATTAAAAGGCACACCCCTAAGTCCAAAGGACATAACCGTTGACTCAAGAGCCACACCCCTTCCCAGGGATGTGTCTCTTCACTTGTACCCTTTCGACCTCTATTTAAGAAAGGTCCCTGTCTCAATGCAAACATCTCAATCTTTCTATCAGCATTTGTCTTATGTTTGTTAATTAAGTCTTAATCATGTTAATAAAGCTATAAAAGCTTTACAGTGTACCCTCTTAAAGAAAAATCTGAGTGTTGCAAGGGCTAAAAATGAGACAAGTTGCAAAGTGCTCACCCTCCGTACAGATCGAGGGAGGGATATTATGTCATATGCTTTTAAAGCATACTTGGATGAAAAAGGCATCAAGCATCAATGCACTATGCCATACACACCTCAGCAGAACGGTGTTGCAGAAAAAAAGAACAAGTCTTTAACGGAGATGTCTAGATGTATGGTCAAAGGTAAGGGTTTGCCTCAAAAGTTTTGGATGGAGGCAATCATGTGTGCCACACATGTTTTGATCAGATGCCCTATGAAAGCTTTGAAGATCATCACTCCATTTAAGGCTTGGTATGACAAAAAAAAAAAACCTAAGGTTGATCGTTTGGATGCCTTGCATATGCACATGTGCCTCCACAATTACAACGCAAATTGTATGACAAGGCAATAAAATGTATATTTGTGGGCTATATCACTAACAGCAAGGGACACCGTCTCTACAATCCACGCACTTAAGAGGATCTTTGAGAGTAGAGATGTATTTGCTGAAAATTCAGCACAACCATTGGCTGAATTCAATAGAGACTTCAAAAATGGCTCACAAGATGTGTTTGAGGGACTACTCCCATTAAATATAGATGTCAAACATGACCAGCCACTAGAAATCACTAATGAACAGCATGTAGGTGCTGAAATCAGCCCATTGCAAAGTAGGACAAGGGCAGGTTCTAGAAATGCTGAAGAACATGCAGATGTGGCCTACATAAGTAGTCTTTATGATACAAATGAGCCAGATTCTTATGAAGAGGCTCAAGAGGATGAGCACCGGCAAGAAGCCATGCGACAAGAGATCCATACCATTCAGAAGAATAACACTTGAGATTTAGTGGATTTGCCTCTTGGCAATAAGGCAATTGGTACAAAATAGGTTTATAAAGCCTGATGGACCGATGGTACCATTGAGAGTTGCACAGCTAGACTTGTTGCCAAAGGCTAGGCCCAACAAACGGACATAGATTATGATGAGACTTTTGCACCTCCTGCTCGCATGTCCACTATCAGATGTGCTGTTGCTTTGGCTGCCCCTCGTGGATGGAAGGTGCACCAGTTGGATATTAAGACAACCCTTCTCAATGGGGACTTGCAAGAAGAGGTTTATGTGAGTCAACCCTTGGTTTTGTGGGATTTGTGATGCTTGGCCAAGAAAGTAAAGTCTGTAAGCATTTGAAAGCATTTTATGCTATGTGTAGCACCACATGTGAACAGGGGCTTACCAGGGGCACTTTTTATCCCCTACGAGTTTTTTCCGAACATCCGATGTGAAAGGGCACCCACTTATAATTAAGGGTTTGTTACTACATGCAAACAACTACTGCACGTCTTGATGCTCCATTGTTGCCTCTCTGTGTACACCCTGTGTCAGTGAGGTTGCAACTTGCAGATTTCCATTGCCCTCTTTTCTAACACTTTCAAGCACCTAAACTGGTCAGTCAGGTGCATATGGACAGGATGCTCACATATAAGACCCGAGAAGAAGCACAAACGGAAACGGAAATTTTGAGGGGATTGAAACAGGGAAACTGCACGTCAAAAAGGGGAATGCAAAATAAAGAAAGAAGCAAAGGGAGAGGAGAAATACACAGAGATGCAAGAAAATAGGAAAGTATACAACTTGGAAACTACGGAAAAGGAGATCAATGAGAGGAAAGAACAAAAGAACGGCTAATATTGCCTTGACATTGAGGTTTTGCAAGGGAAACCGCAAGTGTTGGGGAGAAACGGCATGTCGAAACAGGGGAACCAACAGAAACATGCTGTTCTGGAAATGCAATTGGTCGAACGGCTGAAACATGTGTCCAATTTTTGGACCCTTAAAATGGCTGAAACGGCAAAGAAAGTTGGAGTTTAGGGCATTTCCTGCCAAGAAGGCCACAAACAGCCCAAAAGGGCTGATCAGCCAAGGCAACCAGCACCCCAAGCACAATCAGCCTGCTCTGCCTGCCTCATGGAGGGGTATATGGATCCTCCTTCATCTCTGTATTCATCGAGCATAGGTCTTCTAGCAGACCCTCTCCAGCCCCTAAAGAAAAGAAACACAGCCCTGCTGTGGTCCAGATGCCAGCAGCAAGGCCTGGGTCCCAATACCCAGGGAAGGGCCCCCACCACGAAAGTGCATTTGCTTTTTTGTTGTAGGTATGGATGAGTGTAAAGATTCAGGGCTGAATCTGCCCAAGGACAATGACTGACCTGATTTGCGTATCCCAGGGACAGAACACACTGATTCTTGCAATTATGGGCTGCCAGGATATCCCTTGTACTGTGCCCTTCCCTCTCTATCCTTCTTCGCTAGCTCTCTTGCATGCAAAACACAAAAGGCTAATCGCTGTCAAGAAAAGATCTACAAAGCTTTCACATGTTACATTGGTTTCAGAACTTCGATTTGAGAGCTGTGCAGAGAGGATCCGCACAGCAGTGCATACATGGCACAACTCAATCATGATGGTACATATAAGGCACATACAACACATGAAAGGCTTCATAATACATACATGCCACAACGATGATGCATAAAAGCCATGATGGTGATAATGATGCATACAGAGCATGTGAAACTTTACAATGCAGCATGCAGGCAACACAAGACTTAATGATGCAGCATGATGATGATGATGGCAGTGCATATGAGGCATGATGCAATGACGATGGTACATATGTGCCTTGGTACATATAGGGCACATACAGTGCAGGGAAGGCTTGGTATGGTGCATACCTTGTCATACAGAGCTTTGTGATGGTGAATACTCAACATACAGGGCTTTATGATGGTACGGGGCTTGATGATGGTACGATCATGGTACGCAAAAGGCATGATAGAATGACATAATACGACAATCATACCCAGGCTTACCTCCAGGGCTATTCCGCTCCCAAGGGCGGGGAGGCATCGGTCTGCTAATAGTTGTTCCATTCTGTGTCTGCACGTTTCTGTTGGCGATGGCGTTTTTGTTGTCTGCAGATTCAGAAACGCTAGCTGATTCCACCACTGAGGCAGTGCTGTTGCCTCCGGAGGCCGGTCTAAATGGGGAAGGGCCTGCGGCACCGCTCGCAGATCGCTCCCAGGGCTTGGGCGGTGCTGCCGAACCACCTGATTATGTGAATAGAATCTGTGAATAAGGGGAAATCCTAGATCTGTGGAGGAAAACAGAAAAGCCCACACACACAAACACACACACACACACACGCACGCACGCACAGAACCTGGTGAGCCCATGGGTCGTAGCTTCGCTTAGCACCGGAGATCAGCAAACCCACATAGCTTTGGAAAGAAAGAGTCTTATCTTTGCGAATCAACAAAAAACCCTTCTTGAATTCAAAGCGCTACTTTTGTTGATTTTTGGAATGGGCATCAGGCATCTCAGATTAATGCCTAACCACGTTTACTTTTATGTGCTTTTTAATGTGTTGCATAGGACTTTTCACCTCACAATACCCGTGGGTAAGTAAAGCACAACCTCGCAAGAGCGGTAGATAGGGATTGAACCAAGGACCTGTGCGATCTTGGCAAGCGCTACTTTTGTTGATTTTTGGAATGGGCATCAGGCATCTCAGATTAATGCCTAACCACGTTTACTTTTATGTGCTTTTTAATGTGTTGCATAGGACTTTTCACCTCACAATACCCGTGGGTAAGTAAAGCACAACCTCGCAAGAGCGGTAGATAGGGATTGAACCAAGGACCTGTGCGATCTTGGCATTGTCCCTTGACCAATCCACGCCCATGGGTAAAACAGAACCTCATTTCATCTGACATAAATTTATAGGAGAAAGAAAATATACCTAGGGTCATGTCACTCTTTAGATTATGTGTGGTACTATGATCAACAATGGTTTAATCCATTGATAAATAGAGAATATTCTTGGATGATGTGAAAAGCATAAGTTGGGTGGTATAAATGCTTCTCTCTCTCTCTCTCTCTCTCTCTCTCTCTGGACCAAGAGACTGGCATTGGTGTGACCCCATAGTTTGATAGCTCTGCAAAAGGATCCAAGTCCATTTGAGAGCCATCGTCCCCAACCTAACACACTTGTAGACACAAAGCATGCAAGTCCAATCATAGCTACCTTTTGAAGACATATGTGAAGCATCTTTTGACTCCCGTTAGCTACCAAACTATGGGGTCACATTGCTTAGAGAGAGAGAGAGAGAGAGAGAGAGAGAGAGAGAGAGCGTTGAAGGTCCAAGAGATGGAGAATATAGATTGATTAAATTAGAGTAGAGAAAACATTTTATGAGAGAGTTATAGATTAATGAAAGTAGGAAATAATTAATGACAAACACCCTGATTTCATTCGTCTTTATGCCCAACTATGTACTCCAAACTAGTACATGTCGTTTACAGCTCATTATTTGCACATTTCATACTGCACTTTTTGTTATATGCACATTATGTGTGCATATACTAGGAGGCTAACCCACATTAGGCTTGTGAGCATGGGAGCATGGGAACAAGCTCTAGTGGAGCATGGGTTAGGACTAACCTTAAGGTTAAGGTTGTCAAGCATCCAAGGGTCACACATGGAAAATGGAGAGTCAAGAGTCACTTAAGGACCCTCCTATATAATAGCGACATGGGACACACTTAAGGGAGGCTTGGGAGGCCAAGGCTATGTTATCTTGAGGCTTAGGCGATGGTCTCTTGATGTTAGCTTGAGGCTAGGTTATGTTATACTCTCTTGTATAGTAGATTATATCTACTCACCTACCATTTCACACTATAGCTACATGCTATTGGATTGGAGTTATACCTCTTGATGGTATGGGACATCAAGGTAAAGGTATGATGTATTTCATTATATTTCATGTGTGCATCCCTTGGGCTCGGGGGTGGTCGGGTGGATGAGTTTATGCCTGATTTATGCATAGCAATTATCTAGAGAGATCTTAGGGTTTTAACAGTGGTATCATAGCAATCTCTAGTTAATTATTGTTGCTTTTTCTTTTTTATTGTAATTTTGGTTTTTTTAAGTAAATTTTAATATTTACTAAATAAAAAATATTATTTTATTGATTTGTGTTGATGATTTGCACGTGGATCGTTGATATGGCGATTGGAACGTGTGTTACTACTATTCAATGGATGAATCGACGTTGCAGGGAAATTTCATGAGAGTTTAATGCTATTTTTTCCTATTTTTGTGGTTTAAAATAAGCATCAATGAAAATTTTTACGAAAATACCACATATTTTATTGTGGATATTTTTGGTAGAATGGATTCCCTAAATTTCTAGAATTTTTAAGAATTTTAAATTTTCAGAGCATTTTTATGGTTTAAAATATATTTTTTATACATTTTTGCAGGTTTTTCCGCGTGTATGCTATCAAATTTCTCCTGATTTTCTACGGAAATGAAGTATAGGGGGCAACATGTTGATGCATGGAATGCCCTCTCGTGTGCATGGGACCCTCTTCGCCTCTCAATTTTGATTTTTCCTTCTATTTTCCTCCCGTCCATGTGAACTTCTCTTAATAGGGATTTTTTAAATTAAACATTAATCATAATTAATATTTAATTATTTATGATTAAGCTTGGTTTAATTAAAATAGTTAATCAAAAGTTAACCTCTCTGTTTAACAGAGAGAGAAGGAGGGGGTGAGAAGAGAATTAGCGAGGGAGTCCTCTCTCCCTCTCTTTTTGGCACCCGGGGGGGGAGGGGGGGCTTTCGCCTGCGCGGCGAAAAAACGCCAATTTTTTGAAAACTTTAAGCCTAAAGTTTTTTAAAAAAAAGCTTTTATTTCCAATTTTTGATTTTTTTTTAATGACTTTTTTTCTTATTTAAAGCTTTTCCAAGCTTGGAAAAAAGCCTGAAAAAAGGAGAAAATATGAGATTTGGGAGGGAAAAAAAAATCTTCTTTGAAATTTTTTCCTAAAAATTTATTTTCTTGAAACCTTTTGGCTTTCCACATTCCCAAGAAACCTTTTGGCTTTCCGAATTCCGGAAAATCTTTTGACCTTTCAGATTCCGAAAACTTTTGACCTTTCACATTCCGATTTCTTTTGTCTTTTCATTTTTCCGAAACAATTGACTTTCCGTATTCCAGGAAAACCGTTGGGATTCCGAAATTTTTCGACCGTTTGTATTCTAAATGCGTTCGAGGTAAATTAAAAATTTTAAAAAATTTCTTAAAATTAGTAAAAAAATTAGGCAAAGGTTATTTTAAATTTCTGAAAAATATGGGGTTGGTGTTTGGCATGTGGTGTGTCCATTCGGGCGCCCGTGACCATTCAAATTCCTTTAAAAATGTATTTTTTGACCCAAGAATTTGGAAAATCCATTAAAATTATAAATTTTCATTGGATTTGAGAAATGTTGGGCAGAATTGGAAATTTCGTGAACGATGGGATTCTCGAAAAAAAATAGGAAATTTCTAGAGATTATTTTTAGAAATCTTAGAAATTGGTATTTTTTAAAATATCATGGTATTTTGGCAAATTTAATTGCTAAATTTTTTTTAAAAAAATATAGATTTGGAATGCCATAAGATAGGTTTGGTGAAATTCAAAATTATCGTATTTTGAGGCCTTATAAAATTAGGAAAAAATCATGTTAATTTTTTTTCTCGAGAATTTAATATTTTCGAGGGTTATTTAATGTTAAAGTACGTTTTCACGTGCTGACATTAGATAGATGCGGGCTATTCACATATTATTAATACACTTGCTTACTTTGGAGTTTTGTTTGAATGACACTACGTTCATATACTATGGATTGATGAGTTGGCCACCAATTTTAATGTTTCTTTTGGCATGATTAATGTCAATTAGATGACATGCATTGATTTTTATGATCAACTATGGTTTTTATAGATTCGAGGAGCTTTTATGCTTTTATCCATGCTTTTATAAGGATCTTTTGATCTTTTGGATAATTTCATGTGCTTACCTTTGTTTTTTTGCACATAATTTTGGAGTATATTCCTTGTACTCTTGTACATATTCCAACTTTATTGTGTTTATTGGGTAGTTATCATTAGAAAGGCGCTAATAATTCAAAATTCTTTTCTAATGATGTACTCGGAAAGAGTTATTCCTTGATGTGGTCTTGGGAATATAGAGACAGGTTTTAGTATGTGAAAGTCTGGGATAAGGCCATTTTATTCCTTTTATTCAGGATTTTATTCATTTTTCCTAGACGGCATACTAGGGAGTTTCAAATTGATAATGTATGTATGGGTGGTATCATGGTGGTATAAGATGCTAGAGATCCCTCACATATATTATCTTATGGGATAATTTTGGGCTTAATATTGTTGCTTTGCTTACATCACTTAGCATGTTGACCTCAACATTCAAAGACAATCTCATTTTCAAAATTCATTTAAAGTTATAGTGTAGACATTCTCTAGATAAACTTCTTTTATCTATAGCCTACATGTATTGATGAGTGTAATCTCGTCGACATTTTCACTTGTTGAAATCTCTTTCTTTAGAATTCAACGAGGTTATCTTATTGTGTTCGGATTAAGGAAATTTGGATTTTTTCCTTTGTTGGCATTTCTTTCTCTAGTTCTGTACTTTAGGTGATTTATACAATCAACCTGATGGTTTACGGATGTACATATGTGACTCATCGAGACGTTGATGACTCTCTATGTTGATATGGGTAACTCGGGACACCGATAATTCCATGTGCAGATGTGGGTACGTTGGGGCGCCGATGAATCCCTGGTTACTGTTGTTATAATGCCATGTTTTCCTACTTTATTCCGAATGGTTTACAACAACGAGGAAACTACTTTGAGTATGAATTGCTCTGATCATCCGCAGTCTGATGGGCAAACAGAGCGTATGAATCAGATCGTAGAGGATACGCTTCGTGCATATGTCTCTCGAAAAGCATCAAATTGGAAAAAATATATTCCAATGATGGAATTTGCCTATAACAGTTTTAAACATACGGCTATTGGTTTTAGTCCGTTCATGCTTATGTATGGGTATCAACCCAGGGCACCTATTGATGTTGGTCTTAAGGACATTGAGCTTGATGCATCGAGGGATTTCTTGCATGATATGTAGGAAATGTTGACCAAAGCTCGGGATTCTATCAGGAGTGCTCATGATAGGGCACGGTTCTATGCTGATAGAGGACGCTCAATTTGGTCTTTTGAACCAGGAGCATTGGTTTAAAAGTTCCTGAAGATTCTCAAACTTTGTCAAAAGGAAAATGCTCGAATTTATCTCCTAGATATTGTGGTCCATTTCGATTTATATATCCGATTGGCACGATTGTGTATGAACTTAAACGACCTCCACATGTTAGAGTTCATCCAATCTTTCATATCAATAGATTGAAAGGGAAACTGGGAGGTGAGGATAACATAGCTACTCCTCAAGAACTCGTTCAAGACGAAGAATTATCCTATGTTCCACATGAACCTGATAAGGTACTTGAATTCAAGGAAAGGAAAATTTTTAGTTGACTAATTCCTGAGGTTAAAATTAGGTGGAAAGATAGGGAAATAGAGGATTCGACTTGGGAGTCGGTTGAGATTGTTCAACGCAGTTCTCCTTCTTTTCATTGCAAGAGTGCAATGTTTTGAGAGAGGGGAAGTATGTTATATGCACATTATGTGTGCATATACTAGGAGGCTAACCCACATTAGGCTTGTGAGCATGGGAGCATGGGAACAAGCTCTAGTGGAGCATGGGTTAAGACTAACCTTAAGGGTTAAGGTTAGGGTCAGGTATCCAAGGGTCACACATCGGAAATGGAGAGTCAAGAGTCACTTGAGGGCCCTCCTATATAATAGGGACATGGGACACACTCAAGGGAGGCTTGGGAGGCCAAGGCTATGTTATCTTGAGGCTTACGCTATTGTCTCTTGATGTTAGCTTAAGGCTAGGTTATGTTATGCTCTCTTGTGTAGTGGATCATATCTAGTCACCTACCATTTCACACTATAGCTACATGCTAGTGGATTGGAGTTATACCTCTTGATGGTATGGGACATCAAGGTAAAAGGTATGATGTATTTCATTATATTTCATGTGTGCATCCCTTGGGCTCGGGGGTTATCGGGTGGATGAGTTTATGCCTGATTTATGCATGTTTATACATGACAATTATCTAGATAGATCTTAGGGTTTTAACACTTTTGCCAACAAATAGACCTAGCATGATTCATCTATCTTTATGCCCAAATCTGCACTCCAAACTAGTACACATGTCATTTACAGCCCATTATGTCCACAGTAACTTTCCACGTTATAATTTTGCAGGTACATTTGGGGCTAAAGATGAAGGATTTTACCATAATGTGTTGATTTCAAATGGCTATAGAAGCTATCTTAAGGGAAATTTTCCAATTCTAGGATGCAACCTCCTAAACAAGGCCATTTTCTCGATATTAAAAAAAAAAGAACTTATTTCACTTTATTATGACCATTGCTTTGCTTCCTCAAAGTGGCCACTTTTTTATATTGTTGGCATCGAGATTTGGCTATCCCAATCCTCACATGTAGGGTTACTCAAATGGGAAAGTTGGCAATTCTGGGTCGACATACAGATATCACCGTTTTGGGAAATTTATTGTATATGATTAAAGTTTGCTAATAGAGATTAGAAGGGCAATATGTTGGGATTATGGGATTTTCTTGCATATTTCTAAGATTATAAGATGGTTTATATTTTGTTGATAGAGATGTGAAGGGAAATATGATGGGAAACTTTGTAATCAAAATCAATCCTCTTCGGAGGGGCGATTCATGGGAGTGTGAGTACGAGGAAGAGAGTGTGTGTGTGTGTGTGTGAGCAAGAGTGAGAAGCTCGAGGTGGTGGAGAGGTTCGAGCTCTACCAGTGCAGTTTTCTAGTTTTCGGTACATCTCTTGTAATAATTGAAGATTTTATGACAATTCTCTACAAAACTATGTGAATCTATTATTTTAAAGTTTTTATACAAATGTCTTTTTCAAATTTAAGGCGTGTGGATGATGATGGTGTAAGTGAGACCCTCGTTGAATGTCAAGTTCTATACTATCGATTTTGTAATGGACTTGCATGAATAGGACCTTACATCTCGCTATCTACATTGTTATCTAAGCTTACATCTAGCTATCTACATTGTTATCTAAGCTTCAAATAATAATGGATAAGATTGTGTAGGAGTCATTACCTATGAGGGAAGATTGTTATCTACATTGCTATCTAAACCTTCAAATGATAATGAATAAAATTGTGTAGGAGTCATTACATATGAGGGAAGGTTGGGCTTCTAAGGTAGCCCTCATCTTGCTATCACCCCCCTTCATCATGAGGTATCTTGGTTTTAGCAATAATGAGCATATCGTCCTTTGTCATGTCCTTCGTCGTGAGGTATCTTTGATTATGTGTCATTGGGGCTTGCCTTTGTCAAGCCACAATGCGACTCCCTGATGTCGGATAGCCTTCATAGTGGTTCTCTCTCACAAAAGGTGGATAGGGAAGAAGCTAATGGAAGAGAGAAACCTCCAAACAAACCTATCTAGCATGTATTCATCAATTCAATAGCATATAAACAAGTATTTTACCATAGTGATGGTCACACGAATGGTTTGAGAGGTGGGGTCCACATCTCCCAAGACAAGACATTGTGATTAGCCTCGATGTCCACATCTCCTAATACAAGACATTGTGACTAGCCTTGATGTCCACCAAGGTTAGCCATGTAGCTAGGTGGTCTTTCTAGGGGAACTCTAGCTCAAGGCGAGCAGGTTTCCACCATTGTTTCTGTTTCAGTCGCATCATGAAGGTAGACTCCATATATAGAGATATGTACGCTTGGGGGCCTATGGCCTCTTTGGTTCCTTTTTTGTCAGGCATTTGTGCCTCAAGGCATGCCCTCTGTTTTTTTGTTGTCAGCCTTTTGTTTCTCCTCCTTTTTCTTGTAAATTTGATAGAGTATGCCTTGGGTGAGAGGTCCATAGTATGGTTTCAGCTTGCTACCATTAAAATATTACTCGATCTCAGGCCCCCATCCAGGGTCTCTATCTTTGAGACACCTTCAAGATAAATTTCAATGACTCGGTAGGGACCTTGGTCTCTGTACTTGAGTTCCCTTTTGTTGTTCTTAATACTATATATAAATACCATGTCTCCCACCTTCATGCACTTGTCCTTGAGCTGGTCATCATCAAACCATTGTTCTTGAATTATAGTTTTTCAACCATCATTGCATATACAAATCACAACCTTTGCTCGCTTAGTTGCTCTAAGGTAACTAACTTCTTTGTGAGAGGGTTTCCTTTTTGAGGTTATGGCTTGCTATAATTCCAAAGGCTTAAAACAAAGTGTTACATTAACATGAATGCACCAAGCTCGAATACAAGCCAAAAAGGTGCTCAATGCCACCACTACCATCTTGATGTGACAATAAGTGCACAACATCTTGTTTGTGCTACCATATTAGCTGTTCACTTATGGTAGTAAGGTGTCAACTTTCTGTACACACCACAAGGAACTCTTTGAGCAGGAACTCCACCACTTCATTTATCAAATGGATATATTATTTCTAGTGGGCAACCAAAATAAACAAGAAATCACATTCTTATAGAGGAACTTGGCAGTAGATCTCACATTAACATTCTTTGTAGCTTTGGCCTCAGCCCGCTTTGTAAAGTATTCAGTGGCAACTATTATGAAGCACGCATGGGTTCCCTTAGTGGGGCTGAGCTAATGGGACCCATAAAATCTAGACCTTATATTCAAATGTTATTCCAAAATTATAGGGGTTAGAGGCATTTGATCCTTCTCTTGGACTATGGCGAACCTTTGGTAGTCATCATAACCTTTGATAAAATCAGGTATATCTCCAAAGAGTGCATGCCACCATAATTCGGCCTCGAGAACCATGCAGGTTGTTGTGTCCCCATGTCAAAGTGTCTTAAGTCTATTTTAGAATGGGCTACAAAATCACGGTGATGAGAATGGGGATCGAGTGGGTCTCAATGGACAAGGGCCATTAACACTTCGAATGACAATGTAGCAAGCTCAATTTTTGAGTGGGTGTGTGTTTTGGTGGTTGTGATTTTGCAGTCTCATGGAGTTTGCAAAATCATGGTTTTGCCTATTGAATACACTTGATGTGGAGGGTTGGGAAGAGCTTACGTAGGCTTGTACTTACCCCTTGATTGTTCATTCAAACATATGGATGAGAGGGCAAGAAGTTTAAGAGAAGATTTGCTCCATTTGGACACCAACCCATGCTTACCTTGTTTTTATCATACACACATACATATTGAGATAGACATTAAGAACAAATTTTATGCACGAGTTGATGGAAAAGAAAGTGAGCTTGATAGCGTGCTTGACGGCAGCTGATCTTTACTCTCTTCATTGGGGGGCTGAGGGCCTATATTTACTTTCGCCCTCAGCCAAGGACTTTAACCCTTTCATGAAGTTTTTTAACATGAGAGTGCTTCTTTCCTGGAAGGTCTCAAAAGAAAGATGCAAGGGGAACATGATGCTCCTACCTAGAGATAGTTGTGGGTGGTGGTGATGTGTGTCTATGAAGAAGCAGCAAGTGTAGGCACAGCCGCTTGATGAATTTGTGAAGCTTGAAAACTTGAAAATGAGAAAGATGATGAAAAATGAAGGACAACTCACCTATTTACAACTTGTGAGATCACGGCGGCTGTGCGTTAATGCAAAATGACACATGGCATCATGTAATTGGCTGCCTGGGAGTGCATGCCGTGATACATTGCCATATGATTATGTCAATCACGATGGTGAATCACGACTTAATCACATCAAGTGAGATGCATCAAACTAGTGAAATTCTAGCATAAGCAAGCACAATAGGGGGGGGATATTTTATAGTTTTGGTTTATTTTCAGCAACACCAAACAAGCCACTCAACAAATACATAAGAGCTTACGTGTTCATTCAAACCCAATGGCAACCACAGAAGCTGTACCTACCACCTCGACAACACTTCTGCCAAAAATTCAAGATTCCATTCCCACGTCTGCAATGGAGACTTATGAGAGCATCAAAAACAGACTCACAATGCTCTTTTCACCCCTTCAAATGTGAAGCATAAGTGCAGAAGCTACGTGGCAGACATAAGCACCTATTCTCTAAAATAATATTGATTGAAAGGTGGTACCCAAAAAAAAAAAGACAAACACCAGGGAGTCACACATATGGCCTACCTAAAAAAGATAGAATATCAGAAGCAACTCCCAATCATCTTCAATAGAGCCAATACAATTTTGTTAAGCTTATAGCTTACTATTCTTTTGGCTAAGTTAATGTACCAGCTGCTCCATGAGTACATATCCATACTCATGCAGTGGAGGAGGACATTTGCACCAAGGCCTCATCATTGACAACTTTCTAGGTACATCTCTAGATGGGGGGCCATGGTGGGCAAAAGCTTGGTCAATGGTATAACCCATCGCTTGGAACTTTCGTTCAAATTGTAAACCTCTCCAAATGAAGCTACAGTCTTCACAACACAATGATATATAACCCTTCGTGAAGATATCTATCCAAGTCTCACAAGTCGATGTAATTATTTCAAACCTAATCAACTAAAGCAATTCAATAAGAGTCCATGCGACTCAATTCTTGTACTTCATGTATATCTACTTCATTAGAGCACTTAAATATACATAAAAGCATAAAAATCACATGGGAAGAAGCATGCAGGAATGGGTCCTACTCAACAACATTTTGTCATTTCAAGATGAGCTGTGAGTGTTGGTTGACCTAACAAATCCCATAACTCGAGGGTCATGAGATTCTTCTCTCATGTTGGATAAAGTTGTATTTGAATTGTGGTGATTTTATTGAAAAGTTCCAATCCAACCATAATTCTTGGGATATTCTTAGTAAGATATGTTGAAAGTTCTATGTCCTCCAAGGTCTCTTCCTCCCATAAGAGCAATTGCACAATGCCTACAAGAGTGTTCAACATGACTGTTTGCATGGATTCATCAAGTGAATACGAGTCACATATCCAAGTTCCACCTAGGACGACTTCATACTCAAGGGAATTTGGGGTAACATGGAATCTAAATTCCACATCTCCACTGATTGTTTGAATAGCATAGCTAAAGTAACCTAGAACTTCAATGTTTTGTCCATTGGCTCCTCTTGCAAGACCATTGTCTTTAGGGATGAGTTTAGGTTGTCCCAATGACACCCAAGTGTCTATTGTCAGGATGTTACGACTAGATCAAGGGCTAATCAATGTAGTTTGTGCTTAACATCATTTCCCGCCAGGGAAATCTAACCATACCATGATAGAATCTTCAAGAGGAACCATGGATGTTTTTTCAGTAGTACCCAATGTGTACAATAGTACACTCGGTCCGCTGACAATTCTAACAGAGGTCTATTTAAAAACTTTCGAATCCATATAGTCCTGTTCTATGTAGCTATTGATGTCTTTGTATAACTCATGTTTAGCCATTAAAGGTGCAAGTGCTAATGCTATGCTGGCTTCATCATGAGAGAAGAGCACTCCCTCCAAATAAGGATTTGAGAGACTACTATAATTTCGTAAGGAATTCATCGAATTCCTCACGTGCTTTTTTAACTGCATAATTCGTGCAATCTGCCTCTCTTGACTCTTCTATAGAGAGTACGTCTTCCTCTTGAAAGAGGAAGTGATACTCCTCAGGGTCTTGTATTTTGGTTGCTTCCTTAGGATTGGCATTATGAGGTTCAATCACAACTGGTGATCTTATATGACACTCAACCATATTAAGCATGCTCTCTTGAGCTTGCTTTTTACGTTCCGCATATGTCATGTGATCATGATTTTCAATTTAGGGTAGTTGGGCGGGTTCTAGTTTCTTGATTGGTCTATGAGGTGCACCTAGTGCCGAATCACAACCGAATCACAACTTGTTTCATCCTCACTTAGTGACGTACTAGAACTTGTTTCATCTTCTGACTTTTTTTGGATCCTGGGGTTTTCATTATGTTTACCCATGCGGCGATGAGAATGAATTTTCTTTCGGGATTTTGTATTATGTGTTGCACATATGGGCATTGTGGTTTGTGTGGTAGCCTTTGAGGTGGATGCTTCTGCATCATGTGTAGCTTTTGGCTCTTTTGGGGTTATGTTCTCTAGAGGCTCTTTTTCCCTGTCCTTTATTTCAGCTTTGGTTTCGATAGTTTGTTGCCCCTTGTCCTTCTTGGGTTTAGAAGGTTTTACTTTTTCTTTTGGTTCCTGTTTTAAAGCATGTTCTTTTACCCATTTCGAACTGTTTACTTTTGCATTCTTTTTTACTGTCTCTCTTGGCTTGGCTTGTAAACGTGTAAGCACATTCAAGGGTACCGTGGATATTTTTCCATTTTGTACACTTAAGATGTTAAGAGTTGTATTTTGTGAGACAAGTTGCATTGTGTTTGTGCCTAGCTTTGTGTGTGACTACGCACACACAAACTAGAAAATGTCAGAGCTCATGCCTTGTGTGACTGCGCAAACCTAGAGCCAAAAAAAAAGTTGAGTCAATCATCTCAAATTCTTGGGACACACATTGGAGATAATAGCTATATCTTATCCCATACTGCAACTTTAAAGGTGTCAATTCTTGTTGTAGATGTTGTGAACGAGATGTGTCGCCTGTTTGCTATTGCAAACTATTTCCAGACTGTGCCACATTAGGACCTTGCTTACTCGTATCCTCTTGGATGCCCATGCACAAGAGGTAAAAGCACTCAAAATTCCAAAATTCCATGTTGATGCATGGCTACATATCCATTTAAAAAATAATAATTATTATTAAGGCTCTAAAGCCTTATCTTTATCTTGTGGCGCTAGTGAGGCATCTGTTGGTTGGACGTGGCTCGAGCAGCCTCTGCTCTAGCTGAGTGCGGTACTTTTGTAAGGCGAGCTCTGCTGGCCTTTTGATTGGTTGCCTTGGTAACCTGGGTGGCTGCCTTGCTTCTTGGCTGTCTTGCCCTGGTAACCTGGGTGGCAAAACGACATCTCCAACGTGGGCCGACTTCATGGCTGCACGCAACGTTACTTTATAGCACCACCTTATCCTCTCCATACACAGGCAAAGAGACACGAAGAGAAAAAATTAGAGATTGAAAAAAAAAATAAGATAAGGCTTATTTCTTTGAAGCTTGTTCCCGCCAGGAGAAGCGAGGCCGCACGAGGAACTATTCTCAGCTCTGATACCCATGTTACATCGTGGTAGTCGCCGCCATAGCTAAGGAGGGCCAAGAGCTCTAGTCACCACCCAACCATAGAGGAATGTAGATATGTGCCCACATTGTCGGGCTTCTTGCTTGCCCACACTAGCCCGGCTGCCCCCACGGTCCTCTGACCCGGGCACCTCAGCTCTAAACCCCGGACACACTTGCCATACGTGCTCTGGTGTGTGAACTCCGTGTCTGGTCGAGCTTTGAACCGCTACTACGGGCGACTCACGCATGCCATACACGCTACATGACACATATACATATATATATAGATAGATAGATATATACATAATAATATATATACATACATACATATACATATATATGTGTATATGTATATACATTATTATGTATATATGTATGTATATATATGTGTGTGTGTGTGTGTGTGTGTACTAATGGCATCAAGTTGGGTGTTTTTGGGACCTTGGCAAGTAATCTTTTTTCCCAGTTTCACATTGGATGTCGTCATGTTTTCTTTGTAAATATTTGGGACTTAGTTTATAGAAAGCTAAGGTTTAATTTTTTAGAAAGTCACACTTGGAAGAAAGCTTGGGAGTTTTTTAAATAGCTTTTTAAGAAGCTAAGTTTGGTAAAGCTTAAGCTTTGTGGTCTATTTGCAAAGGTGAGAGAATAATTATTTTTCGAGAATAATTGGGTTTGGAATCGCTGGAAAAGAGAAGCATGGATTTTCAATACAGTGAGTTGAGCTTGTTTTTTCAAAAAGCTTAAGGAAAGCCTTGTTTTTTTAACATTTGTGCACATACGCTTGAGAGAGAGAGAGAGAGAGAGAGAGAGAGAGAGAGAGAGAGAGAGAGAGAGAGAGAGCACTTTAATTTGTTGCACTTAACAAAGGCAAGTGGGTCATCATCATCAACGACATCATTATAATCTTCAACATGTGCTACGAGCAAGGAATAGTGGAGAGAAATCGTACATCATCGTGACAATTGTCTTCCACCATAGACACACAAGCCGTGTTTGGTTTCTTGGCTAGTTGGAGAGCTTAAGGCTCTTGCTTGTGTGCCTTGGCTTAGGTTCGATTTTGCCTGCCATGCTTGTGGTCTTGTGCTCACACTTTGGGTATTGTTGTTGGCGTGCTTGGCTTAGCTACCTATAGCCGCATGTTGGTTGGCTTCTTGTGGTCATTTCTAGTGGTTGTTTGGCATCAATTTTTGCAAAGTGAGACTATGGGCATCTTTGGGCTTGGCCTGGCCCTAGCAAGCATCCGCACGACCATTTTACTTTTTAAAATCATGTAAGAAGCAACTATTTTTCCAAAAAGTAAATAAAGACAAAAGGCGTGCCCACTTTCCAAAAATTCAGAAATCCTCCCACGAGGGGAGAGTTTTTTTCTAAGAAGTTAAGTTTACAACGATGTTTTTTCCTTGAAGAGTGTTCATGTGCACTTGTCACCTTTGTGTGTGGGCTTCTCGACTCATCATTTGCGAATTAGTGAAGGACATAACATTATTACCATCTATTTATGTGCAGATTAGTCTCGAGGTAGTACCCTCTTGACACTTCCATGAACACAAAATGATGCATTTCACATAGATCCTTAGACGCGTCACATTTTTGGTGCAATGAGCATGGAAGCCTCTCTTTTACATAGATTGTTGTAGTTTCTGGTGATTTCTCTATCTTTTTTCCAACATGGATGGTGATGTGTTTTACCCCAATGGTTCTTGCAAAGTTTATGCATATGAGTGTTAAAGACAAATGGAGTGTTCAAGAATGCATACAAAACTTCAAATTTTGGCTTGAGGACAATGCTCGAGATTGGTGCTTTTCTTTGCCCCAAGCCATCCATCAGGATTAAGATGCATTGGTACATGCTTTCCATACGAGGTTTGGGCCATTTGAGAGCCCTACAAAGTTGTGGGCGAAAACCCATAATTTATCAAAAGGTCCTATGAAATATGTGCAGGAGTTCATGGCAAAATTTAATCGCAAATATGCTTGTTTTGAGCGAGTGATGGGTCAAGGACAACAAGCAGCGACCCAACCCGTTGCTCCTAGTTCTGGTGCTACTTTTGTGAAGCTCAATCTCTTTATTGATGCTTTGGACCCTGTGCTACAAAGCAAGGTTCGAGGATGAAGGCTAGCCACTCTTCACAATGCAATTCGGGTTGCTAAGGAGAAAGAGATAAATAGGTGGTTGGCTTCGTGACCTCCACCATCTTCAGAACCAGCTCCTATGCAAATGTCGATTGTTGCTCCTCAAGGTGAGAGTTCGATGGATCGTTTGGTTAATCAATTTGTAACCTTTGAGTTTAGTTATTGTGGCAACAACAAGCCAAAAATAAGTAACCTAGAGAAGGGGGAGTAGCCCAAGTGGAGTGTGTTCATTTCCAAGAACATGGCCATGTGCATCACAATTATGCAAGGCTCTTGGAGGCCAATCCACCTTCTATGCCAAGAGCTAATATCTTACGCATGCCTATTGGAGAGAGAGCTTCGGGAAGCACCAAAACAAGTTGAGGTGAAGGTTCTTGTGCGTAAAATAATTTGTGCTTGAGTGGAGGTGAACGCAGAAGAGGTTGAAACTTCTCATGCACGGCTCGAAAACGTAAGAAGAAGAGCTCAAGAAGAAAGATTGGGATTGGGTGATTTTTAGCTTGGGCGTGGTGTCAACGCCAATGACTTGATTGAGGATCTATGAGCACTCAAGGTAAAGACTCTTCTGTAACTTTTAGCTATTAGTCCAAGTATGAGGAAATAGTGGTCACTCACGAGCTCCTTAGCACAAGGTCATCCAAGCGACAGCCCAAGAGAGTTCACAAAGAAGTAAGTGATGTTACGATCCATGTGCGTGATGATTTGCTGGTGATTTTTCAAGGCTTAACCATTCGCAAAGCCTACATTGATGGAGGAGTGACCGTGATTTGCCGGTGATTATTCAAGACTTAACTATTCGCAAAGCCTACATTGATGGAGGAACGACCATGAGCATCATGAGTCAAGCTACCATGGAAAAGCTTGGGCTTAAGCTTCTCCCTTTTCAAGTTGGTTGATAATTCACACATGCGAGCTCTTGGGTGATTAAGAAGCACAACATTGATATATGTGATGCAAATTCCTTTGGATTTTTAGGTTATTCTTACTAAGATGAATTGGGTAGCCTACCCTCTTATCTCAGGAAGGCCTTGCGCAAGTGAACATGACCCAAAAGTGGAAGATGGGAGATTTTATTATGCAATATGGTGATCAACGAATAATGTACAACATTTGAAGTGGGAAAGTCCAAGAGTTGGAGGAGAAGGAGACCTCTATTCCTAACCTTCCTTGAAACACATCCAAAAGGAGATTACCTGCTAAATCGCAACTGTCGTTGTTGTGAGGATCTTTCCAATGGCCGAGCTCGTAACCCTTGAGGTCTCCAAGCTCTATAACTCCTTGAGAAGCAATTCCACTGCGTCTCCTACGAGCGTTCACACCGTTGCATCGCATTACGGGTCCTCGTCCCTCCTCTCACCTCACTTCACTCACACACACTCACTAGCATGCATTAGGGAGAGAGATTAGCAAGAGGATTAGCAAGAGAAAGACTCAATTACACAATGGGAGAGCATGTCGTATTATGGGAGAAATTCACTTACATACATGGCCATAAGTGTTCACACTCACTTAAACTATGGCCGACCGGACACTTTAGGCTCATAAGAGGCCTAATCCTAGTACAATGGTTACTCTCATAATATATCCATGAAGTACATCACTTAGGACTTCATCCTAACTTGTTACCACACACTCTTGAAGTGGGAATCGCCATAAATACTCCATCACACCATAACGGGCACTTGTCCAAGTTGTAGCTTTGGACACTATTGCTTCATATCTTAAATGTATAACCCTTTGGTGTATCTACCATGACTTCTTGATGTAAGATAATGGTGGTAGCTCTTGTTAATCCTAGAATTGGATTAACATTCCCCCCTTCCTGATGGCAATCGCGTCCTCATGATCGCGTTGAAGACCTTTGTGTGGGGAGAATGAACAAGTTTTGTCGATGGCTTTGATGATGTTGAATGACATTCAATGGTCTTTGTTCCTCCGGAGGAAATAAGAAAAGCTAGTTAATGAATGGAGAGGTTAATGTTGTATGGGGAATTCCTAACGGGGTAGGGGGTGGGGTTTTTTCCGAATGATTGCATTTTTTATATTTGTGTGAGCTCCCCCTTTTTTTTTAATTGACTTGGTTTTTGGCAATCATTGACAAGGTTACATTTAATTTTTTGTTAGTGGGGACACTAAGAGATGTTAATAATGGGAGAGAAGAGAGGGAAGGATCCAGAGGAACGTAGACTTAATCACATCAGAACAAGATGGTGATTCTCAGTTCATTTGATTCATTGAAGCGCCATTCATCATTTGAAGAATTTGGCATTTGATGATGTCCCTTTGCAGGATTCTTGTCAAATGTTGTTTCCTGACTTTTTCTGCCTATGTGCTTTTTATGTTTTTATGTATATTTAAATTACCTTATGAAGCAGATTTACATGAAGTACAAGAATTGAATCATATACTCTTATTGAACTGCTCTGTGTTGAAGTAGCCACTTGTTGGTGAGGATTGAAAGAATTAGGAAAATTCTAGGCGATGGGTTGTACCTTTGACCAGGCTTTCACCCACCATGGCCCCCAATCCAGGAATGTATGTGGAAGTTATCGATGGTGAGGCTTTGGTGCAAATGTTCTCCAGTGCATGAGTATGGATATGTACTCATGGATCAACTGCTACATTTATTTAGCCAAAAGAAAAGTAAGCAATAAGCTTAACAAATATATAGTGGCTATTGCGTGATATGGTTTAATCCGTGATGGGGCTTAAATCGTGAAAGTGCAGGTTCTTAAGCTGTGAGACTATAATTCCTGAGAAATTGGCCGTGAAGGGTTATTTCATGAAATGGCCTAATTTGGTGAATTTGTAGGTTTCGACCCCGAGAGTTTTTTTATTTTTTATTTTTTAATGGGTCATCTAGGTCATGACTTACAAAAGCAACAGCATCTTATGCACTTATTTCTCACATCTAAAGGGGTGACAAGAGCATTGTTATTTTGTTCTTGATGCGCTCATATGTCTCCGTTATAGACGTGGGTATTGATTCTTGAATTTTTTGCTCAAATGTTGTCGAGGCAGTAGGGAAGACTACTGATTGTTTGCTTGAACAGACAAGCTCTTGTGTTGGTGTGCTGAATGCATGAGAGTGGTTGAGTGATTTGCTTGTCATTGCTTGAGCTTCCATTCTTGTCGAACTTTAAGTGAAGTTGTTGGGGTTGAAGTCGATGTGGTGAGGTTTTCTTTACATTGTTCGCTTTTGGCAACCATATAATGGAATTACCATCATAGTATCCTTGTTGTTGAAGCATAGGCACAGGCACCCATCTTTGACGAACATTGTAAACTGGCCATCGATGTGCTTGGTGCTAAGGCTTTCTTCTTTGTGCAAGCTTAAGGGTCTTTGTGATGCGCTTGGGGACCCAAACTTTGGTATTTCTTTGGTAGTACCCTTGTGCCTGCAGTAGTGTTTTTGGTACCCACACTTGCATTGGTGGAGTTCTTTGAGAAACTCGCATAGGCTTTTGTGGATGGTGTTATGGAGTACTCTTCTTCTTCCTTGGCCTCTGAGTGCCGCATTGAGGAAGATGTTTTGACTGTCGAAGCACCCAAATTTGATTGGCACCTTCATAGTAGCCTTGAGCTACAAGTGGCTGCTTCTCCACCCACATTTTGATACTATTAAGATGTCGTGATTCTGGTACTCTTGGTGGAGTTTTCTTTTGGGTTGGTGTGGAAGGTTTGGGGCCCTCCTTGACTTTGGTTAGCGCTGTAAGCTACAAGTTTGAGACTCATGGGCATTGTTGAGGATGATGAGGTTAGAGTCTCTTGTGGAGTAGCTGTCAATGAGACGAGGCCTTTGGAGCATGTGGTTGTCTCCTTTGGTGAGGTTTGTCGATAAAGATGCATAGGCTCCGGGGTCTTTCCTTTGATTTCCTTGTTAGAGATAGATGGTTTGGCTTTGGGAACTTCTTCAAGAATAGCTGCTAATTTTGCGAGGTTTTTTTTAACGTCCTCCTTTTCACGGTCGAACGAACTTTCACGACCGGACTTTTCACAGCTTGAACTTTCACGGTCAAATTTTTTTTTGGGAGTCTAGTGGGAGATACGAATTTTCCTTTTCGAGGGGGAATATTTTTTGAATTTTAAAAGGAAAGGGGTAGGGCATTTTCCCAAAAAGGTAAGTGGGAATCAAAAAAGTCAACCTTTTAATGACACCCCTCATAAATGACCCCCAAAATGGACAATTTTGCCAACTCATGAGCATCTACTCATTGAATGCTCATTAGCCTTAATGAGTTATGTAAAAAAGCGATTAAAAATTTATTCAAGATTAATCCTTTCACTAATCTTTCTCTCTTTTACACTAATCCTTAATTAATTCATACAATTGAGCACATCATTGGATAGAGCAAGGGAATGCTAATCTTTGTGCATCAACAATTGTGTAAATTAATCTAAATTAGGAGATTAATTAGACTCTTAATTATGGTCTCCTCTTTTAAGACAAAATTAAGCAAAGAGAGTCAAATTTCTCCAATTGTTGATGAAAAAATTGATGTGATTAGGTGTTTTGATGCAACTAAATACTCTCAAAACACTCAAAATTACAAATTTTGACTACCCATATGATCAATTTAGATCCCAATTAACACATTTTCTAAATTTTTGGCCTCTTGAATAAGATTAATTACCCTTAATAATAAAAACTAGTCCATTAAGAGAAATTAGTCAAATTCAAGGGTTTTTTGATGGTTTTAAGAAATTTTTTGAAAGATTAATCTACTCCTAATGCTTGCTAACACTCTAATCCAAACAATTTCAACAACAAACACAGTTAAACTAAAATTACAAATCTTAGTTCTATGTTTAAACTAAAGAGAGCTAACATTCACTAAGAATTGCATTCTGTTGCATTGTTTGATGCAATGGATGCAAACTAAGCCTAATACAAACTATGTGCAAGCCCTAAGAACATGAGAACTACAAAAATAACAACAAAAATATAAATTAATCTAAAAATTAAGCAAAAAACATTCTTTTCGAAAACAAAAAAGAGAACTATTCTACACCAAATCTCACACAAATCACCATCAAACCACATCTTTTTCATGGGAAACCATTAATCAAGATAATGGCAATGGGTTATGCGTATATTAGAGGCAAAATGATGGCTCCCAAATAGCGGCGTCAAAAATGTTATGGCTCACCCTAACCCTCATTGAAACGCATCCAAAAAGAGATTACCTGGTGAACTGCAACTGTCATGAGGATCTTTCCAATGGCCGAGCAAGACTCAATTGCACAATGGGAGAGTATGTTGTATTATGAGAGAAATTCACTTATATACATGGCCATAACTGTTCACACTCACTTAAACTGTGGCTGGCCGGGCACTTTAGGCTCATAAGAGACCTAATTCTATTACAATGACTACTCTCATAATATATCCATGAATTACATCACTTATTAGGACTTCATCCTAACTTACTACCACACGCTCTTAAAGTGGAAATTGCCATAAGTATTCCATAGGACCATTACGGGTGCCTGTCCAAGTTATCGATTTGGACACTATTGCTTTATATTTTGTATGTACGACCTTTTGGTGTATCTACCGTGACTCCTAGATGTAAGATAATGGCGGTAGCTCTTGTTAATCCTAGAATTGGATTAGCGACCTCCTATGATGGTGGAGAATATGATATCAATGGGAGAGTATGTTGTATTATGAGAGAAATTCACTTATATACATGGCCATAAGTATTCACACTCACTTAAACTATGGCCGGTCGGACACTTTAGGCTCATAAGAGGCCTAATGCTATTACAATGGCTACTCTCATAATATATCATGAAGTACATCACTTAGGACTTCATCCTAACTTGTTACCACACGCTCTTGAAGTGGGAATCGCCATAAATACTCCGTCACACCATTACAGGCGCCTTTGAATACTGTTGCTTCGAATCTTGAATGTATGACCCTTTGGTGTATCTCCCGTGACTCCTTGATGTAAGATAATGGCAGTAGCTCTTGTTAATCCTAGAATTGGATTAACAACCTCCTATATATATATATATATATGTATATATATATATATATATGTATATATATATATATATGTATATATACATACATATGTATATATATATATATATATATATATATATATATATATATATGTATGTATATATACATACATATGTATATACATATATATATATATATATATATATATATATATATATACATATATATATATATATATATATGTATATATACATACATATATATATATGTATATATATATATACACATGTATATATATATACATGTATATATACATGTGTATATATATATACATATATATATATATATATATATATATATACATATATACATGTATATATATATACATGTATATATACATGTATATATATATACACATGTATATATACATGTATATATATATATACATGTATATATATATACACATGTATATATATATACATGTATATATATATACATATATATATATACATGAAGTGATGAAAGAAAGTAATACATCTCAACAAAAGTAAGCATCACTGCATAAAGGTATGTCTCCAAGACATAAATATATATATATACATGTATATATATATACATATGTATATATACATATACATACATGTATATATATATACATGTATATATATACATGTATATATACATATATATATATATATACATGTATATATATATATACATGTATATATATATATTTATGTCTTGGAGACATACCTTTATGCAGTGATGCTTACTTTTGTTGAGATGTATTACTTTCTTTCATCACTTCATGTTCGAGTTGCCTCCCCTTTATAGCTCATTTACATGGATGCTACTGGTGTCAGACTGTTACATTGTCTTCAGCTTTATTGCCTTGTCACTATGCATAATTTAGGGTTTATTTACATTAATCTGTGTGGGATCTCACATCCAACATATTTTTCCATACACACCATCACGCATGGTGTTACTGAGAGGTTGCCTTATACTCTCATAGTAATGGCTCGATGTATGTCCTGTTTGCCCCCACTTGACAGATTTGTAATATCAGTCTGTTTCCATTGTTGATTATCACCTTGTCAGCTTGACCATTGACTAAGGTTCCTTTATTGATCTATTGGCATTCAATGGGCCTTAACAGCTTATGCATTGCTATTGTCCTCCATAGTGCTTACATCTTCATGCCATTATTTGGTATAGGTGCTGAATCAGTTAAGCCCGCTTTGGCTCTAACTCAGCCTTCTACTGTTGTTGACAATCAGTTAATTTAGTAGCCCAACTTTCCCATATTACTCCAACTTTCTCTTATTTGATGCATTAGAGGATGATAATTGGGTTACAACCATGCATTTGGAGTTGACCTCCATTGATAAAATTGCATTGGCTATGCATAAAGGTCGGAATGTGCATTAGTCGGTGTCCCTATTGATAGTACCCTCTATGTTCGCAAATAAGGAGATCATTTCATCATCCTAAACCTTTATGTGGATGAGTTGCTCGTGAAATTTTATCTTTCATTGTTGAATTATAGCATGCATTTGATGTTATAAACATGGAGCTTTTGCATTATTATCCAGTTTTTTCAACAAGCTATTGGATGCCTTACCCATCTTAACATCAGTGTACAATGTCATAGTAGTTGAGTAGATTTATGCATTGCCCTAGCACTCAGCATTGGCAAGCAGTGAAGCAGCAGCAATGCATTTTCTTCATGGTTGACTGCCTAGATTGACAGTGACACTTGGGTGTCAACCCATGGTAACTATTTCCTTCTTGGCAGTTCATGCATTTCATATATCAGCACGAAGCAGCTGACATTGGCAACTTTTAGTAGTTTGTGAGGCTGAGTATAGGGAAGCATTAGCTAATGTGGAGTGTGTATGGCTCCGCCATCTATTGGTAGATCTTGGTATTAGACAACCATCTTCTACCACCATTTTCAGTGATAGAGTGAGTACATTAGCAGTCACGTGGAATCTGATTCTTCATGTGTAAACACAGCACATTGAGGTGCATTATCATTATGTCAGGGAAATGCTCATGCAAGAGAGATTGCCTTGACTTATGTGCCTACACAGGCCAATGTGGCAAATGGTTTATAAAGGCCCTTTCCATGGAAAAGTTTGAGGCTTTCCACCACAAGGCTTTGAACTTATTACCTCTACCGAGGTAGTCTGCTACACCCTGTACACATTCACACCATTCACTTCGTGGGGGGTTTGTTAGCCTTGGAAGTCTTAATGTGAATAGCCCTACACATGGGCACTTTTTACCTTGTGCGGGCAAGGTTTTTTTCCTAATGTGAACACACTCTGTGTAGCCACATTAGCCCTAGGGCTAGGGCTACTAGTACTACATTATCATTATCATTGAGTACTTCCAGCTATCGCTTCTGGTCTCTCTCTCTCTTGCACTTTGTGCTTGATACGACTATGTGTGTTTGTGTGTGTGTGTTTAGAGCATCTACTCCCTCATCCAATAGTCCTCAGAGTTAGTAGGCTTCGGGAGGGACTTATATTTTTGGTCCTCATCTTCACCATCCAACATCTTATTATAAGCTCTGTAGATATTAATGGACATGGTGTGAGCTTCTGTGTTACATGCTTTCAAATATCGATTTGCAAATATAAACTGAAGTAGTCCGAGTGGTTGTGTCAGACTCATTGGCCAGAATGCCTCAACCCATGGGATGAGTCTTCCATGTTTTCAAGATTATTTGTAAGTACTAGTTACCCTTGTGTTTATAAATGTGATTGGTTTTCCAATCATGAACGAGCCTTGCGTCTCTCATGTAAGGCCTTCAGAGGATCATGGTGTATGACCCTCTTCTCTAAAAATCCATCACCACCACGAATGTTGGTGGAAGCATAGCCCAAAGGTCTTAATCTCAAGGATGCTTAAGCATTTGGCTATGTCCTCATCGATAAGCTTGACCATGAAGCTTGTGCCTATATGAGTGATGGGCTTCCTTAGGCATCCCAAATAATCCTTGGTGACTATGTTGACACCAGCACCGCCATCCAAGATTATGGAGAGCATTGTTCCTTTATAAACAACATGTAGCATGGTGTTCATTTCATTATTTTGAAGTAGTGTCCCAGCTTATTCATGGCCACTTTTGGCTATCCTTTTGTCTTGGTATGAAAGGAGAGCGCTCACTATGGCACATCACATCCTCCTCCTCTTCAGGTTCAGGGTCAGCTATGTGGGCTCTTAAGTTTCCATTCATCATAGCTGGATAAGTCTCTCCAAAGTTTATATATATATGTGTGTGTGTGTGTGTGTGTGTGTGTGTGTATGTTTATGTTGCATATGTTAGGATGAATTTCATTTTTGATATAATTTTTTAACTTCTTGTAAAAAACTATACTCAAGATTTTTTTAGCACAATCATGTTCACTCCCAAAAATATAAGCAAACATACAATCAATACACTATTGCAATTTAGCTTACAAAATTGTTGTGGCAATTTTGTTAAAACGATTGGTACTTTTATTTACAATGCCACTTTTGTGGCTAATTTTTATGATTTTGAATACTTCATTACTAATAATATGTGAAATTTATATGAATACCATTAATTATACAAATCCTTTATATATCATAGGAGTTGAAAAGAAATATGGCACACAAAAATTAATTGTTGAGTATGAAATTTATTACATTCAAATAAGTAGCATTGCGCTGCCCACAATCTAGAATTTTTAGCAACCACCATGATGCCTGTCCCTCCAAATCCATTATGTGTCAGCCATTGTAAACTTTTGAATGAAGTAAAGCCTCGATCAAAATACACATGATGTCCCTTTGATGGTAGGGTTTTTACAAGCTCAGTTACCATTGAATAGCCCAAACCATTGTTTCGTGGAAGCTTATCATAAACATGGAAGTGATAATTATATGCAGTTCTAGAATTGCACAAATTATACACTTCAATTTCAAATTTGTGTGGCTTCTTAGGCAAGTACATCTTGATAGGCTTGCTCTTGTTACAAGTAGGGATCCTACTCTCATCAATTGTCAAATCCCTTCCCACATGGCCAAAAATTCATTTCAAAGAATAAAATTTAATCCTTCTTTTTGCAATATAAATGAGGAAGCTTTTGAAGGCATCGAATTTTGGAAGTGGCCATTCTATTTTGTCAAGCAAAGTAAAACAAACTCAAATGTGGCATAACATAAAAGAAATCTTAGTAAATTACTACTTGGGTTACTAGAAGTAGATTGCGTGGAGGTGGTGAGGAGTAGCTACCTTGATTGGATGGCTAAGGTTGCTTAAGTTGTGACCTTGATACAAATGGGGTGTGAGTCGATGTGACCATGATGAATATGCTATGGTGGGACAATTCGCGTATAAGGCGATTTCACATATCTCATTCTTAGAAATTGAACAAGCATCGAGCTTGTAACTCCTCAAACCAATGTAAAAGCATACACACACGCATGCATGTTGTGAGAGAGAGAGAGAGAGAGAGAGAGAGAGAGAGAGAGAGAGAGAGAGAGAGAGAGAGAGAGAGAGAGAGAGAGAGCTCATCAATGTCAAGCGTGTGTATATTGATAAGAGCATATAATGTTGAGAGAGAGAGAGGGAACTCATCAATGTCAAGCGTGTCTATATTGATAAGAGCACATTCGTGTACAACACACACACATGCCTATACCGCCACATAATGAGTCGTTTGCACAACATCAGGTGGAAACCCTAGTTTTCGATTGGCATCTGAGATCTCCCTTGCCCATCTCAAGTTTACCTCGCCCATCAAGGTAAAGCAAGTTTTGACGTGGAATTGGGGCAAATGGTCTAAAATTTTGTAGCTTTTTTTAATAGATTTTTAAAATTTTTTTTAATCAACGAATCATAACTCTAAAATTTTGTAGCTTTTTTAAATAGATTTTTTAAAAATTCGACCAATGACCTTCGTTATTGTATAAGCAAGGAGAAATCGAGTCTCTCGCAATTGCCCTGCTGTTTGATCGCGGGGGCTATGGCCGAATCCAGACCTGGAAGGAGCATTGCAGAACTAGAGGATTTCGCCCTTCGCCGAATACTGCACGTCACTCTAGCGGAAAACGACGCAGTGCTGCAGCATCAACAAAAGCCTAACCCTAATTCTGGCCCTGTCTATCTAGAGCAACTTGCAGCAGAGCTTCTGAGTGAGAGCCGGCCCCTTTTTCTCTCCCGCGATGTGCTAGAGAGAGTGATGATCGAGAGGCTTTCCAACCCCTCACAGGGATGCGAACCGCCCATGGTCTACCTTCTGGGATGCTACAGGCGAGCCACCGAAGAAGCCCGCAAAGTGCAGGGTATGAAGGACAAGAGAATCGTTGCAGAGATTCAAGATGCTTTCGCCCAGGTAAAAGAACTGGCTGTCTCCTACTTTGGCATCATGCTTGAACAACCTGACATGTTCCCCGCCCCTGCTGGCACCCCGTTGCCATCAGGAAAGCAGTCCCTTGTGGCACTCATCATCGGGGACCCCCATTCCAATGCCTTACAAGACAGCACTACCCATACCCTGCCATCGGGTTTTCTGGACCACTTCATCAAAAGGTTTGAAAATGAGCCTGGCTTTGAGAACATCTGGCGACCGGCCTTTGATGACCTTCGAAACAGTGTCATGAGGGTTTCACCCTTGGGGCCATTCCAAACCCCTCTGAAGACCTTGATCATGCTGGTTTCTTACCCCTCTGTAGCCAAGGCTTTGGTGAACCATCCCAATTGGCTTCCGAAAGGTGCGCATATCACTGGCCGTGTATTGGAAATCAGCAGCATATTGGGTCCTTTCTTCCATATCAGCGTCATTCCTGACAACCCAATCTTTGGGAATGGCGAACCTAATGTCGGGTAATTGAAGTCTTTTCTTGTGTCCTGGTTTTGTTGGTGCACACAGGCTAGCAAAGTTTTCCTTATATCAAGAATAGTTTGTGGAATCACAAGGCTTGCTTTTCAGTCTTTAATGCTATTATGCAATCAATGGTCTGCCGGCTCTTTTTTGCTATTATGCATTAAATTGCAAGTCAGTAGGCATCTAACTCTTGATGTATTTGCTTTGGATTTATAGTAAATAGATTCCGCTTCTTGGCAGAGCCTTTTGTGTTTGTTTAAGAGCCACAAGCAAGCCATACTAACCGTTGAACTGAGCCATTGGGACCTTATTCTCAACCCTATTCTTTTTGCATGGGTATTACTTACCTCTGTATCAAGTAATTCGGCTCAACCTGGATGCGATACCCAGGGTGTGTAAGAACAAGGCAGTACCGCTTTGAATCTTCAGTGTGTCCACTCACTAAGATTTGAGACAAGAATGAGGCCATTATTTGACTGCCTTCAAATGTTGGGAACTTGCTGAAATTGGCTGGTGGCTGCACTAAAAGGTGGCTACTTGTGGTGACTAGGGGGTGGGAATTGTTGAGATTGTGGAACTCTGATGGAAAAACGGTAATCACTGGGGGGTCAAGAGTGTCTTCACAGACACCTATAAAAAGGTGGCTGATTTTCCAGCTTAGCTTTCATCTGGGAGGTGTGGGGCACTGTGGCACAGGCGTGCGCCAGCAGAGGATTCCGCCCCTTGTGAAGGGGGCTAATTCGTATTGTTTAGGTTAGCAACTGTTGCTGCTGTAAATGGCCTTGTTGCTTTAAACATGAATCATGATGGGGCTGGGTTTACATTTGTGGCGGCTCAGATTGCTGCTCCCAGAAATACCTACTTCTATGGTTACGTGCGTTCCCAGGTCCAAAGGTGCTTTTTTTGGTTGACTGTTTGCTGTCTGAAGTTGGCCCATTTTTTGCTTGCATGCATCTGATGGATGTCAGTGGTGCATGTTACACGAGGATGCTTGTACTTTGAGGTGCATGGAATCAAGTTCTAGGTGCACATTAGAAGAAGGAGCTATTGCAGTGTCTTACAGTAACATTCACAAAACATAATATTTTCATGCACAAGGTATATGTACGAGGATTGCAAAGGCTTGGAAGCTCAGGGGCTACTTAATGATTGGAGAGTTGGTCTTCAGCTTCTTGCAACTTATATAGTATTGCTTGGTTTGATATTATAGGCAGCAGTGTTTCTCAGAGTCCTCAACCCGTCGCAATGCCGATTTGCTGGCTTCTTTTTCGACGATCAAGAACATCATGCATCAACTCTATGATGGCCTGCACGAGGTCTTGCTTAAATTGTTGAAGGCCTCAGACACAAGAGAACATGTCTTGTTATACCTAGCAGACATGATTGAAAAGAATGCAGGAAGGAGCCAAATGCAGGTATTCTTCATCTCTTCCTTCAGTAGAGAGAACAAATGAGCTTTTACTTGTATAGTTGGTTGTAATGTACATTTGGATATGTCAAACAGGTCGATCCATACAGGTGTGCAAGTTCCGGTATGTTCATCAGCTTGAGTGCGGTGATGCTTAAACTTTGTGAACCGTTTCTGGATGCCTCCTTCTCAAAGAGGGACAAGATTGACGTTACGTACGTTCTTCACAAAGTACGGGTTGATTTCAGGTATTGACTTCGGGCAACTTAATAATGAGAGAGAGAGAGAGAGAGAGAGAGAGAGAGAGAGAGTTGTGTGTTTCTTTCATGGAAGCCTTGAGCTTTGAGCATGTTGGTTGGCGAGAAAGAGAGAGAGAGAGAAAGAAAGAAAGAAAGAATGCTGTATTAACGTCTACTAGAGGTGGAAGTCGACCTATGAGACAAATCAATGTACAACTGTCAATGTCTTCTGGATGTCCAGAAAAAAAAAGGACAAAATGAACATGAAATAAACTATGAAAGTACTGAGCTGGTGGGGGGGTGTGATGGATGGAGCACTACTGCTAGAGGCTCAGTATGCAACCTATATGCGCAGGGTATACAAGAATGCAATGCAGATCTGTCTAGCTTCAACCAGTACCATAATGAGAGAGAGAGAGAGAGAAAGAGAGAGAGAGAGAGTTGTGTGTTTCTTTCATGGAAGCCTTGAGCTTTGAGCATGTTGGTTGGCACCCATCGTTGTTGGTGCATACTCCAACATGATTTTCAGCCATAAAAAATGCTTGTGGGGATGCACCACCTCTGGAATTCCATGTGGCAGTTCCAGCTCAGGCTTTGTATGCACCCGTGATGGGTCTTCCTCATAAAGCAGTAGTTCTTTTTTCCCTCGTCGCATGCCTACTGCGCCGCGCCAGATGTTGGACAATGGCTGAAAGCATTGTTGGGAGGTTGTTTTGTGCATGGCTGTTACATAGTGAATTGTGGTTTTTATGAGGTCATTGTCATAGATCCCAAATACAAGCAAATGTTGTTGGAAAAATCTCCGTTGTTTTATGGTCAACAACTTATTCATGTTTATCCATGGTCACCAACTAATGACTATCAAAGCCTCATAAGGCATAAATGCCGTGTTTGGGTTGAAGTCAAAGATCTTCCTGTGTATTGTCAATCAGCATTATCTTATTTGGCTCAATCACTTGGTAAAGTGGTATGTCCGCCCCGCTCATATGGCAATGTCCATAATTTCTGCATTTTATGGGACACGGATAGACCTACTCTAGAATGTGTGGCTTTGGATATTCATATGGAAGGGATGCCAACCTAAGAGGGGTTTTTCCATTTTAAATGGGGTAAGTTTGTTGGTTGTTATTTTGCATGGGGTTAGTTTGTTGGTTGTTATTTTGCATGTGGTAAATTTGGACACATGCAATCCGAATGTCCCTCAGTTTTATAGCAAACCCCTAAGGCAGCTATGCCTTTGCAATCACCTCAACCAGCTTTGAATGCACAACAGAACAAGGGGAAAACTACAGTGCAGCACCAACTGATAAGGGAAAAGCCAAAGTAGTAGTTGCTCCTGTGCCTCAAGAAGACAAAGAAAAGCAAGATTTGAGATCTTCGCAAACACCTAAAAAAATAGTAAAACCAAGAACTATGGTAGTTCGGAATTGGATAGGGGGGTCTAATGTTGTTGGTTCATCCTCGTCTAGTTCTCGTTTCATAACGATGTCTCGAGAGTGGGTAAAGTGTGGAATGTGGTTATGAATGGTGACTCTCTGTTACATGCGGAAGCTTTGGGGTAGATCGGTAACTTCAATGCTCAGAAAATAGCAATCGTTCACGACAAGAATAACGCACAAAACTAAAAATAGATGTGCAGAAAATATATATATATATATATATATAGAGAGAGAGAGAGAGAGAGAGAGAGGGAGAAGAGGACACAATATTGGGTCCCAAATACCCTTTGTAGGGCTGCCACCACGAATGGTGTATTTGCTTCTATTAGAATGATGCAAATCAGAAAATAAAAGACTGACTTGACCTGTTTTGGTTGAGATAAATCTCTGCCCTTGACCTTCAACCTTCACCCTTGCGTTAACTTCTCCCTTGGCCCTTGAGTTGCTGCAGCACTTTGTGAAATATGAGATGCTTGACCTGAATTATGGCTGGGCTTTATATACCCCCTCAGGTTGTGGTCGGCCAGTTCTACTGGAGTCGGTTTGCTGAAAAAGCTCACGACCAGCAGCAAATAGCATAAAAAAACCATCATTTTGACACCTATGAAAGGCTGGCCCTTATGCGCATTTGTCTAGGCTGCTGGGCAGCCATGCACATGAAGTCTGGGGCTGCCCCACACACAGCCGACTGGCTGGGCAGGGCTCATGGCCCTGTCGGCTGCTTGGCTAGGGCCCCTAGGGCAGGCCGACAACCTGCCCTGCCCAAGCTAGGGAAGGCGGCACAACATGGGGCCCTCTCGGTCCCTTGGGGTGGTTCTAAACCTCCCCATGCCCACTACATGAGCCTTAGGCTCGGCTCTCGGGTAGCCCCATGGGCTGGCCCCTATTCTACATGCAAACCTACATGGTCTGCACAGCTGTTTGACATCTGGTCGCAGACCAAACACACAAAGCAACTGACATCATTCCAAAGGGAGACTCATAGCGCGGAAATGTATTGTGTTTACTTAAAACATGACCTAAATTGGAGAAACTGAGTCTATTTTTTCTGGAACTCTACTTGCAACAGTTCCTCTACTGCAACATCAGAGCCCACCATCCCTACCCACACTCCATCTCCACGCCTGAGAGGAGTTCTTAGCGCGAGAGCTCGATCCATTTTGCGAGCCAGACGTCCCCGACCCAGAGCATCAGGACCCTCCACCACACAGAGACAGATTCGCGAGGTTCTCGACACACAGAAGATCGGTTTTGGCCGAGGTGGGTATCGTCATCAGTTGATCACAACATTTTTCACTCTACACAGGATCATCTGTTGATCACATGTATTGTCAGATGTTTTCATTTTACTTTTTCTTTCAGTTTTCCATGGTACCATAGTATTACTTTTGGTTTCATAGGTTCTTGGGGTCTTCCGTAGATGTTAATATAACTTTCTTTCTTCTTTCTTTCTCTCTCACACACACACTCTCTCCCTCCCTCAAGGCTCATACATACACACTCTAGTCTCTCTCTCTCTCAACTTTCACTATATATCTATCTATCACTATATATATATACACGTTAGAGGCCTGAGACGTCATATATATATATATATATATATATATATATATTATAGACGTCTCTTAGAGGCGTGTTAGAGATGTCTATTATATATATATATATATATATAAAAAGCCGCACCATTACTGTTGGGGCTCGGCTTCCGAACCGTACATGAGACTGATGACCTCATACGGCTCTTCCCGTCAGTGTAGCTCACGTCCAAGCATCCGGTTGGGGAACGGGGCAACGCCCATGAAGCTCCGGAAACGGAAGGCCTGCCAGGCCGGAATATCGCATTGATCCTTTCCCTGGGCAAGATCCAGTCCGGCGACAAGCTGACCTTGTAATAACAGCTAGCTATATATATATATATATATATATATATATATATATATATATATATATATATATATATATATATATATATATATATATATATATATATATATAT